>NC_080572.1:154252864-154565364 GCF_030247185.1 Malaya genurostris
AAAGCCTGCAATCTATATATTATCTTTATAGTTTATTTTCTCTAATCCTATTTTCGCGCCAGTATCCCATCTCATTACGATATAAAATGCTCCAGTATCGAACAAATATTTAATTTTTTCGTTGAGCCTATTTGCAGCAGCAACTTTCAAATATAATTGGTTGTTTTTAGCACAATCTATTTTTAACATGTCGAGAGGCGGCATACCTCCTTGCCATTGCCCCGTGTAATTTTGTGTCGTTTCTGCACACTGCCTACTCTGTGGACTAAGCTTGGTTTGATCATCCGCTTGGTAGTTTTCTTGTATTTTGACATTGTTATCTGCCTCGTATTTTGAGACTCTGTTCTTCTGTTTCCGATGAGCTTCATATGATTCTGTTTTTGGTTCAAAGGTGAGAGATATTTTCCGTAAGCATATCCAACCTTGGTCATTGTGTATGCTAGTCACATACTTATTCATAAATCTCATTCCCAAAATACCCCTCGGAATCAAATTTTCCACTACGTCAAATTCTAAACCTACTTGTATTGTGTAATAGGGAAACGGAACTTATATACTAACTTACTAAATAATACAGAGAGCGAAATGATTCAATTGAAGATTGTATCGATTTTTGTCGGAATTTGCTTATAATATTATGTGACATTACATCTAATGGTTCTATATTTGTGAGTCTGTGTAACTCGTTTGTACTAAACCAGGGAGGACGCTTCAGAATCATTTTCAGAATTTTATTCTGAATCCTTGGAAGCGTTTTCTTCCTGGTGGAACAACAACTTGACCACATTGGTACTGCATAAAACATGGCTGGTCTGAAAATTTGTTTATGATGATGATGGTCCCACCTCATACCCCTACAAAGGTGTGAGCAGAATGAGTTATCTAAATGATAATTGATATTTTGCACATATCTTAACCATTAAACAAAAGAAAACGATCTGATTAATCTAGCAGGTATAGATTCTTCTTTAAAAGAACGAATGACCACAAAATAACATTCAAATATTTCGGGTTTTTATTATCCAGGGTTAATCAAGAAAATTTCCAACCCGGGAAGATCCTTGATCACATCAGGAATCGAACCCGATATCGTTGGTTGAACAGTCGTTCGCACCGCACGCGGCTCCTGGAATTTTTTTCTGGCTACCTAGAGTTTCATTGATTCAAGGCTTCAGTCTTTTTCAAGACTACCTGTATCACTAACAGTCTTTTAAAAGACTAACAATTAGTCAACCTTTCTCAAGGCTATACAAAGAGTGATATTAGAGTGACTACAAAGAGTGATATTAGAGTGACTAGGTGATACAAAGAGTGATATTAGAGTGAATAAGAAATTAATCAGTCTTTATTAAGACTACCACAAAATCAGTCTTTATCAAGACTTTTCCAAACTAGGAGTCTAATCGAAGACTAATTTAGCCTAGTTAATTTAATTTAAAATTTCTAAGGCTAAGCCTAAGGCTAAAAAAAATTCAATACGGAATAAATCACAATCCGTTATTCAACATTTTTCTAATAACATTCACGATCTTATAGAATCTGAATGTAAAAATAAAACACAACGGACGGATTTTCCTTCCCTTGATCCTATGCCGTCTAACAATATTTACGAGATTCTTCCTGAATCCGATTGTAGCGACATAGAAGAAAGTTCTTCAAAAATTCCCAAAATGGACGCTTGTCGTTCTGGGAAGAAACATCAATCTATTTCACCAGTGACGGTGATGATTTCCGACTTCAAAGCATTCAGTACTGAGCTTTCTACTTTTCTCCCGGAAGTAAAAGTCTTATTTTAAATCGGACGAAGAGGAGAATGTCGAGTCTTGGTTGATGAAATGGAAGACTTCGAACGTCTTTTTCGATATTTGTCCGAGAAACTTCATAAATTTTATTCATATGATATAAAATCAGACAGACCCTTCAAGGCTGTCTTGAAAGGCTTATCAAATGATCAAAGTACTGATGAAATTAAAAATACACTAAAAGAATTGCTTGCACATTAAAATTCATTGGGAACATTATAAACCGCATAACCGTATTGCAAACTTAACGCAATGTCGTCGTTGCCAAGGCTTCGGCCATGGAACCAAAAATTGTCATATGGATATACGGTGTTTGAATTGTAGTAAATCGCATTCGAAAGACGTTTGTCTAATGAATGAAACCACTGATAAATTTTCATGTTCAAATTGCAATGGAAATCATAAATCCAATTATTTGAAATGTTCTGTCAGAGAAAAAATTATAAACGCTCATTCGCTTAGACAACAAGTCAAATCAACGACCTTAAATCTACAGAACATAACTGAAAATCATAAAACCGTTACAAATGCCACGCCTAATTCTTCTAAGGCACTTATTTCTTCGAATTTAAAACAAAAGACAGGTACGCCTGCCAATTCGTCTTTTAACGAAAACAATTTATTGACAGGTAGATCGATCTCGTCATCATCTTCTTCTAATGTCACTTATGCTACTATAACAGGTAGAAATCTACCACTTAATTCTTCTAATGTAAATAATCAAAACACAGGACCGCCTTGCAGTGCATCTTTTAACGAAAGCATTTTATTAACAGGTAGATCGGCCAAATCATCTTCTTCTAACCTACAAATATTCCTTCAGTGCCATTCGCTTCTTTAAATGAGGTTGATTTAGGCGATTTAACTAAAAATAAAATGATCTACCTACAAGATCAAATTTTTCGAATGATCATCCGAATGAATTCGACATCATCACTTTTTGAAGCATTTCAAATCGGATGGCAATTTGCAAAAAACATTATAATGAATTTAAAATTTAACAGTGATGTTAAATAATCATTTGAATATCATTTAGGGGTTAGCCAAATTTTGTGCTAGGGCACATAACCGTTTTCATTATTTTTACGTTTCGTCTTTGACTCATCAGTGCAGAGTAGTTCAAATTGAACTGCTTAGTGCTAAACTCGGCAGTTCAATTTGAACCGCTAAGCAGACGTAAAGTTTCTGCTACTTACAGAACACTTTTTGTTTTGCAACGAAGTGCAATGTCTTTTCTGACGTGCCGAACGAAAACGTGTTTTTGATTATTTCTGGCCGATGCAGGTATGGTCATTTAGGGGTTAGCCAAATTTTGTGCTAGGGCACATAACCGTTTTCATTATTTTTACGTTTCGTCTTTGACTCATCAGTGCAGAGCAGTTCAAATTGAACTGCTTAGTGCTAAACTCGGCAGTTCAATTTGAACCGCTAAGCAGACGTAAAGTTCCTGCTACTTACAGAACACTTTGAATGGTTTCAACTTCGATTCCCAAGCTTTAAATAACTTTAGTATTGAAAGAAAGTAAAATTCGATGTTTAATTTGCCGTTGGACAAAAATGGCAACTCCACCACCAATTCCATTAAACCTGTCAAATCGATGAACCACATAATGTGGATTACTTTTCAATTTGACATTTGGTTTAAGAAAAGTTTCTGTCACAATGGCAATATGAATTTTGTGAACTTTGAGAAAATTATAAAATTCATCTTCACTAGATTTCAAAGATCGAGCATTCAAATTTATAATATTCAAATAATTATTTAACAACACTGTTAAATTTTAAACTCATTATAATATTATTTGCAAATTGCCATCGGATTCGAAATGCTTCAAAAAGTGATGGAGTCGAAAACATTCCGATGATCGTTTGAAAAAGTTGATCTTGTGGGTAGATCATTTTATTTTCAGTTATATAGCCTAATTCGTCTTCGTTTAAAGAAGCGAATGGCATTGAAGGAATATTGGTAGATAGACTAGTGTAACTGCCATTAGAAGAAAATGATTTGGCCGATCTACCTATTAATAAATTGTGTTCGATAGAAGATAAACTGGAAGGCGTTCCTGTGTTTTGATTATTTACATTAGAAAAATTGAGAGGTTGTTGTTTACCTGTTCCCAAAGCCTAACTGTCATTAGAAGGAGATGATGACGAGGTCGATGTACCTGTCAATAAATTGTTCTCGTTAGAAGACGGATTGGCAGGCGTACCTGATTTTTGATTTAAATTCGAAGAAATAAGTGCCTTAGAAGAATTAGACGTGGCATTTGTAACATTTTTCTGATTTTCTGGTATGTTCTGTAAATTTCAGGTCGTTGATTTGACTTGTTGTCTAAGCGAACGATCGCTTAAAATTTTTTCCCTGACATGACATTCAAATAATTGGATTTATGATTTTCACCGCAATTTGAACATGAAAATTTATCAGTGGTTTCATTCATTGGACATACATCTTTCGAATGAGATTTACCACAATTCAAACACCGTATATCCATATGACAATTTTTGATTCCATGGCCGAAGCCTTGGCAACGACGACATTGCGTTATGTTTGCAATACGTTATGGTTATGCCGTTTATAATTTTTTCAATGAATTTTAATGTGGGAAATGAAACGTACTTTTTCTAAAGTTTTCAAATTGTTTACATCACTTCGATTGAAATGTATTAATTAAAGTTCATGGGAAATTTCAGATCGTGGTTTAGAAGTACCATTCGCTCTTTTTTCATAAGTATTACTTGGGAAGGAGCAAAACCAAGCAATTCTTTTAGTTCATTTTTAATTTCATCAGTACTTTGATCATTTGATAAGCCTTTCATGACAGCCTTGAAGGGTCTGTCTGATTTTATATCATATGATTAAAATTTATGAAGTTTCTCGGACAAATATCGGATAAGACGATCATAATCTTCCAATCCATCATCCAAGACTCGACATTCTCCTCTTCGTCCGATTTGAAATGAGACTTTTACTTCTGGGAGAAAAGTAGAAAGCTCAGTACGGAATGCTTTGAAGTCGGAAATCATCACCGTCACTGGTGGTATAGATTGTTGTTTGTTCCCAGAACGACAAGCGTCCATTTTGGGAATTTTTGGAGAATTTTCTTCTATGTCGCTACAATCGGATTCAGGAAGAATCTCGTAAATATTGTTAGATGGCATAGAATCAACGGAAGGTAAATCCTTTTATTTTTACATTCATATGTTGAATAACGGATTGTGATTTATTCCGTATTGAGTTATTTTTAGCCTCAGGCTTGTTGCCCTTCCGGTTGGACGCAGGCATTTTTTAAACGAATGAAATTTGAAAATAAATAACCTAGGCTAAATTAGTCTTCGATAAGAGTCCTAGTTTGAAAAAGTCTTGATAAAGACTGATTTTGTGGTAGTCTTAATAAAGAAAAAGGTTGATTAATTTCTTAGTCTTGAAAAAGACTTATTATATGAAATATCACTCTTTGTATAGCCTTGAGAAAGGCTGACTAATTGTTAGTCTTTAAATATACTGTTATTGAAACAGGTAGCCTTGAAAAAGACTGAAACTCTGGGTAGCCAGAAAAAATTTCCAGCAGCCAAGAGCTATACGTGTGCGATGCGAACGACTGTTCAACACCGACTGATCTTCCTATAGCATTCAGACTTTCCAATGAAGCTATAATTAATCCAATTAGTTCTATATTCAGCTATCATAGAGCTAATTGGTTGGATTACAGATCTCATATTGAAAATCATGTGGATCATGAAACTAGTATTTTAGAAAATTCTTCGGACATCGACACAGCAATAGATAAATTGAATTATTACATTATCGAAGCTAGAAATCTTTCAGTTCCCAAAGCTCAAACTAAATTAAATTCTCTTATCATCGATGACAATCTTCAACTGCTCATTCGATTGAAAAATGTTCGTCCACGACAATATCAACGTTCTCGTGATCCTGCTATGTAAAACATAGTGAAGGATTTACAAAATGAAATTAAACATAGGTTTACTCTTTTGCGAAACGAAAATTTCGCTAATGAAGTTGAACAAATTAAACCATATTCTATACCTTTCTGGGAACTTTCTAAGGTTCTTAAGAAACCTCAGAAACCATTTCCTGCTCTCAAGTATGGAAATCAAATACTTTTACAAATGGCGAAAAAGCTTAAAAACTTGCTCAGTAGTTCGAGAGTGTCCACAATTTTAATTTGAACGTTGTAAGTCCTATTGAAAATGAAGTCTCACTGAAATATTATCATATTTCAACTCAAGTATTCTTACCAAATGACATTAGTGAGACGAATTTTGATGAAATTAAGTCAATCATTAGGAAACTTAAAAACATGAAGGCTCCTGGTAATGATGGAATTTTTAAAATTTGTATTGAAAATTTTCCCGATGTTGCCTTGAGACTGCTGGTTAAAATTTTCAACAAGTGTTTTTCTTTAGCTTACTTCCTAAAAAGATGGAAAAACGTTAAAGTAATTAATATCCTCAAACCTGATAAAAAGCCAGCAGAAGCATCAAGTTATCGACCAATTAGTTTACTTTCTTCTATCGTGAAACTTTTTGAAAAAATTGTCTTGTAGAGAATGATGTCTCATATAAATGAAAATTCAATTTTTTACCAGAGCACTTCGGATTTCGCCATGAACATTCATCTACTCATCAACTTGTCAGAGTAACGAACATGATAAAAGCAAATAAATCTTCTGGGTTATCCACTGGAGTTGCTCTTCTAGAAAAAGCATTCGACAGTGTTTGGCACAAAGGTTTGATAGCAAAAATGTCTGATTTCTAGTTTTCTATTTATTTGATCAAAATGATTCAACATTATTTGACTGATCGCACTCTTTAGAAATCTAAGAGTGATCTGCTGTCGCCTATAAAGAAGCTTCAAAATCTTCAGTGATTATCTGCCAAAATGGTAAATTAAACCAAATCTATTAAAAACGCAATTAATTATCTTTCCTCATAAGCCAAGAGCTTCTTTTCTTAAACCAAACAATAATCACATTCCCAAATTGAATGGCTTGGAATTAACATGATCTGATCAAGCTAAATACATTTGTATGACAAAAAACTCACTTTCAAGGATCACCTTGAAGGAATCCAGGCAAAGTGTAATAAATATATTTAATGTTTATATCCTCTTATAAACAGAAATTCCAAGCTCCGTCTAAAGAAAAAATTATTAATTTATAAACAAATTTTCAGACCAGCCATGCTTTATGCAGTACCAATTTGGTCAAGTTGTTGTTCCCCCAAGAAGAAAACGCTTCAAAAGATTCAGAATAAAATTCTGAAAATTATTTTGAAGCGTCCTCCCTGGTTTAGTACAAATTAGTTACACAGGCTCACAAATATAGAATCATTAGATTTAATGTCACATAATATTATAAGCAAATTTCGACAAAAATCTATGAAATTTTCAATTGAATCGATTCGCTCTCTGTATTAGTTAGTAAGTTTGTATATGAGTTCCGTTTCCCCATTACACGGAGAACCCTTCGATCATAAAATTGCGATATCGCAGTTTTTAATTTTTGCGATAGTTGATTTAACTAATTTCTTTTTGATTCAACCAAAATGGTTTTCGATTTGCATATATTCAAGTAGTTGAAAAATATGTTGTTTTGAATGCTGTCAAATGCCGGAGACAGTTGAAAGCAAAACAATAATCGCAATGCAAAATCAACAACTTTTGTAAGTTGAAATCTGTTCGCGTCGCTTCAAAATGTCAATGAAAACAACATCGATGTGTAGACATAAGAATGGAGGATTCCGACACGATGGTTAAAGTGTTTGGTGAAATTGTGTTCATTCGATTTAAGAATTTTATGATAACAAGTGTTTATCTAATAGCGGTGTTGTGGTAAAGTTAACCTCGTTTGAGATGAAAAAGATTTGGTGACAAATTAGAAAATGTTAATGAATGATCATCCCGTAATCTTTCAGGTATGCGCAAAAATTTTATGCTTCAAATTCGATCATTATTTACTTCCAGCAGACTGTTTTACTTCCAACTGTTTGATACCGATGATTATGTTCATGCATTAGCAATAAAACGCTTCTTGACATGAATTTAATTTATAAAAGTAACAGGAGCGAAGGGTTTCAAACGCACAGAACGCGCTGCGATTGAATGGCGTGTTTGAATTGCCGTCGCAAAATTCCAATTCCCAGCCGTTGATGCACCCAAGCTCATATAAATTGACTAAAATTATCAGTGCATAACTTTAGTTCAACCGTTTGAAGGCAACATTTTAGGTAAATTTAATAATTTCGCTAATTTATCCGCCCCTCCAGGCACTTTTGCTGATTAAAAACGTTTTTCTACATCAATCATTTCCGATCGAATCAGAAGTATTTTTTTAGAATTTAGATCTTTACTGATCTCAAAACAAACAAACAAATAAAACCGATTTATTTTTCAACTAACAGAATTTTGTTTCAATAACAACACCAGTTATTTCAACTAAAATATTTGTTGAAATTGAAAGGTATGTGTCCTCACTAATTGACAGCATTTTTTTCTCAAACAGTTAAATTAGTTGTTTCAACCATCGTTTCTGCTAATCGAAAAACAAAAATGACAGTTTAGTTAAAACAACAATCGATTAGTTGTACCAAATTTTAACCAATCGAATTCAGAAAATCAACTAATATTCTGGTTGAAATGGGATCGCGGGTGGTTCCGTGTATAAACGGCTAAATAAGGCGCTCTATTATGATTATCAATGCAGCATCCAGAACAATCTTAAAACTAATTTTAAACGTTTCTGGAATCATGTCAACGACCAGAGAAAGGAATCTGGATTACCAACTCACATGTCCTTTGGTGAATTGAATGCATCGACCTCTGCTGGTATTAGCAATTTATTCCGTATTCAATTTATTAGTATTTTTTCCGATGAAACTTTAACTACACAACAAATTTTATGGGCTGTCAGTAACGTTCCACTCCGTTCATCGATTTTTCCTCACCTTAGGATTACGACTGTTGCCGTTAACAATGCGTGTTTAAAGCTGAAACCATCTTCAAGTGCAGGTCCTGATGGTATACCGTCACTAGTGTTAAAAAAATGCTCTAGAAGCCTTTTTGTACCACTCACGATGCTGTTTAATATCTTACTTCAACGTGGAGTTTTTCCAGAGTCATGGAAGATTGCTTATATTTTTCCTGTTTACAAGAAAGGCGACAAATCCCACATTTCAAACTATCGGGGAATTGCCGCTTTATGTGCCGTATCAAAACTATTCGAAATAATAGTACTAGATTTTATAGTTCACAACTGCTCCAATTATATATGTGATACTCTACATGGGTTTATGCCAAAACGATCTACGTCCACAAATCTCGTTTCATATACGTCTTATATCATTCGTTCATTGCAAGCACAACATCAAGTAGACGCTATTTATACGGATTTCTCCGCAGCTTTCGACAAGATTAATCACCAGATAGCAGTTGCCAAGCTCGAAAGGCTAGGATTCAGCGGATCATTCCTTAATTGGCTTGAATCATACCTGACGGGTCGCAGTATGTCATTTAAAATAGGTGACTGTGTCACTTCATCATTCATCGCAAGCTCCGGAGTCCCCCAAGGAAGCCATCTGGGGCCGTTCATATTTCTTATATATCTCAACGATTTGAATTTTTCGTTGAAGTGCATGAAGCTATCTTTCGCCGATGATTTTAAGCTATTTTATCTCATCAAGAATCCTGATGACACCGGTTTCTTGCAGTCTCAATTAAATGTATTTCTGAATTGGTGCAACGTTAACAGGATGATGCTAAAAGCATCAACATGTTCCATCATTTCTTTCTCTCGCAAAAGAACAACAATCACGTATGATTATACTATTTCGCAAACCATCCTAAAACGGGAGTCAACAATCAAGGATTTAGGAGTGCTACTGGATTCTAAACATAATTTCAAAGATCATGTAGAATATACAATCTCTAAAGAATCTAAGAAGTTGGGACTCATTTTTCGCATTGCAAAAATTTTTGACAACATAAATCGTTATATAGCGCATTAGTTCGCTCGATCCTTGAGTACGCTGTCGTTGTTTGGGCACCGTATTATCAAACTGATAAGCTGCGAATTGAAACTGTTCAGCGGAAATTTGTTCGTTTCGCTTTGCGCCTTCTGCCATGGAGAGATGCATCAAATCTTCCAAGCTACGAAAATCGATGTAGACTCATAAATCTCGATTTGCTATCTGTTCGCCGGGATACCATCAAACCTGTTTCCGTTGCGGACTTAATCCAATCCCGGATTGACTGCGCTGATCTCCTACAACTGCCAAATTTTGACATCCATCGTCGTAATTTGCGATTCAATCCTTTTCTCCGAGTTCCTCGCGCTAGAACTAACTACGGTTTCAATGAATCAGTCTCCAGTATGTGTCGCTTATTCAACAGTTGTTCTAACGAGTTCGATCTTCATTTACCTCGAAATACTGTCAAAAACCTATTTATTGGGTTCTTTTCTAGCTAACTTTATTAGTTTTACTATTCGAATACCGTTTAAACATACATGACTAATGTTAGCGTTGAAGTTTTTGATTAGGATAGTGATAGCACAAGATAAGGTAAGATGATTGCCACCTGTCAGATTAGGATTTGTCTGGAACCGTTAATATTTTATTTTCATTCAACCCCCATTCCGTCTCTCCATCATCTTCATTTGAAACTAACTAGATTCGTTCGCCTAAATTAACCTGGTCGTTATTTCCTCTTTTTTCTGTCTTCCACCACCCATTTTGATCACTAATTAGATCTACATGTGTAGGCTCCCGGCCGAGCGGTGGCGGAAGAGGAATAACGAAGAGGATGTTTCTTTTTGTTCTATACGGAATAATACCGCGAAATTCACCTTTTTTTTTCTGAGTTTATAGTTTATCTTTTTATGCTTTTCACTTAACAGCTACTTATTCTCAATAGTGCAGGATTAGGCTGTTTTGGGAGTTCTTTCCCACAATCTAGCAAAAGTCACTAACGATTGTTAATAAGGCTAACACTTCACGCAGTCTCACTAAGTTCGGCATATCATTAAGTTTACGCACATATGATCGTATGTCCTACTGCAGTACAATCTAGTGCACACTCCACTAGTTTGAAAATCTATTCCCAACACTTCATGGTGATCTCAAACACTTTTCACTTAATTCTTCAGAAATTGAGTCTGGTCTGAGCTGAACCGAGCTGAACTCTACTTTTCACTTAATTCTTCAGAAATTGAGTCTGGTCTGAGCTGAACCGAGCTGAACTCTACTTTTCACTTAATTCTTCAGAAATTGAGTCTGGTCTGAGCTGAACCGAGCTGAACTCTACTTTTCACTTAATTCTTCAGAAATTGCGTCTGGTCTGTGCTGAACCGAGCTGAACTCTACTTTTCACTTAATTCTTCAGAAATTGCGTCTGGTCTGTGCTGAACCGAGCTGAACTCTACTTTTCACTTAATTCTTCAGAAATTGCGTCTGGTCTGAGCTGAACCGAGCTGAACTCTACTTTTCACTTAATTCTTCAGAAATTGCGTCTGGTCTGTGCTGAACCGAGCTGGACTCTACTGAACTGAACTCTGATTTTTTTCCGACTAGTGGTTTTTATGTTCCTAACATTTCACTAGCTGTTCGGCCTAAACCCGAGACCATCGTGAACGTTACCGCGGTTGTCCGTGAAATTTCTTTGTTTACGCAGAGCACCTCAGTGTCGCGTAAACAAAAAACACCTCAGCAACCCCGAGCACATTCCAAGAGCGCGTAAACAAAAACTGCTGCGCCAATGCAAACCAGCAAATTTGCTAAGGACGCTGCATGCCCCCTTACTTACTGAGCTTGATGATACCTTAAGGGTTAGCATCAAGTCGATTGTGATGGTATCGGACTTAGGCGCGAGGATATGGGTACTAAAAAATTTTGTATAGTTTTCATAACTTAATGATAATCTTGGATTGTAAATTTTAGCTCGGCTTATTGACTTTGTGGACAGAAAAATATTCCGATTTTATCTAGTCAGCTGTTATCATCCTCAATTGAAGTATCCTGAAACGGATTGCTTAGGTGTTTTTGATTTCATGTGTTTTCGTTTTGCTCTGTATTTTATTATTCCTTTTGTTTAATAAGGCTAGTATACAATATGCGTTTTTAGTTTTGCTGGGAACAATAAACCGTACAAAGGTTATTTGAAAGTTTAGTATGCTATAATTATAATTTTGAGATACATACACGGCTTGGTTTTCTCCACTAATAAGTAAAATTTCTAAACAGTCTGATCGGTACTCTAGAAGAAGAAGTTCTCTTTACTTTGTATTATGGGGGGGGGGGGCGGGGACTATTTCGATGGTTGGACGTAGAAATAGGATACACGTACGCAAGAGCGGTTCGAAACACACGGCAGAGAAAACTTTCAAAATCGTAATATTTATTTAGAGACCTACCTACACAACACGTGCAAATTTACAAGCACACATTTTCGATGCGTTTTGTTATGTTTTGTGAGTGGAACAAAAAACAGTGAATTTATGCTTCGATTCGTCGCTGCTGCTTTAGCTGCCATTCTTTAAATAACGGATATGTTGCGGGTACTTCTTTTTGGTGTTCGTATTGTTTCCGAGCTATTCCCTGTTTTGCTGCCAATTCCTATCTCTCTATTTCTTAATTCTATTATCGTGAACGGTTCCACATACTCATTTTCCGTTTCTGTTTCTCTGTTGGTGCTTTTTTGTCTCGGTTCTACAGAGATTGTCGGTATTGGTTCTTCTTGAGTCTCCGCTATCGGTCGTGCTCTTCCGTTCTTATTCATCAAAATAGGCCCTGATATCATGTCTTTAGTTATGGGTTTTCCTCCCTTACTATTTTCGTTTGTAATCGTTATATCGTACAATTCTATGTCTGAAGTTTTGATTTTCTTTCTTTCGACGTTTCCGTTGCTTTTTATAACTTTCGTTGTGCTACAGCATGAAATTTTTCCTTTATGACAATAGGCACAGCCACTTATTATGCTCAGGCTTATTATGATAATCGTGCTTATGCTTATCCATGGGTATTCCAGTGGTGCGTAAGTCATGTTCTGTAATTCTATTTTTCTTTCCTTTAGTTTCTTCACATCTATTCCTATATCAAAGAGGCGTTTGTTGTTTATAAACGTATATAGCATGTTCTTTTTATCCAATACCGGTATATCTGTGTGCTTAGATATCTCCTTTTGTTCTATCGGCTCCTCCAAGATTTTCATGAGGTATATTGGTTCCTCGGCTTCTTCTTTATCTTGGTGTCTGATGATTACCTCACTAGTTTTCAGCATCGTGCCGTGTTTCAATTCCATAGTCCCCACTCCTAATATTTCTTTTCTTTCAATTCTTTCGCCATTAGTTTGCGTTATATTAATTTCTGTTGATCTTGGCGCCACATACACCCATATATTTGGCCGCGCTGTTTCGAACCACATTGTATGATTTAACCTAAGTGCGCGGGCATCACAGGTCCTTGCCGTTCCTTTAAAAACCATATTTGCGAGGCACTCGCTGCTTGTCTCTAGATTGCCTTCCATTTTAGTCATATTACATATCTTCGTCCCAATATAGTCACTGCATCCTTTGTACGTCTTATCATCTATGACATATCCCCATCTCCTGTTTTTCTCTACCATTATTATGTTTCTCTTGAGATGTGTTAGCGTTACTATATTACCATGCATTCGTGGCATAACTATTCCCCTTAGTGTCGTAAACTCTGCTTTTGTAACCAGTGGTATCGCTAGTTTTACTTTCAATGTACCTCTTTCATCCATAATGTGTGTGATTCTGGCCATGTTAAATATTTCCAAACTTAAATAACCGTTTTCTGTTCGCGGGAAGTCTGTATTTCCCGTCGATCTTTTCCCCTGTGTCTCCATTTCCTTTAGCAATTGCATGGGTTCTGCTAGCTCCGTTATTATTTCAATTGCTCCCGCCTCCCCGGCTAGTATTTTTAATGCAAGTATTTGTCTATGACGTATTCTCCGTACGATGTTTCGCCATTCCACTACTTTTCTTATTGCTGTCATTTCCATCAACAATAAGTCTCTTGTTGATTCTGTTTGGTTCATGTCCCTGAGAACCTCGTTTTTCATTTCTTCGTCTTTCCGATATGTTTCAATAGCCTTCAGATCTATCTGATGCACTGACTCATTCACCAAGTTATAAATTGAATCGACGGCTGCAGTTTGTTGATACGTTAGCTCTTTTATTTTTTCCTCATTGCCTCTTAGCCTATCTATATCCATATCCATTCTTCTCCTATCTTCGGAGTCCATTAGGCCTATCGCGTTCCACACGCTTCGGCGTTTCCTTCCCCTCGGCGATCTCCTTATCATTTCTCCGAGGTCGTATATTTCTTTGCTATCTTCCTCAAACATTTTAATTAACTCCCTGCACCGGTTAGGATCTATCGTTCTTGGTGCAGCTTTGCAGTCCTCCACCAGGGACTGTACCCCCGGTCTAGTTCTATCCACAATTGTTAGTAATTCTTCCAAATTTACACTCACCCTAACATCATATGATCCGCTTATCGTTCGCGCTATCCCCAGTTTCTGTAACACGAGATTCCCATCGTAACTTCCGCTGTTTTCTCCTAATATTTCGATAGCCGTCATGATACTGGAATGTATACAAGCAGACACATTCCAAACGTGAAAACTCTTGGATTTGTTAATGAAAGAATTTTTTTCTTAAGATTATAGTACAAAAAAAAACAACTGATACTAATAATCCTTAAAAATATGAAATGTGTTTTCGCCGCCCATGCTTAGTCGCGCGCATTTGTCTGCATGCATATTCATAGGTGCTTCTAAATCGAGTTTAGCCTGTATTTTTTTTCGCGATGGTTTCATTTGTTTTTGCCGAGCGCCCATCGTTCTGGCGCATGCAACGCTTGCTTGGTTTTGCTGTGCGCGGCAGAAAGTTGGACTGTTTAATGTTTACAGCTTACTATGCCGCGTAGTTTTGTTTCTCGAGTGCGTCTGTTGTTGAAAAGAAAAAAATCAAGTCCATATCCGTTTAGCCTGATATTGACCTTGGCGCTAAATTTGTGATACTTTATAGCGATTGAATTTGTGATACTGCAATGATTAACCAAAAACTGTTCCAATATAAATTCCCATTAGAAACTTAATCCGTGTACTTCTTCAATCTGTTGTTATGAATCTTTTCTAATCTGTTTCCGTTTTTGATAGTTGTCGTTTGTTCGCTAGGGAGAGCAACTACTTCGTAGGTCCTCTCCATAGCGACTGTAATTTCTGTCCTGCTCCTGTGGGGTTGGCTTTAACTAGTACCAAGTCTCCCCACATTGGTTGCCATTCATTGGAGCTTCTATCGTACAACTCCTTCCGTTTTTCTTTGGATTTTACTAGATTTTCTCGTGCTTGAGTATGTAATCGCTTGAATGTCGATCGCATTTCGTTCACGTAGTCTTCGTAGTATAAACCATCATTGTCATATTTGTAAATTGAATTCGGAATATTTGCCCGTTTTCCATATAATAACTCAAACGGCGTGTAGCCAGTAGATGAGTTTATGGTCGTGTTATATTCGAACGTGAAGAATGGTAACAACTGATCCCAGGTTGTTGGGTCGCTACCCACGTACTGTCTAAGATAAGTTTTCAATTCCCTATTTGATCTCTCCACGAGGTTTGCTTGTGGGTGGTAGGTACTTGTAGTAATCTTCTTAATTTTTAAAATTTTACATACGTTTTTCATTAGAGAACTTACGAAATTTGTTCCATTGTCGGTTACCAGTTCGGCCGGTGTCCCAAATTTACATATATAATGGTCTACGAATGTTTGAGCAACTGTGGAGCTCTCTTGATTTGTCATGGGTGCTACGATTAAATATCTGGTCAGATCGTCTTGCATAACCAGACCATATCTGTTACCCCAGTCTGATTCTGGGAGTACTACTATGTCCATATATAATTTCTCGAATGGTTCAGAAGATGTTGTAGTTATCTTCATCGGAATTTTGTTTGCCCTGCCAATCTTATTTTTCTGGCACGAGTCGCATTGTTTGACATAATTCTCGATGTCTTGGCGCATATTTTTCCATTGGAACAGCGGGCTCATTCGCATCCGCATACGTTTGCTACCTACATGTCCGCCTAAGGGAGAATCGTGGAATTCTTTTAATACTGTCTCGCGATCCTCCTCTGCTACAAGCACTCGATCCTTCTCTGGGGCGTGTAATGTGAATATCTTGCCAAATTTCTTGGCAATAAACCTTAGTGCCGTCGACTCAGGAGCCCTTTTCAAGTTCCTGAATGAAATGATTTGAATGTTTTCCGCATTTCTTACGTATTCGGGGCAGTTTGTAAAGGCATCCATTAGCCCTCCCAAAAGTACGTGTGTATCTGTTAATGATTTCTTGGACCCGTTCAAAATCAACCCCCATAGCTTCCTATTCGGAATTTCAAAGATCCTTCCGTTCAAGTGGTCCTTTAGACCATGAGGTAATTCTACGATTTCCTCCAATTCCTTGTATGCTGATTTGCTGTTTACTATTACGAATGTAGCCTCAGCGTTGTTTTCGTCGATTTTCTTTGTCGAAATTTTTAATCGATTGAATTCAATGTCGTTCTCTCTGGTACATATATCGTACTCCTCGAGGAACGAGAATCCTCCCAAATCTTCCTTCTCATCGCATCCAAAATCGATGTTTTCCAACCCGTCCATGTGTGGGTTCCATTCAGTTTTCTGTTTATTTTCAAATAACGCGAATCGCCCGGATTCATCCCTAATTTGCTTGGGGTTCACTCTACTCTCTGCATCTTTCTGCTTCGCAAGATCTTCTTCTGCTTGCTGGTGTTGGCGTTTTTGTTTTCTCGTTACTACCGATATGGTGTGTGGGGTCTCATCCTGTTCGGGCAATCTCGATAAAAAGTCTGCTACGACATTGTCCTTGCCTTGTTTGTAGCGAATGTCTATTTCCAATCCTTGTAATTTTAATCGTAACCGTGTTAGCGTTGGCGAAGTTTCCTTCAAGTGCCATATTGAAATTAACGGTCTGTGGTCTGTGTAGACGATGAATTTTTGATTATAAATGAAGTGTTTGAACTTGTTTACCGCCCAGACAATGGCCAACAATTCCTTCTCAATCGTATGGTACCTTCTTTCAGCACCTACTAGGCCTCTACTGGCATATGCTATTGGTCTATCGATAGACTTTTCGTTAGATAGTACAGATCCATTTAAGATAATTTCAAAATTACTTGCTCCGGTATTTCCCATATGTGAAGATTAGTTGTAAATATAAACCAAAAATCACTACATAAAACCATCGAATCGGTTCTTTATAGAACCATCGAAAATCTATTCTAACGGGCTATCAGAAATTTTACTCCTCAACGTAAAAAAAAACAAACTGTGTGATGTAAATAATTTCCAAGCCGTGTATGTAAATAACTCGTCTTTTAGTATCAATGCACGGTCCTGACATTTTACAATTATGCTATCATTAACTTAGGTTTCATTTTTTTTTTCTTTTGCGAATTTATAGTACTATATTCGGCAACGGCCCGATCAGGCGTGGTTGCCCCAATTCACTGTTGAATGTAGATGTCGAACAAAGCGCACTGAATGCGCATGGATTACTTACTCGATCAACATGATGAACATCCCCCTTCTGCCGATCATCTCCGAATTCTGGTAGTCACTTGGGTTTGCGTTCCGATGATGTCTTCCTTTGCCTCGCAAAGGACCGCCGCTGTCACCACTTGTAGGCTCCCGGCCGAGCGGTGGCGGAAGAGGAATAACGAAGAGGATGTTTCTTTTTGTTCTATACGGAATAATACCGCGAAATTCACCTTTTTTTTCTGAGTTTATAGTTTATCTTTTTATGCTTTTCACTTAACAGCTACTTATTCTCAATAGTGCAGGATTAGGCTGTTTTGGGAGTTCTTTCCCACAATCTAGCAAAAGTCACTAACGATTGTTAATAAGGCTAACACTTCACGCAGTCTCACTAAGTTCGGCATATCATTAAGTTTACGCACATATGATCGTATGTCCTACTGCAGTACAATCTAGTGCACACTCCACTAGTTTGAAAATCTATTCCCAACACTTCATGGTGATCTCAAACACTTTTCACTTAATTCTTCAGAAATTGAGTCTGGTCTGAGCTGAACCGAGCTGAACTCTACTTTTCACTTAATTCTTCAGAAATTGAGTCTGGTCTGAGCTGAACCGAGCTGAACTCTACTTTTCACTTAATTCTTCAGAAATTGAGTCTGGTCTGAGCTGAACCGAGCTGAACTCTACTTTTCACTTAATTCTTCAGAAATTGCGTCTGGTCTGTGCTGAACCGAGCTGAACTCTACTTTTCACTTAATTCTTCAGAAATTGCGTCTGGTCTGTGCTGAACCGAGCTGAACTCTACTTTTCACTTAATTCTTCAGAAATTGCGTCTGGTCTGAGCTGAACCGAGCTGAACTCTACTTTTCACTTAATTCTTCAGAAATTGCGTCTGGTCTGTGCTGAACCGAGCTGGACTCTACTGAACTGAACTCTGATTTTTTTTCGACTAGTGGTTTTTATGTTCCTAACATTTCACTAGCTGTTCGGCCTAAACCCGAGACCATCGTGAACGTTACCGCGGTTGTCCGTGAAATTTCTTTGTTTACGCAGAGCACCTCAGTGTCGCGTAAACAAAAAACACCTCAGCAACCCCGAGCACATTCCAAGAGCGCGTAAACAAAAACTGCTGCGCCAATGCAAACCAGCAAATTTGCTAAGGACGCTGCACATGTCGATTCTAACCTCGTCGTTTTTTTCTATCTTCCACCATCTTTTTGATAACTAATTAGGTATACATGCTGATTTCAACCCCGTCGTTCGTTTTCGCTCGTTTAGCACCCCCTCCACCAACCCTTGTTTTCAATTTACCCAACCACTTTTCTCCTCTCTCTCTCACCTTCTAAGTAAGAGTACTAATACTGCTATACTTGGTGTCATCAACTAGTTATAGTGTTATAAATTTAGTTTTAACTGTTAGTTTTAATTGTAGTGTTAGGCCTAAATGTATCTGTTGGATCTTTGTAATCTGTTGATACAAATGATGAGGAGGTTTTATGCCTGTTGGAGAGAGAGATTGATAAATTTCATCTCCACCGGGCTTTTCCCTGCTCCAAATAAATAAATAAATAAATAAATATCAAATTTAACGTTTGAATGACCAAAGAAATGTACTTATGATCAGACAACGAAGGTTCGAGCTCATCGGAGACGAGCCAATTCACCAACTCATGCGCAATTCTATCAGAGCAGAGAGTTACGTCCAAAACCTCCTCTCTTCCAGATCTCGCAAAAGTTGGACGATTTTCTGCATTGACTATGTGCAGGTTTGTACTGCTCACAAATTCCATCATATCAGAGCCTCTCGAATTTATATCTGTGCTGCCCCAAATGATATGGTGAGCATTATAAGCCGATTATAAGCGGTAAATCACTTTTGCAGCAGTATGATACAACCTTTTTAAAGTCATCGCTTGGTGAAAGTTGGTTATGCGGTAAATATGCCGAACAATAGATATATTTCCTGTTTATGCGATCAATAGTCATACCAACTGTGACAGCACAAATATCCCGAGTTGTGAGCTCCGATATGAGAGAAACATCGAAAGCACTATTTGCAAGTATGTATGCTTGAGGCATTTCACGTGGATTAGTCATACCGGTCTTGTTGAAGGCAACAAAAACTGGGTTAAACAATTTTCCAACGTAGAACTTTCCCTTTGGAAATATGGTTCTTGAACCAAAGCTATAGAAGATTTACCTTCTTGCAGAAGTCTGGATAGATTCATAGTTGCTGTACGTTTATGCTGAAGATTGATTTGTGTTACTCTAACCATTATCAATTAAAGTAACGAACACTCCACCTCCAGCACAAACCGTACATCAACTAGAAGAAAATTGGCTTATAATCGCCTATAGCGAACCATGTAAGGATTTTTTAAAATGTTTTAATTATTTAAATCCCACGAGTTGCGAAGAAAGAAGTCGTCCACTGTGCCAGAGCTTCGCTTAACACAGTAAGGGAATATCCCAAGACATTCCTTTCACGACTGCATCGTTTAACCTCCTGCAGCCATTCAGTCATCGGCACGGAAATACACCTTGACTTAGGAGTTCCTATTTTTGTGGCCTTTTACGACATGGAACAGGAAACCAGTGAATCAATTCTTGGTAGAAAATAATTCCGCCGGATGCCACACGGCTTACCTGTTTGGTGGACTTATACCACCGGTACAGGTGGACCGTAGCGTTATTCTTAGCAAGTTTGGAAAACCGCTACCAACACTACAAGGCTATCTAGGCTGCTCAGAGAGGGAAGTTGACATTGATGGTCAACTTCCATGGATGGCCGAGCAGCCTTTAAAGGGTAACAGAGGTATTTTGGCCACTTCATATATTTTGGCCCACATAACAACCTTTATGGATTTAATCGATGTAAAGTAACCCATGTTGTATCAATTTGAAGTTAATCACATTAAAATAACTATCGCGGAAGGATTTTTCAAAGATATTACAATATTTGGTGGATATTTTCACAAAATTGGCCAACATGAAATCAATCCTAAAGTGGGTCAAAATACCTCTTATACCCTAGTAGTTTATAGATTTACATACTCAGTTTAAGAAATCTTTGTGAATATTCAATTGGTTCTAGTTCTTTGGGAATAATTAATTGGTACTAAAATGCACTGATTAGAGGAATTAATTGAATGGTAGAAATGTTGAGTACTTTTTGTCATATTCTTTTATCTACACTAAAACAAAAATTGTGGAGAAACTGGAATTAGATTCAAGACCTAAATTCGGAACCATAGACTGGCTCAGAATTCAGTTACAAACTATTGAACCTGAATTAAGGAATCGAATTTAGTTCCAGAATCCATTTTCTGAATTCTGGAAATTAATTCTGAGTGCGAGTTTAGGAATTGAATTCTGTAGCTGGATTCAGGGAGTAGATTCTGAAACTGAGTTCAGAAACTGAGCTCTGGTTCAAAAGTCAATTCCTAAGCCCAGATTTCAGTTTTAAAATTAATATCTTGAATTTTGTTCCCGAATTGAATTCTTGAAACAAAATTATAGATTCGATGTCGGACCTAAATCAAGACACTAAATTCAGTTCCAAAATATAGTCAAGAAACACGGCTTTAAAAATCTAATGCCAGAATTGGAATTCAGTTCCAAAGTCTTAATTCTGAATTGTGAGCCAATTTTTTTAGATCATAGAAGTTTTGGTCAATAAATGGTGAGATAACTGAGTCCTTACAAGTTCCTATCTCACGCCTCCCCGTGTGTCTATGATTACATTTGGTCAATAGAACGGCGTCGAGTGGGTGCTATCGCCTTCTGCGTTAGTAGCAGAATGAGAGGATGCGAAATGGTTTATAAGTTAAAGTCATTTAGGGGTTATCCTCTTTTATGCATAAGGCACATAACCGATTTCTATACTTTATATTTCGTCTTCGACTCGTCAGTATATAAAAGTTTATGTTGAACTGTAATGTAACCTAGCAGTTCAACATAAACAGCTAGGCAGACATAAAGTTTCTGCTACTTACAGAACACTTTTTTTATTTGCACTGAAGTGCAACGTCTTTACTACTGTGCCGAACGTAAACGAGCTTCGACTTAAACTGGCCGATCCAGGTGATGGTCATTTAGGGGTTATCCTATTTTGTGCATAGGGCACATAACCAATTTTTATACTTTATGTTTTGTCTTCGACTCGTCAGTACATAACAGTTTATGTTTAAGTTAAAGCCCATCCTAAGGTGCAATATTTATCGTAGTATATTACAACCTATAATTCTGTTGTTTATTATCTTATTTACTATATATTGAATTAAATATTATTACATTATATACAATTATCTGTAAAATGTTAAAAAATGATGGGTTTTACGCGCATTTGATGAATTTCATCTGGGCTTTTCCCACTCCACCAAAAACTCTATTAAGATCAATCCAGGTCAGATGGAAATAAGTAAATAAATAAATATTATATTATATTATATTATATTACACTATGTTATATTATATTATGTATTATTATATTATATTGTATTGTATTATATTATACTATATTGTAGTATGCTCAATTATATCAGTAATGAGGAGGAGCAGGGAGTGCATCAGGGTATCATAAAAGTGAATGACAGGATGATGGAGTGGATTGCCAACCTGCGTCACGTGGGATGGCTTTGTATTTCTCCCTGAATGTTTGAAATGAGTAAGACGCACCCTTCTACTAAATATACCATTAAGCTGGTATTGTGAATTTTTTTATTATATGGCCTGATGTTCTTGCTGGAAGGCATTGGGTCCCCAAAGCCAGTTGTGGCCTTCTTAACAGCAGTTATATAAAAGCTATCTGATAATTAAACTCGGATCTACTGTAAGTCTATTGAGTTATTTATGATTATTTCTCACTGCTGATTATTTAATAACAAATTGCTGATCATCTGATGGCATTTACAAAGAATCATGTTAATATGTTTGGTACTCGTCGAGATATTTACGATTATGCTCTGTCCATTCGTGTACCGTGCGAATTTAAAAAGGTGTCTTATAATAAAGTAAGACTTATTCACGTCAAAATATGTTTTAATCCAAATAATGGTATCATGACGCCTTTCTCACATAACTCACATTTTCATGTTTATCACTAGGAGATTCTTCCAAAATACTTTATTTAAAATTTGACTAAAAGTTAAAAAGTTTATTTGGGAACATACTTACATAACATTTCATCCTCCAGCTCCAAAGCCAGAAGTCGGATCCGTGAGAAATTCAAATGCAGCTTATAAGAACATGAGACTTTTCGTTTGAGTTCCGGTTTATCCGTCTTTTACTTACCTTATCTTACCTAACAGCTATAGACCTGGGGTGTCCTTTGCTGTATCAAGCAAACGTCTCCACATAACTCGGTCCATGGCTGCTCGTCGCCAGCCACTCAAGGCACGGATGCTCCTGAGATCACCCTCCACTTGATCGATCGACCTTGCTCGCTGCGCTCCTCTTCTTCTTGTACCAGTCGGATTAGATTCAAGAACCATTTTCGCTGGGCTGTCGTCCGACATCCTTATGACATGCCCAGCCCATCGTAGACGTCCGATTTTAGCTGTCCGTACGATAGGTGGTTCTCCTAGCAGCTGTTGCAATTCGTGATTCATACGCCGTCTCCACGTTCCGTCTTCCATCTGCACACCGCCATAGATATCAGCACCTTTCTTTCGAAAACACTGAGGGCGCGTTGGTCCTCTGCCAACATAGTCCAGGTCTCGTGGCCATTGAGAACAACCGGTCTAATGAGCGTTTTGTAGATGGTCAATTTCGTGCGGTGGCGTACTTTTCTCGATCGGAGGGTTTTTTGTGAGTCCAAAGTACGCACGATTTCCTGCCAAAAATACGACTATGAATTTCACTGCTAGTGTCATTATCGGCGGTCACCAGTGAGCCCAAATACACGAACTCGTCAACCACCTCGATATCGTCACCGTCTATCAATATTCGTGGTGGGAGGCGAACCGTTTCTCCTCTAGAGCCTCTTCCTCTCATGTATTTTGTTTTCGACGCATTTATGGCCAGTCCGATACGCCTGGCTTCAGCTTTCAGTCCGATGTAGGTTTCCGTCATCTTCTCAAGGTTACGTGTTACAATATCAATATCGTCCGCGAAGCCAAAAAGTTTTACGGACTTTCGGAAGATCGTGCCACTAGTGTCGATCCTCGCTCTTCGAATCACACCTTCCAGGGCAATATTGAACAAGATACAAGGAAGTCTATTACCTCGACGTAGCCCTCTCCGAAATTCGAAGGGACTCGAGAGCGTCCCAGATACTCGGACGTAGCACATCACTCTATCCATCGTTGCTTTGACCAATCGCGTCAGTTTATCTTCCAAACTTCCGTGTGTCATTTGCGCGGTACAGCTGTTCCATCGCTTCGCGATCGTGGTCTTCCTGGTGGCGCTTTTTCCTCCGGAAAACCGTGTTCTGTCTGTTCCGTGCCTGTCTATATCGTTCCTCGTTCGTCCTCGTGCGGTGTTGCAGCATCCTCGCCCTTGCTGCATTCTTCTCTTCGACCAACTGCTGACATTCGCCGTCAAACCAGTCATTTCCTCGATTCGATAACCTCGTACCTAGAACGGTTGCAGCTGTGCTACTCACGGCGGACCTTATGTTCCTCCAGCCGTCTTCAAGAGTCGCCGCGCCAAGCTGCTCTTCCGTTGGTAGCACAAGCTCCAGTTGTTGCGCGTATTCCTCTGCAGTACGAATGCTACGTAGTCGTCGGAGAAGGATCGCCCGTAGACGTCGATTTGATTTTCCGTATGTTGATAAGGTGATCTCCAGGTGGGTTCGGTATATTCGAAACCAGGGCTGACATTATGCATCTCGAATCGAGTGGCTCGATACGATTATTTTTGAAGTCGATTCGACTGAATTGTGGCATTACGTTTCGCTTTCGGCCTCGTGATCGAGATCCTAACAATGTGGTAGTAGATTTCGACTGACGCTGCTCAAACTGTCATAACAAACATAGGTAAACAAACCCATATACATTGCAATTATTTCGATTACATTTATTCGGTTCAAGTATTGAAAAGAAGAAAAATGTTTGTAATACTGCGGTTTTAAGTTGCCACGAAATTTCTGAAATTTAAATCAAGAAGCAGATTCCTTTCCACTCCATTTGAAAACGTAAAGAATTTTTTCTGGCGTGTTCTGGTACACAATTTATCGAAGAACTTTTGAAATTATAATAAACAAACTTCTGTGTTTTTCATGTATTGTTGCAAGTCTAATACAATTTACGTCATCCATATGTGTAGTTTTAATCAAAGGCTTTTAGGTTCTGCAGCTTTCATTGTAGTATTTTCTCATATTTATTAGGAGATATTGCTTTAGGCTCAATATATAAGGAGATATCCATTCTTTGTAGTATTCATAATCTATTTAGGTAGTATTGAAGAGTCAAATACACGCTAATAGCACGAGATTGTGATACTTTTGACACATTCTAAATACTTTCAAGGTGTTTGGACAAATTTTTCAATTTACTTGAGTTAGATATATGGGTATTATTCGTTCATTGTTATCAAGCGAACAAGCTTTTTCCCACAATCCGTTTGAGCGACGTTTTCCGTCTACAGGAACCAGAAATTTGATCACAAACTACAGTTACTGGGCATAGGTTAGTTTCGACTTACTTTTGTTATTTTAAATAAATACCACGCAGCTTTCATTTAATATGCTTTTTAAATAGTTCGACTTGTATATAATATGACAACCACACAAAATATATAATGATATACAAAACAATGCATTAGAAGAAAGATTATCAATACTAATGTGTTTATGAAAACCTAAGATGTTATCGATAACTACCTTTAAATAAAAAAAACGTATTCGAAGACTCATACTCGAAAGTAAAAAGGCTTTCGACCATTTCTTATCGAGTTCAGTCGTTTACGAGCTCGATTGTATTGGTTCCATAATGCCAAAACTTTTCGATAATCTAATACTTCTTCGAGTTAAGTCGAACTAAGCTCGATGATCGACTTTCAATCGAAAACCATAATACGAAACGTGGTCGATTCGATAAAATTTTAGTCGAATCGAGATACATAATGCCACCCCAGAACTCTGGAACTCTAGATCCGGAAGTCGGAATGAAACTCAATAGCATCCTATGGGATCATAAGAAGTTTTATTTGAGCCTACGTTTGACAAAATAGATGCTACCATTTCTGAGAACAAGTGACATTATTTGACACAAACACACATACATAGCTACAGACAAACATGTACAGATAATGCTCAATTCGACAAACTGAGTGGAATGGTATATGACACTACACGATTTTTTGAGTGATAACTTATCCTTTCTCTGTGAAAAAAGCAAAAACGATTTCGCTTCGAGTGCATGTAACAAGTAACAAGTTTGAATTGTTGTAATGAATTTCAGCAAAACTGTCGCCGAGTTGAAGCTTAAATTTCCAAGGTTGCAACAAGAACTACGTAAAATTTTATCTTCAGACATGGACAGATTGTGCCGAGAAGAAAATTTTATCAAAGAAGAACCAGAAAGATTAGAGTCGGCTTTGAGAAGATGCAAAAAACTGACTGGAACTTTAGTCACGTTGAAAAGGTTTAAAGAAAAGAATTATTTACACCCTCAACATTCACAGTCTAATAGGTTCTATTTGTCGCAGGCTTGCAAGTGTACAGGAACAACGATTACCAGTTCCAGAATCCTCTTTATCCGACGAGTCAGAAAGAATACCAGAAGAACTGTCGAATACCAGTAAGGTAAGGACAATACATCTCACCAAAAAGATATTTTAGCAATATGCCAAAATGTATGAATTTACCTCTTTTGTTTATAATAAGTTTCGTTACATAAACATTTTTGTACATTTTAATTGTACTGCATCCTGAAATTTATATTCTCTTTCGAATGGTGGCACGAAGCGTGACTGGCACAAACCACACTTTTTATCTATACGCCCAATTTTCTAGAAGATGACTCAACCGAGTTCTACAATCTTAGGTTCACTTGAAAGCTACTATTAGGTTGTGAATCAATCAAGCGACTGTCTCTTCCGGTTACGAAGATATATTAGTGTCAGACAAAACGCATTTTTACGCTCCGCTCAATTTTCTCCAATGACAATGCTTGCTAACTTTTTTTATGATCAAGTCAAAGTTGGAGTAGATAATGATTCAGTTTCTACCTATTATGAGCTCAAAAAGATTAATCGGTTATGAACCAAAAATTTGGGAAAATATAAGGGTACCTTTCCTTCCTAATTTTGGGTAGCTCAGAGATAGCTGGTATACGTCCACGATTCGGATTTAAATTTATATCGAAGTATGCAAAATAAATATTTCTTCCCTTCTTCGAAACTGAGGATTGATTAAAATTGCACTTCAATTTATTGAGTCCATTATTCTTACCTTAGAAATGGTTTAACCACCAGCCGACTAAGCGCAGTAGTAGTATGCCTCTAACTAAAACACGTAATCCGCGATGTTAAATGTATTAAAGTTCTACGCAACATGTAAATCTTTTGGAAGTCATAAAAGCTATTTTTATGTTGCAACCATTACGTTAATTTGAAATGTTAGCTGATTTTTTCCTAATAGTAGTCCCGAATCACATTTGTTCACCCCTTTATCATAATGACGTTAAAACATCAATATACGTTTGACAATAGATTTTGACATAGCAGTGTTTTTTAATTATATCATGTTCCAACTAACGAATACCCAATTAACGAAAACTCCAACTAACGGGGCTCCAACTAGCGAATTCCAACTGTACTCTGATTGTAGTGAAACAAAACTTAGACGACAACCCGATTAAACAATACTCCGTACATGTCCAGATTGCTTATGGCCAGTGTCCCATCTCAGATCTCACAATAATCAAAGTTTTCATGGTATCCTCGTCAAATAAGGTCAGTTTTATGTTGTTATCTTTCCCGTATGATTCGATCAATTTTAACTTACCATTCCTCTCCCTTAAAATAACCTTAGAACCTTTATTGATATAAAAGTAGTATCTATATTCGTCTAGAAGCATCGTTTCTCGTCGAATACATTTTATATTGAACTCCTCTTTTTTATTGAACTTACTACAACTTTCCTCCATGATAACCCTTATGACCACCTCTAAGTAGTGTACAAAGTTTCTGTGATTTTCAAAAAGTATCGATTCACACCTTTGGTACATGCGCCAACCTTGGTGACGATTTTTTTGGTTGTTTCGTAGTTATGCTGAAACTTGCATACACTCGCGTTCATAAGCAGATAAAGACTATTGTCCCTCAGTTCTTTGAAATTCCTGCAAAATAGAACCAGATCTTTTGATATTATTAAAATTTTTGCATTCAAATAGCAATAGCAGTATTATCTAGCACAACCTTGAAATTCTCTCTTATTTTACAAAAAATGGAAGATGAAATTTGGTTTTCAAGACCCCCTTCTCCTAGTCTACATCCTTTCTCCTCTCTTGTTTGTAGACAAATAAGAAAATATTACAATAAACACCCGTTTTTAGAGGCAATTACTACGAATTCCACTTTTTTGAACACCAAATGCAATGCTAATGGAGAAAAATAAAAAATACCCTTATGAGCACCTCTGAATTATAAAAAGTACCTGTGCCAAGTTCGGTGATAATTTACTGAGTTGATATGGAATTTTGCTGATATATACAAACAATTTGACTTCCAGTTTCTTTATTAGCGACACTTGCTATTCTGCAACGTGTATAAATATACTTACGTCGTGAATACGACTTACTTTACTATGGGGCGCCTTTTCAAAATTTACCCTCTGAGAGAGTGATAAGTTTTTGATCGTGAATATCTCTTGTTTTATCTAACGAATCAACATAATTTTTGCTACATGCCATCAGAAATATGATCAAAATTTTATGATAAAATTTTCAGTTGTGTGAAATAATCTCAAATAATTGAAAATTAAACTTTTCTGAAATGTTTGCTATAAACGAGTATCAAAGAGAATAATTCATAAGGCGCGTTTGCCTTTCTCATATTTTTAAAGCTCATAGCTCAGTGATCTATGGAAGGATTTATATAATCTAACTACCAATAGAATCGAAATTTTTCAACTTAAACGTGTATAGCAACAGCATTGAAGTATTTCAATAGTACAATATTGAAAAACCTGTCTAATTTGACCCATGTCAACACCAGCCAATCAGAACGCGTTCTGAGGAAGAGAACAAAATATCTGCTGCTGTACAAAAAATCGTCCAAGCAAAATGTTCCGAACAGTGCTTAATATCGTAGTGAGTTCCACAATTTGGTCCTTATGAACGGCAGGAATGAATCCCGTACAGCATCCTGAAAGTTTTCTTTCAGTGAAATGCAAATCCGAAATGAAATAATCGACATTGAAATTCTATATGCTTCTATTTTTATAGCCGTTAGGACCGCCCATTAGTGAAAAAGCTACAAACAAAATCACGTAAAAAGAAACCTCTTAACAAAAATTGGATCAGATTGGATTCTATCGCCACTGCGAGCACATGTATTTTGTGTTGTTTGCAAAGCTAGTTTCGCTTCCGACAAGAGCGATTACGTCACAGCTGCCAGTCATTTGTATTGGCGAAAAAGCAACGGTGGAGAGCATCACACAAAATCAGCCGTTCTAATGGCTCTAAAAGTTTTCTAAAGAACTATTAGGATTTCTTCTTCGCAAATCGAAGGTAAATATCCTCAGTTTAGTGCAAATCTAGAACTGTTTGATTAGATTTGTGCACTTTCCGCTGTGTGAAATTCACAGTTATCGAGATCAAGTGAAGCCTTCTTTGTTTTTGCGAAAAATGTGAAAAAGGGGAATCATACAATTAATCAACTAATTGATATTCGGAGATGTTAAGGAACATGTCAGTTGTTTTCGTATTCACGACATCCAGTTATGTCTCTGACATAAACCCACACGCCTTGTTATAATTATCTGTGCCTGACGAAAAAATACCGATTGTTCGCCAACACTAACTACACCACCCTCCCCCTTAAAATATCCAACCTATGAACAGAAATGATAACAGGTGCCAAGTTAGGTGTGGTTATCTTTTGAGTTATTTTGGAGTTATTGTCGATGATATTAACAACTGAACTTTGCTCCTCTCTTGAGAGAGACCCTTACTTTACCACCCTTCCACTTACCTCCTAAAAATGCTCTTAGGATCATCTGAAGTGAAAATAATATCTATACTAAACGAAAAGTATCGTTTTATGGAGAATTATATTAACTTCACATTAAACTTCCTTTTTTAAATGCACTCATTATATCCACACCCCACAAATACTCTTAAGACTATATTTGAGTTTTTCAAAATGTATGTATTTTCTTCAAAAACTATCGATTCCTTTTAAATTAGATAAATTTCGACATTGCCCTCCATATTAAGGACGCTACACACTCTCTCCCCTGAAAATATCCTAATGATCATCAATGAAGAGCAAGAAGTATCTGTGCCAAGTTTGACAGAAATCCATTGAGTAGTTCCAGAGTTATGCTGTTACAAACATTACGACCCCCTGTTCAGAGGCCCTTACTACATAATCCCCTTTATAATAATATCTAAGATGCACAAAAAGTGTCTATGGTCTTCAAAAATTATCGATCCTCGTCAAATTAGATAATTTTTTTCAAGACCCTCCTGTTAAGGATACTGGCTGCACACACTTTCCTAAAAAAATGAAGGGCAAGAAATACCTGTACAAAATTTAATAGCAATTTTACTTTTTTCTTTTTGACGACTAAGTCAATATTTCTTTTTTCTTTTTATGCGATATTCACCTAACCGGAGACCATTTTTGTAGAAACAGAAAATGAAAATTATAGAATGATAGTACTCAAGAGAGAGCAAGGATGTGAATACATAGAACGGAAAATGAGAGACGTGACAGAGGGTCATTTAGGCAAGCAGAAATCTTTTAGTAACTTAACTTTTATCTTCTACCAGAGGAGTCGGGCTTAGGCATCTGAACAATGCGAATCGCCCAAGTATCTGGTATGTCGGAAAGTAGTGATAAAGGTCTTTTATCATTTACTATCCGAACCGGCAAAAGAAAAGTTACTAGAAGTTATCACTTCTTACTTGCGACGGCCTTATCACACACAATGAGTTCTTCACTGCATGGATGTTTTGTTATTTATCTCTATACGGCTAGTTGAACATCGGAATGGAAGGTTTGTTCGAACTATTGCTTATGTGCCCAGAATCACAGCGTGTTGGCTGTTTAGTCCAGGTTGTAAGCGGCGATCAGCAGCGCTTCACTCACCGCTACCTGATGGAAACCCATCATATTAACTTTTTTACTTTTTTCTTTTTGACGACTAAGTCAATATTTCTTTTTTCTTTTTATGCGGTATTCACCTAACCAGAGACCATTTTTGTAGAAACAGAAAATGAAAATTATAGAATGATAGTACTCAAGAGAGAGCAAGGATGTGAATATATAGAACGGAAAATTTAATAGCAATCCGTTTAGTAGTTCCGGAGTTATGCCGTTACAAACATTAAATCCCCCTTTTTAAAGACACTTGTGTGGTATCTCGAATTTAGTCCGGTTTCGAAAAAGGACTTTCTTTTAGACCACGGTATCTCAACTATGGCAGACTACTCGAGTAGCTGCCGGAAGGGACCGTAGCGAGTGAAGAACTTAGCCGATCGGTCATACAAGTTTACATACAAGTAAGGCAGGTGCATCTTTTCTGGGTTAGCTAATTTGGTGCCTGTGTGGCCCAACTGTCACTGATATGCGCGGGGCCAAACGGATATTAGTTAGTTGATTTATTGTATGAATTGTGCAAGGTTTCCCTTTTTCAGTACTAGAGTTTGAAGCGATGCACCTACATTAAAGTACAGATTAGTTACATTAAACAGCTGCTATTCTACAACTATATATTTCAAACTTGAAACAATTCCTTTTTAATTTGCTTATATAGAAGGCTAGGTACCACAAATTTGTAGTTTATTTTTATTGAAGCTATGAAGTTCGAAGATATCTGTTTTTCTCGAAATTTCAGTACGAGACATTTGCAATGGCCTGGTCTGAAATGTATCGATGATCTTCGGTATGCAAGAGTAATTTTAGTATTAATAATGATAATAATAATAGTACAGATATATATGAATATATATATATATATATATATATATATATATATATATATATATATATATATATATATATATATATATATATATATATATATATATATATATATATATATATATATATATATATATATATATATATATATATATATATATATATATATATATATATATATATATATAAACTATTCATAATGAAGAAAGTGTTGCATTGAATTAGAATGTCGCGCAACATATGACGCGACGTATTGCTGTTTTCTCTTTCCATCCTGTATCGAGTCCTGGCGGTTTACCCGCTTCCCTAGCTCATGCATACGCGCGCATCTGGTTTACATAATTTTTCTGTCTGGTTCTCGTAGCCGGCATTTGTTTACCTCCTACATAGAATCGTCTATAAGGCCCTAGCGCGCAGCTCTGTAAAATTGATCCTGCTTGTGTGCATATGCTGATCCCTTTCTTAAGAGAAACGGAAAGGTTTTATTACTATGGAAAATAAACATGAGACTTAAACTAGGGTAAACAATTCCAGTTTTCTTATCTGATGGTTGAGCGTTTTTCTGCTAAATTGAAATGTTTGATCGCGTTTTGAAATCCTAGATTAGAACTTGTTGAAATGAATGAAATCTAATTTAATGTAAAATTCGCTCATGTAATTCGCTAATTTCAAGCCGTGTTGGAACAACACCGTTAGCACGATGCCACCGAAAACCAGTGGAAAGGCAGCCAAAACAGGCCCATTCAAAGCACTTTTCAGTGCTTTTCAGACAATTCAAAGCACTTTTCAGTGCTAAAGATCATCATAAAGAATTAGTTGAATTTTGTCGCTTTCCTGCCATTTGCTGACCAACTGTTCCCGAAACAAGACACACACGAGAGCAACATCGAGGACCTCACGAAATCCAGTTCCAGCCGGTCCGGTACACAACAACTCTAACACACCAGAAGGGATCAGTCGTCCGATCTAGTTGATTGTGACAATTCAATGCCCTTTTTAGTGCCCCAGATTATCATTAAGAGTTAATTAAACTTTCATTTGTACCGTCACTAACACATTCAATTACGAACGGTAATGCGAAAGCGAAAGTGATGATGTTGAACACATCTTTACACTAGTATGGGGTCGTGTGAAAATATGTGCAAGCTCCCGGCCGAGCGATGGCGGGAGAAGAATAACGAAGAGGATGTTTCTTTCAGTTCTATACGGAGTAACACTCTCCTATTCGGTTTCTCTTTTATGTCATTGTATTGATTCATCCACGTACTTGAGATTAATATCACGAAATTCACCTTTTCTGAGTTTCAACTATTCACAACACTTCATGGTGAACTTGTCGGATATATGCCTCCACATTTACTTGTTTACATTAATAAAAGAAGTTATTCTTCAACACATACTTTTGTTGTCGTATATTATCAACACTACCCTGACACGAGCAATGGTTGTGTCTAAATATTTTTCTTTTGCATGTGAATATCAAACCTGCACATGAAACTATTAAATCTTCAGTCATTACAGCAATCTTTCACTCAATTCTTTAGGTGCCTTCCGAAATCTATTATATCCCATTATAAAAAATATTTCTTACTTGATTTTGAGGTCACTTGATACTCAAACCTCACAATGCACACATATTCCTATGGATACTGTATTATACTCCGCTACTGAACTAGCTACTAACTTGTCTACGGGCCGACGCCCGAGACTAACGGATATTTTCCGCGCACTCTGAGACTGAACTAACTGCTAATTTGTCTACGGGCCGACGCCCGAGACCAACGGCTATTTACCGCGCACTCGTTAAAATTGAACTGGACGCTAACTCTTCCCAACTATGGGTTTTTAAGCTCCTAGCATTTTCTTTCTGGTGAAGCCCGAAGATTTTAGTACAAGCCGAGCTTGTGATTTCAAGTAGAAAGTTCATTCGACTTTCTCCCGAAGTTCTACCGAAAGTCGAAACCACTGTCGCTAGGCCAGAGGCAGTGTCCGTAAAAAAAATTAACTTTGTTTTTACAACATTGCTGCGCTGACTAATGCTCAAAAATGTGCACGCTTCTATAACAAAGTTTATACCTGAAGGTTGCAGCTACGCTGATATGAGAGCTTCCTTCACATTTTCCTACTTTTTCTACAATACTAGCAAATTCAAAGGAAAATTTGCTAAGGGCGCTGCATATGCCATGCGAAACAGGGTTACCATATATACATACATACATATTTATATTTATATATATCTATATATATATATATATATATATATATATATATATATATATATATATATATATATATATATATATATATATATATATATATATATATATATATATATATATATATATATATATATATATATATATATATATATATATATATATATATATATATATGACCTATGAACTGAAATGATAACAGGTGCCAAGTTAGGTGTTATTTTGGAGTTATTGTCGATTATATTAACAAATGAACTTTGCTCCTCTCTTGAGAGAGACCCTTACTTTATCCACCCCTTCCCATTTACCTCCTAAAAATGCTCTTAGGATCAACTGAAGTGAAAATAATATCTGTACTAAACGAAAAGTGGATATTACTCTTGCATACCGAAGATCGTCGATACATTTCAGACCAGGCCGTTGCAATTGTCTCGTACTGAAATTTCGAGAAAAACAGATATCTTCGAAAAACAGATATTTTCATAGCTTCAATAAAAATAAACTACAAATTTGTCGTACCTAGCCTTCTATATAAGCAAATTAAAAAGGAATTGTTTCAAGTTTGAAATATATAGTTGTAGAATAGCAGCTGTTTAATGTAACTAATCTGTACTTTAATGTAGGTGCATCGCTTCAAACTCTAGTACTGAAAAAGGGAAACCTTGCACAATTCATACAATAAATCAACTAACTAATATCCGTTTGGCCCCGCGCATATCAGTGACAGTTGGGCCACACAGGCATCAAATTAGCTAACCCAGAAAAGATGCACCTACCTTACTTGTATGTAAACTTGTATGACCGATCGGCTAAGTTCTTCACTCGCTACGGTCCCTTCCGGCAGCTACTCAAGTAGTCTGCCATAGTTGGGATACCGTGGTCTAAAAGAAAGTCCTTTTTCGAAACCGGACTAAATTCGAGATACCACACAAGTGTCTTTAAAAAGGGGGATTTAATGTTTGTAACGGCATAACTCCGGAACTACTAAACGGATTGCTATTAATTTTTCCGTTCTATATATTCACATCCTTGCTCTCTCTTGAGTACTATCATTCTATAATTTTCATTTTCTGTTTCCACAAAAATGGTCTCTGGTTAGGTGAATATCGCATAAAAAGAAAAAAGAAATATTGACTTAGTCGTCAAAAAGAAAAAAGTGAAAAAGTTAATATGATGGGTTTCCATCAGGTAGCGGTGAGTGGAGCGCTGCTGATCGCCGCTTACAACCTGGACTAAACAGCCAACACGCTGTGACTCTGGGTACATAAGCAATAGTTCGAACAAACCTTCCATTCCGATGTTCAACTAGCTGTATAGAGATAAATAACAAAACATCCATGCAGTGAAGAACTCATTGTGTGTGATAAGGCCGTCGCAAGTAAGAAGTGATAACTTCTAGTAACTTTTCTTTTGCCGGTTCGGATAGTAAATGATAAAAGACCTTTATCACTACTTTCCGACATACCAGATACTTGGGCGATTCGCATTGTTCAGATGCCTAAGCCCGACTCCTCTGGTAGAAGATAAAAGTTAAGTTACTAAAAGATTTCTGCTTGCCTAAATGACCCTCTGTCACGTCTCTCATTTTCCGTTCTATATATTCACATCCTTGCTCTCTCTTGAGTACTATCATTCTATAATTTTCATTTTCTGTTTCTACAAAAATGGTCTCTGGTTAGGTGAATATCGCATAAAAAGAAAAAAGAAATATTGACTTAGTCTTCAAAAAGAAAAAAGTAAAAATTGCTATTAAATTTTGTACAGGTATTTCTTGCCCTTCATTTTTTTAGGAAAGCGTGCGCAGCAAGTATCCTTAACAGGAGGGTCTTGAAAAAAATTATCTAATTTGACGAGGATCGATAATTTTTGAAGACCATAGACACTTTTTGTGCATCTTAGATATTATTATAAAGGGGATTATGTAGTAAGGGCCTCTGAACAGGGGGTCGTAATGTTTGTAACAGCATAACTCTGGAACTACTCAATGGATTGCTGTCAAACTTGGCACAGATACTTCTTGCTCTTCATTGATGATCATTAGGATATTTTCAGGGGAGAGAGTGTGTAGCGTCCTTAATATGGAGGGCAATGTCGAAATTTATCTAATTTAAAAGGAATCGATAGTTTTTGAAGAAAATACATACATTTTGAAAAACTCAAATATAGTCTTAAGAGTATTTGTGGGGTGTGGATATAATGAGTGTATTTAAAAAAGGAAGTTTAATGTGAAGTTAATATAATTCTCCATAAAACGATACTTTTCGTTTAGTACAGATATTATTTTCACTTCAGATGATCCTAAGAGCATTTTTAGGAGGCAAGTGGGAAGGGTGGATAAAGTAAGGGTCTCTCTCAAGAGAGGAGCAAAGTTCATTTGTTAATATAATCGACAATAACTCCAAAATAACTCAAAAGATAACACCTAGCGTGGCACCTGTTATCATTTCAGTTCATAGGTCATATATATATATATATATATATATATATATATATATATATATATATATATATATATATATATATATATATATATATATATATATATATATATATATATATATATATATATATATATATATATATATATATATATATATATATATATATATATATATATATATATGAAGGAAACTCTCATATCAGCGTAGCTGCAACCTTCAGGTATAAACTTTGTTATAGAAGCGTGCACATTTTTGAGCATTAGTCAGCGCAGCAATGTTGTAAAAACAAAGTTAAATTTTTTTACGGACACTGCCTCTGGCCTAGCGACAGTGGTTTCGACTTTCGGTAGAACTTCGGGAGAAAGTCGAATGAACTTTCTACTTGAAATCACAAGCTCGGCTGGTACTAAAATCTTCGGGCTTCACCCGAAAGAAAATGCTAGGAGCTTAAAAACCCATAGTTGGGAAGAGTTAGCGTCCAGTTCAATTTTAACGAGTGCGCGGTAAATAGCCGTTGGTCTCGGGCGTCGGCCCGTAGACAAATTAGCAGTTAGTTCAGTCTCAGAGTGCGCGGAAAATATCCGTTAGTCTCGGGCGTCGGCCCGTAGACAAGTTAGTAGCTAGTTCAGTAGCGGAGTATAATACAGTATCCATAGGAATATGTGTGCATTGTGAGGCTTGAGTATCAAGTGACCTCAAAATCAAGTAAGAAATATTTTTTATAATGGGATATAATAGATTTCGGAAGGCACCTAAAGAATTGAGTGAAAGATTGCTGTGATGAGTGAAGATTTAATAGTTTCATGTGCAGGTTTGATATTCACATGCAAAAGAAAAATAGTTAGACACAACCATTGCTCGTGTCAGGGTAGTGTTGATAATATACGACAACAAAAGAATGTGTTGAAGAATAACTTCTTTTATTAATGTAAACAAGTAAATGTGGAGGCATATATCCGACAAGTTCACCATGAAGTGTTGTGAATAGTTGAAACTCAGAAAAGGTGAATTTCGTGATATTAATCTCAAGTACGTGGATGAATCAATACAATGACATAAAAGAGAAACCGAATAGGAGAGTGTTACTCCGTATAGAACTGAAAGAAACATCCTCTTCGTTATTCTTCTCCCGCCACCGCTCGGCCGGGAGCTTGCAAGTGGTGACAGCGATACGTGCTATAGCAGCAAGGACACGCCAGGACTACGAGCGAGGATATCGGAATTGAGGATGTTGGGCGAAGTTGTATTAGTATGGTGAGTCTCCATTATTTTACTTATTTTTTTTTGTTGGTTTGATTACGTAATGTTGCCACTTATTGTGAGCGCTAAATCATTAAAAATTAACATGGCATTAGCGCGAAAATGTTTCTGATTTGTTTAACTCGCGATCACAAGGACCAATATTATTTTTCTAACTCCATTACCCACAATCCATCAACTGGTAAACGATATCAGAACTTTTTCTCATGCCTACAGCGGGTTTCTAGAACAGTTATATACATTCCGTTGTTGAGTCATTTGGCAAGCAATAAATTTGTTCAAGTTTCCTTGAAAACTGCGGACGTATAGATTACACTCACAGTTGATTTGTTTACGTTTTGACCACGGTCAATACGAGCACATGTGTTGAAGAAAAAAAAAACAACAACACCGCGATAATACTTACAAAAGTGGCCACACTAGCATAAAGGCCTAAGAAGCTTTTTCCCCCCTTCGTTGAAGAGACACGAATATCAAGACCAGCGGAACAGTTAGCACTGGTGTAACGATTGTAAGGTCAAGGTGACCATCCGAAACCAACGCGTATGAGCGAAGGAATCGGCAATCTGACGCATCATTTTGCAAATCAGCAAAGGTAGCCGTCTGACATAACAAAGCAAGTCAGTGAGCTAGGCACCAGGAGTGCATGCCACGAAGTAGATGTTCAAATTTGGTGAAGAACCAACCCGTATGGGCGGAGCCTATAGCAAAATGCGTTGCTAGGTAACACACCAAAAACAATCGCGGCCATATTTGCGGGTAAAAGTCTGGCAACCGAAATAAAAACAGAGTACGGCAGCGGTATATGACAATAATAATAATAAACCGACATTGACTTTGAGTCGCGTACGGTAAACTATAATGTTAAACCACAAGTATGGTACGATGCGATGTTGAAGCCTATGCCGTCGACCCTTATAACGGAATTAACAAAGACAGTTTATTTTGCGCACACGGCGGGCATGACAAATTTGAGAGCACCGAGTTGGGCTGGCTCAATAATAAACAAAAATGCCAATGCGAACGAAATTTGACCACGCAGGGCTCGTAGCAGTTGAAGCTTTGTACTATACAATGACCAATAATATGGGACTAGGTCAAGTTTATTTACGTTAATGAATGTCGACCATAACCACGGTCAAGAATCAAGATTGTAATTATTTACAGCAAAAATGAATATCGTCCAGGGGGATTCATTTCAGCATTTTCTAAACATACGGCAAGCCAAATAATAATTTGGAGGCTTGACAGAGATAGCATAGTACGAGAATCAAATTCAAACAAGCATGGAATTCCAATTCCCTAAAACGGAAGCACTGCAGTGCGTTCCAGAGTTCGATGGAACTACCGAACAGTTAGATGCGTTCATCTATCATATTGAACATTTCGAAAAACAATTCCCAGAAGAGACGTCTAGAGACGATCTGATCTACGTAATATTATTGAAGTTGAAAAAAGAAGCAGCAGCTAGATTACTGCACATAAAAGCCGAAAATTGGCCTAAAATCAAAGAAAATCTTATACGCGAATTTGGAGAAATCGAAAGAATCGAAGACGTTGTTTTAAAAATAGAAACTTTGCGGCAAGAACCCAATGAACCATTCAAAAATTACAAAAAGCGCATAATGAGAATTAAAGAGCACTTGGACAATTACAATGAAGGGTGCTTTGCTCGGGAATCGCCAATGGAAGTCAGTCTCAGACTACATTGCTTAGCGGGCTTATACAACGACGAATTGAAACGAATGGCACAAGGCCACAAAAAAGACATTGTATGAGTTACTGGAGTATTTAGAAGAAATTGATATAGAACGAAAACATATCGAAGTACTTGAACACAGACTTCAAGCAACAGAGCTGGGCTATAGAGTTCTTATGAAGCGGTTGCTGGTAGACACTGGAGCACCTGGCAACTTGATAAGTAGACGAAATGCAGAGTACATGGGAGCATATACAATTAATGAAAACGAAATCATAGAATATTCCGGGGTAACAGGTACTGTTAGAAAAACATTAGGTACCGTAGAACTAAACTTCATCATCGCAGGAAGACTTTTCCAAACGAAGTTTGACGTAGTGGAGAATTTGACTCAAGGGGGTATTTTGGGAATGACATTTATGAATAAGTATGTGACTAGCATACACAATGACCAAGGTTGGATATGCTTACGGAAAATACCTTTAACCTTTGAACTAAAAACAGAATCATATGAAGCTCATCAGAAACAGGAGAAGAGAGTCGCAAAATATGAGGCAGAGAACAATGTCAAAATACAGGAAAAATACCAAGCGTATGATCAATCCAAGCTTAGTCCACAGGGTACGCAGTGTACAGAAACGACAAAAAATTATACGGGGCAATGGCAAGAAGGTATGCCGCCTCACGAAATGTTAAAAATAGATTGTACTAAAAACAATCAGTTATTTGTAAAAGTTGCGGCTGCAAATAGGCCTAACGAAAAAATTAAATATTTGCTCGATACTGGAGCATTTTATAACGTAATGAGATGGGATACTGTCACGAAAATAGGATCAGAGAAAATAAACTATAAAGATAATTTATACATTGCAGGCTTTGATGGAACTCAATCACAGACTATTGGGTCAGTAAAAGTCACGTTGGTGATTGGAAAAACTCATTAAAGAGTTAGATTTTATATAGTGAAAGATTTGTGTGTTCCTGGAATCATAGGAGCAGAGTTTTTAAAGATATACACAATTTATGTCACTCAGAATTTCGAGTACATATGCCTAAGTGTACCAAACAAGCACAATAAGGTAGCAAATATACCACTAACAGGAAAAGAAAAGGTACACCCAACTGAGCATTATGGGATGCGTGCTGCAGATAATAATGGGTGCAACATTGAATTAGCCACCCGCATAAATAATGAAAGAAATAATGAAGTAAATGATAATAATGAGACGCCAAAGATGTCTTCAAACAGTGCAACTAAAGCAAGCAATAATTTTGAAATAAAAAAATCTCCAAGTAGAAATAGGACAACCGAAAAACATACTGAAACTAATGCAAAGAGTGGCATTAATGGAGTGGAAGTAATTATCGTAAATGCTGAAGTCTTAGAGGGTAGTCTATCAAAGCATAATAAATATGAAGTGAATAAAAAGCACGTGAATAAAAATGATAACAATAATGCATTGTATCAGAGCAATTATGAGTTATACAAAAACGACGATCGTTCAGATAGTATGCTCCCCGGTTGTGGGACTAATATTACTCATGAAGAAGAAAAAGATTTTATAGGTGGAGAATGTGACGAGGAAGACAAATGTTTCCTTGATTTAGATTCAAATCAAGATGTAATTCTTACGGAAAATAAAAGATACGGTCAAATAGCTGGTCGAGACCGAACGGAAAAAGAATTAGAATCACTAAATATGAATCATCTAAAAAGAGAAAATTTTAGAGATATAGAGAAGATTATGGCATCATATAGCGATGTATTCTATCTGAAGGGGGATAAATTAACTATCACTGATGCGGCAGTGCACGAAATTGAGACCACCTCAAACGTGCCTATCAACAAACGGCAATACAGATTTCCAGAAGCTACAAAGAAGCACATTAATGAAGAAATTGAAGAAATGCGTAGACAAGGTATCATAAGGCCTAGCAAAAGTCCGTGGAATGCACCAGTCCTATGTGTTCCCAAGAAGGACGATGAATTTGGTAACAAGAAATACAGAATCGTGGTTGACTTCAGGGCTTTAAATTTAGTTACAAAGCCATTTGTATACCCAATTCCACTAATCGACGAGATTCTAGATAATCTTGGAAACAGTAAATATTTTTCTACCTTGGATTTAAAATCAGGGTTTTACCAAGTGCCAATCAACTCAAAAGATGCAGCCAAGACAGCGTTTTCAACTCCAAAAGGGCACTTTGAATTTACAAGAATGCCTATGGGCCTGCGTAACAGCCCGTCGACGTTCCAAAAATTAATGAATACGGTACTTTATGAGATAGAAGGGGTTAAAGCAATCGTCTACCTGGATGATACAATTGTTTTCGGTGTTACCGTCGAAGAACACAATGAAAACTTACGCAAAGTTTTAGATGCTCTCCGCCGTTATAATTTAAAAGTCGAGCCAGGTAAATGCCAAATTTTGAAAAATGAAATAAAGTATTTAGGACATGTAATTGACAAAGAAGAAATTCGTCCTATGGAGGACAATATAAAAACAATAAAAGAGATGGCGGCACCAAAAACAGTCAAAGGTGTTCGGTCATTTTTAGGAACAGTAAATTTCTATGGAAAATTCATACCTCACATAGCAGAGAAACGTAAACCATTGAACGATCTCTTGCGAAAGAATGTTAAATTTACTTGGACAGCAGAGTGTCAAAAATCTTTTGAGGAATTGCGGAATTTTTGTCGTGAATACGACTTACTTTACTATGGGGTGCCTTTTCAAAATTTACCCTCTGAGAGAGTGATAAGTTTTTGATCGTGAATATCTATTGTTGTATCTAATGAATCAACATAATTCTTGCGATAAGCCATCGGAAATATGATCACAATTTTATGATAAAATTTTCAGTTTTGTGACATAGTCTCAAATAATTCAAAATTAAACTTTTCTGAAATGTTTGGTACAAACGAGTATCAAAGAGGATAATTCATAAGGCGCGTTTGCCTTTCTCGTATTTTGAAAGCTCATAGCTCAGTGATCTGTGAAATGATTTATATAATCTAACTACCAATAGAATCGAAATTTTTCAATTTAAACCTGTATAGCAAAAGCATTGAAGTATTTCAACAGTACACTATTGAAAAACCTGTCTCATTTGATCCATGTCAACACCAGCCAATCAAAACGCCTTCTAAGGAAGAGAACAAAATATCTGCTGCTGTACAACAAATCGTCCGGGAAAAATGTTTCGAAAAGTGGTGAACATCGCAGTGAGTTCCTCAATTTGGTCCTTGTGAATGCTAGAAACGAATCTCTACAATATATTGATAGTTTCTTTCAATGAATTATGCAAATCCGAAATGAAATAATCGACATTAAAATTATGTATGCGGCTATTTTTATAGCCGTTAGGACAGCCCATTAGTGAAAAAGCTACAAATGAAACAAACCACATAAAAAGAAACCTCTTAACAAAAATTGTATCAGTTTGGATGCTATCGCCACTGCGAGCAGATGTGTTTTGTGTCGTCTGCACAGCTAGTTTCGCTTCCGACAAGAGCGATTACGTCACAGTTGCCAGTCATTAGCATTGGTGAAAAAACAACGTTGGAGAGCATTACACAAAATCAGCCGTTCTAATGGCTCTAAAAGTTTTCTAAAAAAAAATTAGGATTTGTTATTCGCAAATCGAAGGTAAATATCCTCAGTTTAGTGCAAATTTAGAACAGTTTGGTTAGATTTGTGAACTTTTCGCTGTGTGAAATTCACAGTAATCGAGATCAAGTGAAGCCTTCTTTATTTTGGCGAAAAAAGTGAAAAAGGGGAATGCTTGCATAATTCATACAATTGATCAACTAATTGATATTCGGAAGTGTTAAGGAACATGTCAGTTTTTTTCGTATTCACGACATCCAGTTATGTCTCTGACATTACCCACCCGCCTTTTTAACTTCTGACACACTGTTAGTTAGACCGAACTATAAAGATACGTTCGTGATCACGACAGATGCAAGCGAGTACGCTATTGGAGCAGTACTCTCGAATGAAAAATCGATCGACAGGCCTATTTCTTATGCAAGCAGAGGTCTAGTAGGTGCTGAAAAAAAGTACTATACGATTGAAAAAGAGTTGTTAGCCATCGTATGGGCAGTGAACCGCTTCAAACATTTCATTTATAATCAGAGATTTATTGTATACACTGATCATAGACCGCTAATTTCAATATGGCATTTAAAAGAAACTTCGCCTACGCTAACGCGTTTACGTCTGAAACTTCAAGGGTTGGAAATGGACATTCGCTATAAACAAGGCAAAGACAATGTTGTGGCAGACTTTTTATCCAGACTGCCCGAACAGGCCGAGTCCTTACACCCTATTTCAATAGTCACTAGACAGCAAAAGCGTCAACAACAGCAGCAAGCAGAAAAAAATTAACTTGCGAAGCGGAAAGACGCGGAAAATAAAACAACTTCCCCAAAACAACTGAAAGATGAATCAGGCAGGTTTACGTTATTTAAAAATAAACAAAAGACAGAATGGAATCCGCACATGCACGGATTAGAAAACATCGATTTTGGATGGGACGAAAAGGATGATTTGGGAACACTCTCATATTTCGAAGAATATGAAATATGCATAAATAACAATGACATCAAATTTGATCTGCTGAAATTTTCAAAACAAAAAACTAACGAAAGTGATTTTGATTGTACTTTCGTAATAGTAAACAGTAGATCAGCATATAAAGAACTAGCCGAGCTGATACACTTACCACACGGTTTAAAAGACTACCTAAATGGAAGAGTATTTTCAATTCCAGATCGTAAAATATGGGGATTGGTTCTAAATGGCTCGAGTAGATCAATAACCGATACAAGAATTCTAATAGATGGGTTAGTAGATGCATTCACTAACTGCCCTGAAGACCTGAAAAATGCAAAGAACATGCAAATTATCTCTTTTCGAAACATGCAGAAAACTCCTGAGGCAAATGTGTTAAGATTTATTGCCGAGAAATTTGATAAAATTTTCACCCTATATGCACCGGAAAAAGACAGGATGTGGGTGCCAGAAAAAGAACGCGAAACTACATTGAAAGAATTCCACGATGCTCCTCTAGGTGGACATGTTGGAAGCAAACGGATGTTGAAAAGAATGAGTCCACTATTCCATTGGACTAATATGCGGAAGGATATCGAAAATTATGTTAAACAATGTAGTTCGTGCCAGAAAAACAAAATCGGTCGAGCGAACAAAATTCCAATGAGAATTACCACGACATCGTCCGAACCGTTCGAGAAATTGTATATGGACATAGTGGTATTACCCGAGTCAGAATGGGGGAACAGATACGGACTTGTGATGCAAGACGATCTGACTAGATATCTAATTGTAGCACCGATGGAAAATCAAGAGAGTGCCACGGTCGCGCAAACTTTCGTGAATAATTATATTTGTAAATATGGAACACCCGCCGAATTGGTAACCGATAATGGAACCAATTTCGTTAGTTCTCTTATGAAAAATGTATGTAAAATTTTAAAAATTAAAAAAATTACTGCGAGTACATATCATCCACAAGCAAACTTGGTTTGAATTATTATACGGAAGACGGGCGAACATCCCAAACTCCGTCTACAAATACAACAATGATGGAATGTACTATGAAGACTACGTAAATGAGATGCGATCATCATTCAAGCGATCGCATCATCAGGCACGAGAAAATTTAATTAAGTCCAAAGAAAAACGTAAGGAGTTGTATGATAAAAACTCGAACGAATGGCAACCAATGTGGGGAGACTTAGTGTTAGTAAAAGCCAATTCCACAGGCGCAGGACAAAAATTGCAATCACTTTGGAGAGGACCGTATGAAGTAGTTGCTCTTCCTAGTGAGCAAACAACAACTATAAAGAATGGGAATAGACTAGAAAAGGTTCACAATAACCGATTGAAAAAGTATACGGATTGAGAAACTGAACCTTATCACAGAATATTGAGATAATTAAGAAATTATCCAAGAAACATTAGAAGGGAAAAATATCAGCGAAATATGTAAGATGAAAGTCGAAATGAATCGATTCGAACACGAAAAAAATACATGATTGCGAGCAGAAGGATATTAAAACCGTTAAGAGGGTAATATACACATGTTTTACGATGTTATTAAAAAAAAGTACGAGAGTCAATAAGAAATAAAATTATACTTCTGCGATGAAACGAACACAATGAAAACAAATGGACACCAAACGAAGAAAGAAAAATAAGGTGAAACTGATGATTATAAACTGATGATAATAAAGATACATCAGAGGGACAATAAAGCAATAGGTTACATCGTCAAAGAAGATATATAATGGGGGGAAAACATATGAAGAAGAAAAAAGAGAGAGTATACTTAAAGAAACTCAAACATACCATACCTGCATCGACCAGAAATAGTGTAAGTAGCAGAAACTTTACGTCTGCTTAGCGGTTCAAATTGAACTGCCGAGTTTAGCACTAAGCAGTTCAATTTGAACTGCTCTGCACTGATGAGTCAAAGACGAAACGTAAAACTAATAAAAACGGTTATGTGCCCTAGCACAAAATTTGGCTAACCCCTAAATGACTCGAACATATGGTTGAAGTAATACAAAGTGGAAACAAACTATGGGAAAATATGGGATTCTAATGATCCTAGATGAGTCAACCAGTCTAGAATATTCAAATATTTTATAAACATGGGGATCATGTCATACACAGCAATACCGTGCTGGTCATACGAAAATAAAAAAGTTAAATTCAAGAGGAAGATTATAGATGTGAGCAAAATGTGTTTTTGGGAGGAAGCTATATTCTGGAGCCAGGAAGACGATGAATTTCGACCTAGTAATTCTGTTACTTTGCCGAGAGCTGCCTCGTTATTAGTTGATATTATGGACTTTTTCAACTTACTACAAACGAACCCTATTCGCAACTATTTAGATCGCACACTGGATCTTGTTTTCTGTTCCCACGATATGGTAGTCGACATTGCTGCGTCCGTCTCACCGCTCTTGTCAATTGATCGTCCCCCATCCGCCGTTGATGATTAGCACTCCGTTTGCAGTTTCGGAATTGCCTTTGGATCACTATACCGTTGATGATGAGTTGCCATTGGATTACAATAAAATCGACATGTTTTTCACCGCTTTATCTGAACATGTTTTTCACCGCTTTATCTGAAATCAATTGGACGATTTATTTGATGAACTAAACACAGATGAAATGGCTGATACGTTTTGTTCCGTGCTTAACAATTGGATGGATACTAATGTACCGATTCGTCGCCCTAGCGTTTCTCCTGTATGGAGTACACTACATTTGCGCAAATTAAAGAGAAAACGTAATACTTTACTGCGACGATTACGAAACTATCGTTCAACTGAGCATAAACGCAGCTTTCATTTAGCATCCAATGAGTATCGAAAGCTGAACTCGTCACTCTATAAATCATACGTTTTACTTGTGCAAACTAGTTTAAAACGACAACCCAAGAGGTTTTGGAGCTATGTAAATTCCAAGAGAAAGAACTCTGCAATTCCTGCTAGTATCTTCTTAGATGATACTGAATCGTCAGCCGATATGACAAAATGTGAATTGTTTGCCACTCATTTCGCGTTAGTGTTTGCTGCTCATTCCGTTGCAACGTCTGAAATTGATTTGGCCATTAGGGATGTTCCTGATAATCTGGTCGATTTTGATATGCCACATGTTACACCTGATATGGTTATGAGAGCTACTCGCAAACTTAAAAGTACGTTCACACCAGGTCCGGACGACTTACCTTCTGTAGTGTTTTGCCGAAACATTAGAGTTCTTGCTGAGCCATTATGCAGAATTTTTAACCAATCGCTTATCGAATCTCGATTTCCGGCTATATGGAAACAATCGTTTATGGTCCCTGTTCACAAAAAAGTGATAAACGAATGTTGCAAATTATCGTGGTATCACGAGTCTCTCAGCCGCATCTAAAATTTTTGAAATTGTCGTAAGTAGTGCTCCCCTCGAAAAAGCTAAACGTTATATTTCGAATGATCAACACGGATTCATACCGGGGCGATCAGTTACCACAAATGTACTCCAATTCGTTACAACTTGTTTTGAACATTTGGAGAAAGGAGCGCAAATTGACGTTATTTATACTGATCTTAAAGCTGCTTTCGATACGATTGACCATGGGATTTTATTAGCAAAATTATCAAAATTAGGAGTTTCTGAGCGTATTACAAATTGATTGAGATCTTATTTAACTGGTAGAATACTACGTGTTAAGCTTGGTTCAACAAAATCGTCAAGTTTCACTAATTCGTCCGGAATACCCCTGGGTAGCAATCTTGGTCCGTTATTGTTCATTTTATTTTTCAACGGCATTTTGCAAGTTCTGATACCCGGATGTAAATTGGCGTATGCGGATGATCTGAAGATTTGCTTTATTGTTCGATGCATTGATGATTGCGTTCGCCTTCAAGCAATATTGGATCAGTTTGTCGACTGGTGCCATCGAAACAAGCTGACAGTGAGTGTTTCCAAATGCGTAGTCATGTCTTATTACCGCATCAAACAGCCTTTAACATTCGATTATGCTGTTGATGGTGTCGTCCTGCATAGAACTCATCAATTTAGTGATCTAGGTGTGCTGTTTGATGAAAAGCTCACATTCAATATGCATCGATCTGCCGTAATCGCAAAAGCTAACCGACAATTAGGGTTTATTACGAAGGTATCGAGAAACTTCTCGGATCCTTATTGTTTGTAAGCACTCTACAGCTCACTCGTTCGGCCCATACTGGAGAATGCTTCAATCGTTTGGCATCCTAATCAATTGACTTGAGGATAGAAAATGTACAGCGTAAGTTCATCAGATATGCACTGCAGAACCTACCATGGCGCGACCCGATAAATCTCCCACCTTATGTTGATCGTTGCAAGCTGCTAAATTTGGAAACTCTTCAACGACGTCGTTGCATCCAACAGGCTGGATTTGTTGCAAAACTCTTGAATGGTGAAGTTGACAGCTCTGAACTATTGCCATCATTGAACATCCGAGTACCATCAAGATCTCTGCGTCATGGCTCATTTCTTGTACCTCGCTTCCATCGCACTAACTTTGCACTCTTAGAAAAAATGAAATTTACGCTTGACGTAAATTCAAGTATGCCGTAATTTCTTCGGTGATGGCACAATATTACATCTACTAACATGTAAACATATATTTTGCGTCTGTGTCGATGTGAGTTTCAGCTAAAACAACTGTGAAGTTATTGATATGACTTATCTTTAAATGCTTTGTATTGTGAATATAAGTGAATATATAATTAAAGCGACGACTTGTACATGTTTTTGAATCAAAATATTGGAACCATCACCAGAAACAATGTATTGATGATCAAAATTATATACCCGTTCAAAGAATCTCGAGAAATTTGGTACAAATACAGAATTTCTATAATTGTGAAAATTTTGCCAAAAAAAACCAAATCAAAACTTTGAAATTTTTTGACATATATTTTCTTATTATTTTAGTTGAAAATTTATTAAGAACAAAATTTACAAAAAAACTGAAACTTGGATTTCACTGAAAATCTTAAAAATTTTTGTAAATATACCTAAACTTCAAAAATAATTATGCTTTTGTATTGGACAAAAGATCTAACCAATTTTTCTGCACAACCCAAACGGAATTGATAACTACTAAAATTAGGTTTTCTTGTTTTAGGTTTTCCGTAAAATCTATAAAAATCGGTAGAAGATCGGAAATTTCAAAATTTCTGAATTATATTGCTTTCCAACGTTTCTGCAAATCAAAGTGAAAATATTGGAATCCGTTTTGATTTCATCTGTTTCAAAGAGACGTAGAATTTGGTTTTTATTAATAAAATGAATTTTGTGACAACACACAAATTTTAAATTATTTCAATGGCTTTGTACAATAAGAAATAGAACGTAAAATTATATGAATTTCATATACTAACCCATGGCAAATGGAACCAACTACAATTTAAGAAAAGAATTATTGCTTGATTTTTGTTTAACAAGCAATTAAGAACAAAAACATATATCTTAAATTTTCCGCTATCCTAAACGACATCAATTATAATCGATAGAATATTAAAATTTAAATATCACAAACTTAGAATTATTTCGGAATGTATAGAATTCGAAAATTATTTGAATTTTCTATTAGTAAACAATTTACATAAAAAATGCATTCTTTAAACAGTTTTGTTTGATCTTTGAAAAACATGAAAGCTAGTGCATGAACTAGTGTAACCTACAAAATGAAACAGTTCTCAAATCGGTTAGGCCATCTTTCTCAGTGAAGTGAGTTCCACTATTTCAAGTACTTATGAAACTGGAATCGCCCCGAATATTGGCTTTGCGGCAGTCTTTGCGATTAGCACCAACCAACCAATCTATTTGCAGCTTACAATTGTCTTCGTCTCGAAAAACAACCTCTTCGTTTGAATGCTTTTTACTGAATGAAACCCTGCACCTATGTTATCAGAACTAATTGTCTCAAGTGGCATGTTACCCTAGTTATTTGGAGATTCATGCCTTGCTGTAGCTTCTCATCAACTTCCTGATGGGAAGGGAAGGATAAAAGGAACATGGAAGGGAATTGGGTGAGGTGGGAAAACAGCACAAAACATAAAGAAATAAATCGTCCTGCATCCCCGAAAGGATGCTGAACGATCTGCAGGTGCCAAAATGCACGGTTGACGTTTGCCTCTATGTTAGATATAGCAGTTCAAAAATAACCTGTTTTAGAACCAGTTTTGCTCATAACTTCGGTTCAGAAAACGCTACCTGAATACGCCAATCATTAAAATTTGGTTTTAACAAACTTAAAAAGATGTTCAATGATACTTATACGAAAAGAGGAAAATATAAATGCTAGAGCAAAAAATCTGATTTTTTAAGGAACACCCTAAGTTGCTCTTTAAAAATAGCTGTAACACTAAAACCGTTGCAGATACTACTATGGTGTCTTCAGCAAAGCTGCTCGATATAAGTTTATCTACAATTTTGCCGAAGAATGCAGTCCTCCATCTCAATACATCCGGAAAATAAGTTTTGGATCACCTTAATAATAAGGGCCACCCTATTACCATGTAAATCGACATATGACTTATTTTCACTGATCATTTGTTTTGAAGACATCATAGCTCTATAGTATAAGGTTAAGCCATAAATGTTTTTGTCCCCCTAAATTGTGGATCCGGACCAAAGGTATTTTAATGGCTTTAGCAGTTGACAGAACAATTACTCTTTTTTGCCATCTATCGAAGGCTGAAATACCTACGGAAATCGAGAGTATAATCACTATACTGCAGTAGAATTGTAGAAGTATCATCTCAATATTAGATTCGTTCAATTTTTTTATAACTTCGCGTAACTGCAACGTATTTTTATTGTGTGAAACATGGCTTACTTCAAATATAAACTTTGACTTCCACAATTTCAACATTATACACCTGAATTGAGGAGACTCCTATGGAGAGGTTCTTTTAGGGATCAAAAAATGCTATTCATTTTATCGAATCGACCTCCCCTCGGTTCCGGGCATTGAAGTTATTGTTGGCCAAATCAAAATCAGAGGCAAAGATCTTTGTCTAGCTTCTATCTACATAGCTCCCAGAGTCTCGATAGGGCATCTACGACTGGCAGATATCAATGAGCTTCTTCCCACCCCGCGGTTAGTTTTAGGAGACTGTAACTCGCATGATACGGGGTGGGCCACATTCGCTAGAAGAAGAATACAAATCCCTAGCTGATTTGATCCTCAACGCCGCGATTCAAACCCAGAGCAAACGAGTACATAAAACTACAATCACTACGCTACCTTCAACCCCATGGTGCGACAAAGAGTGCTCGGAAATGAATAAAACAAAATCATCCGCGAATAAAAATTTCGGGGACAGTGGGAAGCGCGAACGAAAAATATGCATCATTAGAAAAGACCATGAAAAATCTTATTGAAGCAAAAAAAGCTCCAAGAAACCTCCAACCACAACTTGTATCGGCCGATTGCAATACTTTCTGGATCAGGAAACTGCTGGAAGAAACGATTCTGTTTCGGCTCGAAGAATGGATGGAAACAAATGGCTTGCTTTCAGATACACAATTTGGCTTCCGTAAAGTCAAAGGAACGATCGATTGCCTTGCGCTGCTTTCTACAGAAATTCAAATTCTCTCGAAGAAGCTGCACAAGCATGGTCTTTCCCTACTTTTAAACAATTTTTTGCATAACTCATTATCAGAAAAGCACATGTTTTTTGCACATGAAGACTTGACGCCCTTACGAATTAGTTACATGGGCCTTCCCCAGGGTTTATGCATCAGCCCCCTTCTTTATAACTTTTACGTCAAAGACATCGATGAATGTCTTGAAAATTTTTGCACGTTAAGCCAACTTGCAGATGATGGCGTGTCTATATGGGCTCTACAGCTGGCTATCGAATTCTCTACGGAGAAAACTGAGTTGGTAGTATTTTCCAGGAAGCGTGAACCTGCACATCTACAGCTTCAACCAATGGGTCAAACCATAGCTTAGGCTTTCACATTCAAATACCTCGGAGTCTGGTTCGATTCCAAAGGTACCTGAGGATGTCACATTAGGTATCTGAAACGAAAATGCCAAAAAAATCAACTTCCTCCGTACAGTAACCGGGACTTGGTGGGGAGCTCAGCCAACAGATCTTATAAGGCTGTACCTTCTTATTCTACTGTGTTTTTGGGCACATCTATGAAAGAAGATATTTATGGAATCCCGGATCCCGTATTAAACGACATATTTAGAGAAGTCGACTGTAATTAATTTGTTTCACACAGACGGATCACATCTCGACGGATCCACTGGCATCGGTATTTTTAATGAAAATTTCATCGCCTCCTATAAACTCAATGATCCGGCTTTAGTTTGCATCGCAGAACTAGCTGCAATTCAGTATACCCTTGAAAGAAAGGTAAAATACTTATTGAACAAATGTGAATATATATATATATATATATATATATATATATATATATATATATATATATATATATATATATATATATATATATATATATATATATATATATATATATATATATATATATATATATATATATATATATATATATATATATATATATATATATATATATATATATATATATATATATATATATATATTACGTCGTGTTCTCTGATCCGCTATCCGACCGGAGTACCTCAACGAAGTGATCCTTTCGAAGGTGTTCGTCTACCGGTTCGGATGTATGTTTGGAATATACTGCACTGGTCAAACTGCAAACGGACGGGACATACGGCTCAAGTCTGTTGTAATAAACCACGACGTGGTAAATGTGGTAAGGGACACGGAAATGACTCCTGCAGGAAGTCAATCGAAAAGTTCATTTACTGTGGTGAGAATCCGCATGCCCTTTTTGAGTGCTCTAAGTATAAGCAACGCGAGAAAAAGCTCTCGGGTTGGCAGTTCAATTCATAAGGCACTGGTCTTACAAACCAGCTGTCGTATGTTCGAGCACCGACCTGGAAGGATTCGTAGTGTCAGTAGAATCGTAGCACCAACCATGCAATGGTTCTGTACATTCTGAATCGGCTGCAAAGTCTGTTGAAACAGAAGGTCAAATTCCACTACAGGAATGTAATACCAAGGCTTTGCTTTGAGGAAAATCTCAAGCGAAGCGTGAGCGAACATTCTAAACGATCTTACGCGGAAATCTACTCCACATATCCCCGACAACCCGTTCGCTTTTTTGTCGACTGACGTTGATATTTCAAATGACCCCGACGAAGGACCTTCTACTGTTCAGCTAGGAAAAAACAGGAAACGGCCAATTATGTCCTCTTCCAAGTTTCCTCGCAAAGGTCTTAAAATACTAGAAACTATTAAAATATTGAAACGGAACCAAAACAATAATGCCACAGAGCCGAAGCCAATACCTCCTGGATTTCAAAATCGAATTACAACCAGGAATTTCCAGCACTTGCAGGGACACTGAAAACCCCAAGTGACTCCAAATCACAACCAGATAGTAAAATAAATTTTGGATTGCTTAAATTTTCTGATATCGTGGACTGGATATTACCAGCCTTCAATATCACTGATCCTCTAAAAGGTATTTTAATGGCTTTACTACCACAAGTAAAAACATTTTCAAGCAGTTGACAGAACAATGGCTCTTTTTTTTATAGCAGTTGACAGAACAATGGCTCTTTCTTTCTCTATCGATGGCTGAAATACCTACAGAAATCGAGAGTATAATCACTATACTGCAGTGAAATTGCAGAAGTATCATCCCAAAATCAGATTCTTTCAAATTTTTATAACTTAGAGTAACTGCGACGTATTTACATTGTGTGAAACATGGCTTACTTCAAATATAAACTTTGACTTCCACAATTTCAACATTATACGCCTGGATCGAAGAGACTCCTATGGAGAGGTTCTTTTAAGGATCAAAAAGTGCTATTCATTTTAACGAATTGATCTCCCCTCGGTTCCGGGTGTTGAAGTCATTGTTTAATCAAAATCAGAGGCATCTACATACCTACCAGAGTCTCGATAGAGCATCTACGGCTGGCAGATATCATTGCGCTTCTTCCCACCCCGCGGTTAGTTTTAGGAGACTGTAACTCGCATGATACGGGGTGGTGCCACATTCGCTAGAAGAAGAATACAAATCCCTAGCTGACTTAATCCTCAACGCCGCGATTCAAGCCCAGACAAAACGAGTACCCAAAACTACAATCACTACGCTACCTTCAACCCCATGGTGCGACAAAGAGTGCTCGGAAATGAATAAAACAAAATCATCCGCGAATAAAATTTTCGGGGACAGTGGGAAGCGCGAACGAAAAATATGCATCATTAGAAAAGGCCATGAAAAATCTTATTAAAGCAAAAAAAGGTTACTGACGTCGGTTAGTTTATGGCTTATCTGGAAACATCGATAACCACTCTGTGGAATTCAGCCCGTCGTATGAGAAATGCAACCAGTAATAACGAATCAATAGAATATTCAAATTGCTGAATATTTGACTTCGCCAAGAAAGTTTACCCCTATTTTGTTCGGGAATCAAATACCTATCGCGTCGTCTCCTCTCGATACACTGAAAACGATACCCCCTTTTCGATGACGGAGCTTTCTCTTGCCCTCTTATCATGCAAAAAAAATGCCCCAGAGCGTGATAAAATTAAATTCAACTTGTTTAAAAATCTTCCAGATACCGCGAGAAAACGTTGGTTGAACCTGTTCAACAAGTTCGTCGAACAGAACTTTTTTCCTCACGACTGGAGACAAGTGAGGGATATTGCTATTCAGAAACCGGACAAAGCAGTCTCCAACCACAACTTGTATCGGCCGATTGCAATGCTTCATGTATCAGGAAACTGCTGGAAGAAACGATTCTGTTTCGTCTCGATGAATGGATGGAAACAAGTGGCTTGCTTTCAGATACACAATTTGGCTTCCGTAAAGGCAAAGGAACGAACAATCGCCTTGCGCTGCTTTCTACAGAAATTCAAATTCTCTCGAAGAAGCTGCACAAGCATGGGCTTTAAACAATTTTTTGCACAACTCATTATCGCAAAAGCATATGTTTTTTACACATGAAGACTTGACGCCCTCACGAATTAGTTACATGGGCCCAGGCTTCCCAGCAGTACTGCTTTTCAATGACATCCGCCACGAGATAGCATGAACTGTCGGACCGCAAAGTCGAAAGCCCAGTCTACAATATGTGTGCAAGCATATGCCGAACTGTAATGGCAACAGCGCTCGCATGCCTAAATGAGTGCTGTCACTGAGACAGTTTGAATTCGCCAGATTGATGAGAGTATTCTATCCGGAGAGTAGTCAAACCGAACGGGCTGTTTGTATCCTGTTTCTTTCTGTTCGCTCATTCGCATAAAATGTTACGGGGACAGCCTTAGAAAATCGAAGACATCCTTTGATTTTTAGGGAATTACTGTTACGAAGGGCTGTCGCAAGCCGGCTGTCTCATCAATGTCTCTTGAAGCAATAAACCGGCTGTTTCTGGAGACGAGCTGTGGTTCATAGTGCGCTCGCACTATTTCGGCTGCCTCAATGAAACGGTACTAGTACATACGATTGCGTTGTTGGGATTACCTTTGCAGGAAATTTTAGGGTTTCATTACATTACCATTGTGAAATAAAGAAATTGTTTTAGATTTATATATACTGTCGGCGAAGGCAATGAATTTTAATAACTAACGAATATTAAAAGATAAACACAGAGTTTTGTGTAACGGCTCATATATCTGAATTACTGAAGTATTCATCCTTAGTGCTTCCTTCTTATACCTAAAGAAACAGATACACTAGCATTCATTGATAATACTCCGAAAATATCTTATGCACCCTTATTCTGAATAACGACGTTTTGATTTTTCTGTTTCTCCTAGGATAACTAAACCAATGAATTTTTTAGGGTCGGAAATGACAGCCACAATATTATTATTATTATTATTATTATTTGATGAGTTGGTTAGAGCTGGTGAAACGAATGATTTCGTTGGTCCTGAACCAGCTTTACCACTTTCAACTAGTTGGATAAAGCACAAGATTCGTTCTTGGGCTGCATCCAAACATGCCAGCTACTGGCGCAGCTTGCAAACTTGCGCTCAGACAAAAGCATGTCTACCAGATTTAAATCTGAAAATGTCAAAGTGTCTACTGTATTTTTCCAAGCATCATTGCAGTATTCTGGTCAGAGCTCTGACTGGACATAGCAAACTCAATGATCACATGGCTACTATTCAACGTGCTGAGTATTATTATTATTAATATTATTATTATTATTATTATTATTATTATTATTATTATTATTATTATTAATATTATTATTATTATTATTATTATTATTATTATTATTATTTTTATTATTATTATTATTATTATTATTATTATTATTATTATTATTATTATTATTATTATTATTATTATTATTATTATTATTATTATTATTATTTTAATTATTATTATTTATTCCCGCTTTCAAACTTAATTGTGGTCGTTCACCGGGGAATCACACCTACATTTTTCAATATATCATTTTTCATTTTTTTTTAACATAATTTCTTTTCAGAAAGAAAACTGTTAAATATATGCAATGAACTCGGCTCTCAGAATGTTTCACTATTCATTTACAATATTTAAAGTTCCAAACGTTTGATTTTTTTTAATGCGGACACAAGCTACTTACCCAATTAGAGTAGAAAATTTTCGACATTCTTAGACTTGTAACTGCGGAAGTCGGATCCGAATTAAATTCAATAGTAACCTATGCAGCCTTTTCATTTCAGCCTGATTTGGGAATAGGTGCCTGAGAAATTGAGTGACGTTGTTTGACACATACAATACACATACATACACACGAAGGAATTGCTTAACTTATCCTAGTCGAATGTCAACTTTCACTAGTCGAATCTTCAAGTAATTTCAAAACCTTTTTTTATGACAAAATCAAAATCTATGTATACACACTATGAAATTTTTATTCCAATGGCAGATATAAGATTCTTCAAAACCAAATTGAGCTTGAATTCATGTTTAGGTAGTTTTTGTTACTTACCATTTTTGGAAATATACACGGAGAACCCTTCGATCATAAAATTGCGATATCGCAGTTTTTTATTTTTGCGATAGTTGATTTAACTAATTTCTTTTTGATTCAACCAAAATGGTTTTTGATTTGCATATATTCAAGTAGTTGAAAAATATGTTGTTTTGAATGCTGTCAAATGCCGGAGACAGTTGAAAGCAAAACAATAATCGCAATGCAAAATCAACAGCTTTTTTAAGTTGAAATCTGTTCGCGTCGCTTCAAAATGTCAATGAAAACAACATCGATGTGTAGACATAAGAATGGAGGATTCCGACACGATGGTTAAAGTGTTTGGTGAAATTGTGTTCATTCGATTTAAGAATTTTATGATAACAAGTGTTTATCTAACAGCGGTGTTGTGGTAAAGTTAACCTCGTTTGAGATGAAAAAGATTTGGTGACAAATTAGAAAATGTTAATGAATGATCATCTCGTAATCTTTCAGGTATGCGCAAAAATTTTTTGCTTCAAATTCGATCATTATTTACTTCCAGCAGACTGTTTTACTTCCAGCTGTTTTATACCGATGATTATGTTCATGCATTAGCAATAAAACGCTTTTTGACATGAATTTAATTTATAAAAGTAACAGGAGCGAAGGGTTTCAAACGCACAGAACGCGCTGCGATTGAATGGCGCGTTTGAATTGCCGTCGCAAAATTCCAATTCCCAGCCGTTGATGCACCCAAGCTCATATAAATTGACTAAAATTATCAGTGCATAACTTTAGTTCAACCGTTTGAAGGCATCATTTTAGGTAAATTTAATAATTTCGCTAATTTATCCGCCCCTCCGGGCACTTTTGCTGATTAAAAACGTTTTTCTACATCAATCATTTCCGATCGAATCAGAAGTATTTTTTAAGAATTTAGATCTTTACTGATCTCAAAATAAACAAACAAATAAAACCGATTTATTTTTCAACTAACAGAATTTTGTTTCAATAACAACACCAGTTATTTCAACTAAAATATTTGTTGAAATTGAAAGGTATGTGTCCTCACTAATTGACAGCATTTTTTTCTCAAACAGTTGAATTAGTTGTTTCAACCATCGTTTCTGCTAATCGAAAAACAAAAATGACAGTTCAGTTAAAACAACAATCGATTAGTTGTACCAAATTTTAACCAATCGAATTCAGAAAATCAACTAATATTCTGGTTGAAATGGGATCGCGGGTGGTTCCGTGTAGGTGTACTTTATAAGTAATCGTACTTATCCCCAAATTTCCCAACCAGAACCGGCAATGAAATTCAATACGATGAATCTATAGTGCATCGAAATGTGAGGGCGTGAGAGCCGACTGAAACAGAGAATTAAAAATGTGTACGAGAATTGTAGCAAGCGCATAGAAACTGGATGTGCTGTTTGAAATTTCAAGGCACCGCATCTTCTTCTGCGTGCGCTCGTGATTGCAACATCTACATTTCCAAAATTGGATTGAGCGTAAAAGCACATAGAGGAAATGATTAAGATACTTCTCAAAGTTTACATGAAATTGTCCTTTTAATTGCAGTTATAAATTTGGGCCTCAGTTACTTTTATATCAAGTTTTGTTATAAACAACGACATTAAGCAAAGAATTCAAAATATACTGAACACAAGCTTCTACTTGATGAAAGATGCGCTTTAACCGAGTTTTAAATTTTACAATGTAAAGTGACAGTTTTAATGTGTGTAAAAGTCGCGAACTTCTGGTAGCTATGACCAAAATAATATAATAGTTAATATGCCGTTTCTAGAGATAAGATAATTCAATGCATAACAGGAAGAAAATGAATTCCAGATTATCAGCACATATGTATTTTGGAATATATTCCAGGTTAATAGAAACACTATACTATTCATATATAGAAGATAACTGGATATGTCTGGAAGGCTTGTGACCATATTACTCAAGAAAGACATTATTAAATAACTTGGTGAACTAAAACTTTTTTCTAAATAAAACGAAATAAACATTCGAATCTGTTACGGGCAACCATGCTGCATTCCACGCTTGGAAACATGTTTTTTGGAAGAACCGCAATTTTTCATTCAGTTTTTGCAATTAAAGCTTTGTTGTACGGTACCTGCAAATAAGTTTCTAAATGATTTTTGCATTGCTAATTCCGACTCCAAATTTTGCACTCAAGGTTTTTATTCGATTGGTCAATGAACATATAACGAACTTAACGAGTCAGATTTTGTATGTTTCAGTTCTGACTTGGAAAGATTCTTAGTGTCCGTAGTATTGCAACACTGACCATGCAATAATCCCGTAGACATACAAGTCGACCGCAAAGTTGAATGCTATTCAGAATCACGCTAACTAGTATCGAATACAGAATCTTTAATGTGAATATATCTTTTGCTACAAACATTCATTCACCTGTGAAAATCGACTCTTCAATAGAGGCCCGGAGGGCCGAATGTCATATACCATTCGAATCCGCTCGACGAACTGAGGTATTTGAATGTGAAGGCCTAAGCTATGGTTTGACCCATTTGCTGAAGCTGTAGTTGTGAACCAGCACGCTTCCTGGAAAATACTACCAACTCAGTTTTCTCCGAGGAGAATTCGATAGCCAGCTGTAGAGCCCATGTAGACAAAGTATCTGAGGTAGTTTGTAATGGTCCTTGCAAATCGGTAGACTTGAATCCTATAATAGACTTGGATCCTGTAATAGACACCACGCCATCATCTGCAAGTTGGCTTAAAGTGCAAAAATTTTCAAGACATTCATCGATGTCATTGACGTAAAAGTTATAAAGAAGGGGGCTGATGCATAAACCCTGGGGAAGGCCCATGTAACTAATTCGTAAGAGCGTCAAGTCTTCATGTGCAAAAAACATGTGCTTTTCTGATAATGAGTTGTGCAAAAAATTGTTTAAAAGTAGGGAAAGACCATGCCAGTGCAGCTTCTTCGAGAGAATTTGAATTTGTGTAGAAAGCAGCGCAAGGCAATCGTTCGTTCCTTTGCCTTTACGGAAGCCAAATTGTGTATCTGCACGGAGAACCCTTCGATCATAAAATTGCGATATCGCAGTTTTTGATTTTTGCGATAGTTGATTTAACTAATTTCTTTTTGATTCAACTAATATGGTTTTTGATTTGCATATATTCAAGTAGTTGAAAAATATGTTGTTTTGAATGCTGTCAAATGCCAGAGACAGTTGAAAGCAAAACAATAATCGCAATACAAAATCAACAACTTTTTTAGTTGAAATCTGTTCGCGTCGCTTCAAAATGTCAATGAAAACAACATCGATGGTTAAAGCGTTTGGTGAAATTGTGTTCATTCGACTTGAGAATTTCATGATAACAAGTGTTTATCTAACAGCGGTGTTGTGATAAAGTTAGTTTAAGATGAAAAAGTTTTGGTGACAAATTAGAAAATGTTTATGAATGATCATCTCGTAATCTTTCAGGTATGCGCAGAAATTTTATGCTTCAAATTCGATCATTATTTACTTCCAGTAGACTGTTTTACTTCCAGCTGTTTGATACCGATGATGATGTTCATGCATTAGCAATAAAACGCTTTTTGACATGAATTTAATTTATAAAAGTAACAGGAGCGAAGGGTTTCAAACACACAGAACGCGCTGCGATTGAATGGCGTGTTTGAATTGCCGTCTCAAAATTCCAATTCCCAGCGGTTGATGCACCCAAGCTCATATAAATTGACTAAAATTATCAGTGCTTAACTTTATTTCAACCGTTTGAAGGCATCATTTTAGGTAAATTTAATAATTTCTCTACATCAATCATTTCCGATCGAATCAGAAGTATTTTTTTAGAATTTAGATCTTTACTGATCTCAAAACAAACAAACAAATAAAACATTTATTTTTCAACTAACAGAATTTTGTTTCAATAACAACACCAGTTATTTCAACTAAAATATTTGTTGAAATTGAAAGGTATGTGTCCTCACTAATTGACAGCATTTTTTTTTCAAACAGTTGAATTAGTTGTTTCAACCATCGTTTCTGCTAATCGAAAAACAAAAATGACAGTTTAGTTAAAACAACAATCGATTAGTTGTACCAAATTTTAACCAATCGAATTCAGAAAATCAACTAATATTCTGCTTGAAATGGGATCGCGGGTGGTTCCGTGTGAAAGCAAGCCATTTGTTTCCATCCATTCATCGAGCCGAAACAGAATCGTTTCTTCCAGCAGTTTCCTGATACAGGAAGTATTGCAATCGGCCGATACAAGTTGTGCGGATTCGAATGGTATATGACATTCGGCCCTCCGGGCCTCTATTGAAAAGTCGGTTTTCACAGTGATTGCATAACCTTTCTATATAAAAAAGGTAAAATACGTATTGAACAAATGTGAATATACATATATATATATATATATATATATATATATATATATATATATATATATATATATATATATATATATATATATATATATATATATATATATATATATATATATATATATATATATATATATATATATATATATATATATATATATATATATATATATCAATAAAATACAGATAATCTGTACATGTGGCAACTCTGAACGACATCCATACTAATATAGAGATGTACATTAATACTCTCATTTTCGCATTGCGTGACGGCGCAAACTTTTTTCAAGTTCAATTTTGATTAATCTGGTGCTATTGGTAAGAAAACGAGAAAATTCAATTAATTCTTAATGATGATCTATGGGACTGAAAAGTGTCTTGAATTGTCACGACCAAATGGATCCGCATTAAGACAGAACTAAGATAACTATTGGCGTGTACGATCGGTAAACTCGTCCGAAATTTGACTCGGAATTCATTGTGATTTCCAATTGGATTCCTAAAAAGATAAAACAACCCATTTCAGGCAGAATTAGTAGGTGCATTTGGAACTCACAATGAATTCCGACTCAAATTCCACACAACTTAACTGAGCAGCATGACCCAGACGACATACTACTTCCACTGGCAGGCTTTTGGTGTTCTTCGGCACAATTCAGCTTTTCGGCGCTCACTTCATTCCAGAAGCACGAGGCCTTCGAGTTGCTCTCTCATACGTCAGAAAAGTTTAATTTAAATTTTTTGAGATTATATAATACAACAGAAATTTTATCGTAAAACTACATTTCCGATGGCATGTAGCAAATATTATTTAGATACGTTAGCTACAACAAGTGGTATTCACGATAAAAAAACTTATCACTTTCTGAGAGGGTAAATTTTGAAAAGTAAATCGTATTCACGACAAAATGAAAAATGTCTCGAGCGTAACAAATATATTGATTTGAAATAGAATATGCTTATAAAACAGTCACCTTGGTGAATAAATTGAGTTACTTTATTTGATAACATATGTTATCAAATCACAAAATTAAATAAATACGCGACTTCCGAGTCATCCCAATGAATAATTTAATAAATAGTTTTGATAGATTCAATCAACATTTGGAATATTCAAATACATGCACACACGTCATTAGAGATTATTTTTCTAAAGTTTAAAATCTAATAATTGTAATCATTGCATCTTTTCGTCGTATATAATGCAGCCAGTTCCGTACCCAAGAATAGGAGCCGTATCATTCAATGGAGGACTGCCTCCAGAAAATGCTCTCGATGCACTGTTAGATGAGTTACAAACATTCGCTAAGCCACCCAACGGTATAAACGAGGTAAGATTAAATCAATGCTGTTTAGAATTTTTATTACGACAAATGACACATTCTCTTCGTTTACTTTATATTCAAATTTAACGGGATATTCCTGCATCGTTCGAAAATTGCTTCAGAGCAAAGTAAAAGATGAAAGTTTTAGTTATTATTATCTGTAAATTTCTATCATGATAATATTTATAGGTTCAATGATAACTACAGCAGTAAAGACAAACATGCACTTAAGATTTTGCAGTGGAATGTGAGGGGTATTAACGATCTTTCCAAATTTGACGACATCTTAATGGACCTTGAAAATTTTAAAACTTCTATAGATATCATAGTAATCGGAGAAACCTGGCTGAATAATGACAATTTTTCTCTCTACGAAATACCGCATTATAAATCATTCTTCTCCTGTCGAAAAACATTCCAGTGGAGGTTCAGCAATAAATGTCAAACAAAATATCAAGCATAGAGTAATAAAAAATTATACATTCGAAAGATTTTATTATCTGAGGAATTGCGTTTTAACGGACATTATCATAACATTCATGATGTGTATCGTCCCCCTACTTTAGAATTCAAAGAATTTTCCGTCTATTTAAAAAGTTTGATGTGTTTTGCCCAACCGAAGCATACGTGTTTTATTGTAGGTGATATAAATGTCCCCATAAATCTCATCAATAACAACATTGTGACGAGATATATGGCTTTGCTGAAATCCTATGACTTTTCGTGTATTTGTTTTACTGTTTTACAACCAGACCAATTAGCGACAACATACTCAGTCAGGAATATCAGATCAGAAAGAAAATACGTCTGGCTTGAACGAGCTTCAGACAACTCATTCACTTGTATTGGTAACCTTAATTCTATTTTCAAATCCTCCATCAATTTACGAAGCCATTGTAGTTCCTGCATGCATTCCACCAAAGCGATATATTCTGCCTCTGTGCTTGAAAGTGCAACACTATTCTGCTTCCTGCATCCCCAACTCACAAGACCATCACCAAACTTTAAAATGTAACCAGTGTTTGATCTCCTACTTCACCGGCCCACTCAGCATAAACGAAACATTTTACTTCTAGCTGCTTACTGTATCCTAGATTTAGCCCGTGATTAATTGTGCCGTTGAGATAGCGATTTTTAGCCTCATTCCAATCTGCTACTGTTGGGTTTGATACACGTCTTCCAAGAATCGAAGTTGCTATAGAAATATCCGGACGTGTGTTTATGGCTATATACAACAAAGCTCCAATAAAGCTTTGATACACATCTTTCTCCGAATAAGTGTCGCTATCCTCCTCCTTTTGTTGTATAAAGCCACTTGCCATAGGAACTTTAGATATTTTGCATTTCGTCATTTTGAATTGCACGAGAAGTTTCGAAATGTAAGACGACTGACTTAGCATATACTGGTCTACATGTTTTCTTACGTGAATCCCCAGGAAAAAATTCATTTCTCCTAGTTCCATAATTCTGAGTTTTCTTCTTAGAACTCCTACTAGCGCTTTATATTCATCCTCGAGATTACATACCATAATTATATCATCGACGTAAATTAACATGTACGTATGGCGTCCCTCAATTTGTCACGTGTAGAGACAGGGATCTGCATTCGACCGTTGGAAACCAATATCCGTACTACAGGATTTATATTTATATTTATTTATATGCTGGTTCCAGACACGAGCGCCCTGCTTCAGACCATATAAACTACGTTTTAGCCGACAAACAGTCTCTTGATCATTGCAACTGTATCCTGGAGGCTGCTTCATATAAATCTCCTCCTTAATCTCTCCATATAAATACGCTGTTTTGATGTCCATGTGTCTCACACACATATGTTTTCTACTGGCCGACACTAGCACTGTCCGAAAGGTTGCTTGTTTTACTACTGGAGCAAACACCTGATCATAGTCACTTCCATACTTCTGGGAAAAACCTTGAGCAACTAATCTGGCTTTAAATCGTACTATCTTCCCAGTTTCGTCCTTCTTACATTTGTAGACCCACTTACATCCCATAGCTTTACGGTCCAGAGGTAGCTTGTTAAATTCCCACGATCCTTGTATTTCTTCTTCCATTGCTAGCTTCCATTTATCACGGTCAGGACTTTCGATAGCCTCTTCAAAAGTTTTAGGCTCTACGTGTGATAGGGCCAATCCAATGGTACCGAATCTCTGTGGTGGAATACCAAAAGGTCTACTGGATCGTCGCGTAATCTCAGATAAATGTTCATGGTCATCCACAACTTCTGATTGATGATTGTCATTTTTTCCCTGTTCGGTGACTAATCGATCTTCCAACTGAACAGCTACTTCTGAGTCAACTACCGCCTCAATTTCCACATCTCCAGTTGTTTCACTACATGATTTGTCGTCTTCAAGTTCCATGAACCGTACATCACGACTGATAACGACATTTCCAGTCTTCGTATCGAGCAATCTGTATGCTTTGTTCTCTGATGAGTAGCCAACAAAGGTCATTTTTATCGCTTTTATATCAAACTTTTTACGTGTTTGAGCTGGTGTCCAAAGAAACGCTTCACAACCAAAAATCCGCAAATGTTTCAAGTCAGGGTTTTTGCCAAACCATATCTCGAACGGCGTTGTCGTAATAGCTGTAGAAGGTAATCTGTTTTGCAAATAAGTTGATGTATTTATTGCTTCTGCCCAAAATCGTCTTGGTAGACCAGCATCCAATAAAATACACAGTCCCATCTCGTTCAAAGATCTATTTTTTCTTTCAGCTACTCCGTTCTGCTGAGGAGAGTATCCAGCGGTATATTCAGGTTTAATTCCTTCTCCTTTGCAAAATTCGCGCAAACTTTTACTGTTGTACTCACCACCTCTGTCAGAACGAATAATTTTTGGTTTCTTTCCGAATTGGGTTTTTGTAAATCGTACGTAATCTTTAATTCTTTGTTCAACTTCGCATTTTTATCTAAAAAAATAAACTACCGTGTATCTGCTATGGTCATCTATCATGGTCATATAATATCTACAACCACCAGGAGTCTCCGTCATTGGTCCGCAAACATCGCTATGAATTAGTCGAGAATTTCTCTTGATGTCTCCTTGGCTACTTGAGGAAATGATGGATGGGACATATTTCCTTCGATACAGCATTTGCACGTAATTCGAAGTCTACAGATTCATACATTAATACCGGGCGCCAATCCCTTCCGTTCAATGACATCAAGAATATTTGGATCGCGATCGTCGGTGCCATACGTGCTGACAATCGGCATTGTGTTGTTTGTTGTTCACGACGAGAGAACGTCCGTCTGCGACATTCAACCTTCGAATTGAAAACTGCTTTAACACCTTTTTCTGCCAATTTTGCGACTGATATCAAGTTAGTCTCGCGCTCAGGAGCGAAAATAACGCCTGTTAAAGTGATGGTCACTTTTTCTTCGCTACTTATTAAGCACTCAATCACACAGTCGCCAACACCTTCCGTTCGTAGGGTTTTACCATCCGCCGACGAGATAACTGGTCGTGCACTATTGTCTAACCGTACGAATGCATTACAATCTTTCACTAAATGAGACGTAGCACCTGAATCAATTATCCATGACTCTGCATTTGGTTGATTCGAACATACTAAAAACGTGAACGACTCCTTTTGGTCGTTTTCGCGCACAGTTTTTACCTTTTCTTTTGGTTTTTTCTTTTCATTTTTTCCTAGAGAATTTCTTTCCGCCAGAAACAGCTTACATTCTCGCTTCCGGTGCCCGGTTTTCCACAAAAATAGCACCTTCTGATTGTTACTAATCTTCAGTGCCAGCTCTTCCATACCACCACCTCCTTGCTTTGCTTGTTTCTCGGCCTCGTCCATGAGCTTGATTTTCACTATTTCGAGAGTCAATTCATCCTCGTTCCGAGCTTCCAATGCTGTCGTCAAAGGGTTGAAAGAATCTGGAAGTCCACGTAGTATCAGTGCTACCTTTAGACACTCCTTCATTTCAAATCCGGAGTTCTCAAGCCTAGCGTACTGTTTTGTCGTGAATACGACTTACTTTACTATGGGGTGCCTTTTCAAAATTAGCCATGAAAGAATGGGAAGAACTTAATAGAACTTAATTACTTTACTATGGGGCGCCTTTTCAAAATTAGCCATATGGAAGAATGGGCAGAACTTAATCGTGAATATCTTAACTCTCATTAATGGCAGCAACATAATTCTTTCTCTATTTCATCAAAAATATGATCAGGAATTTAGGATAATATTTTGAACAGTGTGAGATAACCACAAACAAATTAAGTTTTCTGAAAATTTTAAAACCAACGCGGAAAACTCTACTTTTGCTTGGGTTTTTCGCGCAAGGATGAAAATCCAAAATAATTTGATTTGGTTAGTGCACTTTTCGCTGCGCGAAAATCGTTCGAGATAAATGTTCCGAACTGTGCTAAATATCGTAGAGAACTCCAAAATTTGGTCCTTCCAAAAATCAGAAATGAATCCTGTACAGCATCTTGATAGTTTCTTTCAATGAAATATGCAAATCCGAAATGAAATAATCGACGTCAAAACTCGTTGAAAATTTTAGTAGTGAAAAGGGGGAAAGTTTCGCAATTCACACAATCGATCAACTATCAATTCGAATTCGAAAGTGTAAAGAAATCGTATTAGTTTTATTCGTATTCACGACATCCAGTTATGTCTCTGACAATACACACCCGTACTTTTTCTATATCAGCTAGGTATAACTCCATGTTGCCTCCAATCGGGTAATTCTGGTTGGTAATAAGCCTGAGCAGCGTAACTTTTTGTAACGACAGGGTATAATTAATTAAGTGACCACTCTCAAATCTTAACGACCTTCAAATTATTTGTTAAGAGGAAACCAATGACTCAAATTAAAAAAAATTGTAAACAATCGTCAATCGAATGAAGAGCTTTTCAATTTCATTAATAGTATTGATGTCATAGACGACGTTGAAACTGTTCTACAATGTATAGTGCATGTATATAACTCCATACTTGAAAAACATACAAAATAATTACAAAAACAATTGAAGTGAAAGGCTTTCATTGTCTGTGGGTGAATTTGGATGTGGTAAAAATTAAAGGGGCACTGGTAAAAATTAAAGGTAATTATCTCCAGCGTGTTAAAGCAAACCCACAGGACTAACACCTTAAACAAATGCTATTACATATATCTAAATAGATCGATATCATGAAAAGGAATAGCAAGAAAACATATAATGAAAACCTTCTTACAAACACTCCTCATTCAAAATTTTGGAGAAGTCTAAAAATACATTCGAAATAACAAAAAGGCGGGTGGGTAATGTCACAGACATAACTGGAGGACGTGAATACGAATAAAACTGACATATTTCTTTTTCACTTCCGGATAGAGATAATCATTCGTATTAGATTGTGTATATTTTGCAACTTTCATTGCTTCGCTTCCAGAATTTTTACGATGCATCTATACTACAGTACGAATAATTGACGGCAAACATATTCTACCATACAATTAAATAACACGGAACAAATACAGTTTTGTAGATTTAGATACTAGTAGAAATACTCAAAATCCTTTGGAAATATTTGAGTGGTTCTAAAAAACCACTTTGCGTAATTTGTCCAATGTTTATAATTGTTAAAATTAAAGAACTAATATATAAATCTGGGCCACGCCCCGAATTCAGTTGTAAATTTTCGGAATCTAGATCAAAAACCCAGGTCATAAATTTAGTTCTAGAAGTAAGAAACTGAAGTTATTTGTAGAATTTTCCAAATTGCGTTATAGTACTAAATTCTGAACTTGAATTCCAAGTCTTAATATAGAAACTGATTTTTCCAGCATCTAATTCCAGAAATCATGTCCACAATTTAGTTCCAACATATAGGTTCTGAATTCTGGAAATAAATGCTGAGACTGAATTGATGAATTAAATTCTGAAATTCAATTCAGGAATTAAAGTTTTGAATTCAGTTTTTAAATGAAGGTTCGGTGTTCTGACCCAATATTTAGTTTCAGAATCCAGATCTAAAATTCATATCCTGAATTTTGTTCATGAATTCTGAAAAATCCTAAATCATATCTCTGGATTCGAATCCCTGAATAAGCAACTGAATTTGAAACCATTTTCAAAATCCTGAAATATGATTCAGTTATAGAGTTATAGTTTTAAATTCTGAATCTGTGATCTGGAACGAAATTTTGAAATAGAAGTATGAAACTAAATTCGGAACTTAAAACTACAAGGATCAGCCCGGTGGGGTTGTTCGAGCCATTGATGTGGAACAAGGAAACCAAAATTTCTAATGATCGACATTTTCAATTAATCGTCACACTTTTGAATCCGCAAATGCACGAGAGTCTGCGAACCCAGAATTTAGACTATTTGTCGCGATTTGAATTCGTTTTGTAGCCGACGAAATTACATCAATAGCCCAAATGTAAGCAATTATATGTTTGTATATGATTGCGATACGAATATCGATATTTAAGCTTCTCTTCGACAAGCTTGTATTCAAGTTTTGCATGCAAGCAGTTATTTTTATAGCGGTTCTCTACCTTTTTGCGATTTCGATTGAAATGATAAACTTTTTCTCATTATCAATCGAGTTCATCTTATATAAATTAGAAATTAATCTTATGCACTCAAAAGCGATACTTTCCCTTTGATATATCGCTTACATCTTCAAAACCGTCGACTATGGCAGGGAAATCCGGTATTCCGGAGATTTTTTGCAGACAAAATAGGACACTGCTAGCTATTAATCATTATTTCAATGATATACAATTAAAAATACATGGCTTTGAACATTCAAATCAATACGTAGAAATATTTCCAATCGAATGGTGACATAATATTAATAATTGATACAAAATTGACTGAGCTGTAATTGTTCAAAACCTGACCACATCTTGAGTTTCTAATATATAGAAAACAAAAATGTGTTCCACATAAAAATTAACTTCAGAATTCAGGTGGACCAGAATTCTTGAATTTAACTAAAAATTCACTTCTCTACTACTGCTGGTTTACTTCTAGCCACGACGTCTGAATGCGAAGAAGAGCACCACCTAAGCAAGTTTTTACCACCTCATTATTACTGATGGTGGTGAAGAACATCAGCACGATATCCAGTTCCGTCTAACGTACTAGAAAAAATGAATAATTCTCGGTCAAGATTTAACTACTACATTCGGCCAGTATAACACCGGAACTGATATATACCTGACTACCTCAAAACCGTCGTCCTGGTGCGAAAAAGACAAGCAAACGAGATGAGTTTTCCTCGTTGTTTCCAAAAGTTTGAGAAAAAATAGATTTTGAGTTATTTATGGATTTTTTACACTGTTGAAAATTTAATCACAAATTCCTGATTATATTGCTGATAGCATGGAGAAAAAATTATGTTGTTGCGTTAAGTATAACAAGAGATTTCACGATCAAAAACTTATCACTCTCCCAGAGGGTAAATTTTGAAAAGGCGCCCCATAGTAAAGTAAGTCGTATTCACGACAAAAAAGATGACAAGATAAATTTGATTCACAATGGTAACAAAATTAATGTAAACTCTGAAGTTTGTGAAATATTTAACAAATGTTTCTCCAATATCGGCAAAGAATTAACTTAAAATATTCGTATAAACCCAACTGTTTGTCCCACTGATAATGTTTGTCGTGTTAGTGATTTTATATTCTTACGTCCGACATCTTTTAGCGAAGTCATTATACTGATACTAAATTTGGACAATAGAAAGATCATGGGCCCGGCAACATCTCTGCAACTGTGCTAAAAAGAAACCCTGTTATATTCGCTAGAATTCTCTCTCAATGTTTCAATGTAATTGTTCAGACGGGCTATTACCCTGACTGCCCCAAAGTGGCTAAAGTTATTCCTGTTTACAAGACTGGTAATACTTGTTTATTGTAATAATTATCGTTCTTTGAAAACACTTGGTTAAATGACTTCTCGGATTTTTAAACAAACATAGTATCCTTTATATAATTCAGTATGGCTTTAGACAAGGTTCTAGCACACATACCGCTATCATAGAATTAGTAGACAATATAATAAGCGAGTTTTAATCCACCTATTGTTGTAACGATGCTTTTCTCATACATAATACTATGGTATTTAATCAATTCAAAATGTTTCTCTTCGATTTTTTTAAGGAAACCAAGGGATTGTTTGTGCATTAGCTAGTATAACATAAATAATGAAATAGTTCTCTGATCGGTTAGCCATCCATTAGAAAACGAAGTTGGTTCACTATTATATGTACTTCCAGCACCGGAAACTGAGAACCGGTATAATCGAAGTCGGTTCGTACGGCCACCAACTAACATGACGTACAAACTCTACTAGTTTTAATTCAAATTTTGAAGATTTTATACGATTATTTCATTGTACTATTTTTGTTGTATCCGAAAATATGCAGTAATTATTGGTAGGACCTTAAGACCTACTGGAAGACCCTAAGATTGGGAATAACGGTTTTGAATCCAGTTTAGAAAACTTTCTACGGTTGTTGTTTCACCGGCTCAAGTAACGGTGTACAATATTGAGCACACTTTACTCTATAACTCTGGAACAGGAAATCGGATCCGGATGAAATTCAGGAATTCCGTATGGAACCGTAAGACCTTTCATTTGAATCTAAGTTTGTCAAAACCGGTTCAGCCATCTCCGAAAAAACCTTGTGAGATTATTTGACACATACATTGCTCAGTTTTCTGCTAGTCGGCTTTTCAATTGATTGCATAACCTATCTGAATGAGAGAGGCAAACCATGATTGGTGCCTTATTTTTAGATATCAAAAAAGCCTTTGACACTTTGGATCACAGTATCCTCTTGGAGAATTTTCAGTGCTATGGCATCAGGGGCATGGCTAACTTTATTATCAGTAGCTACTTGACAAACAGAAAATAATTCGTGTCTATTTAGGGCGACTGTAGCAATCTTACTGTCATAAACATTAGAGTGCCACAGGGTGGTAATATAGGACCACTATTATTTCTCTTGTATATTAATGATACAGGTAATCTGCCACTCACAGGGACTCCGCGGTTATTTGCCGACGACACAGCTCTATTTTATCCTAACAATGACATCAATGCTATTATAAACTCAATGGAGAGTGATTTAAGTATTCTAGATCAATATTCTAGTGCAAATATATTGTTCTTAAGTCTCATCAAAACTAAATATATGATTTTCCGGTCTATAAGCAAAATAATACCAATCCATCGTATACCTAAATTGGGACATAATTTAATTGAAAAAGTGGACTGTTTCAAATATTTGAATATATATTTTGACCCCACGATAACCTGGATATACCATATTAAATCTATTGAAAAACATGTGGCATTCTACTGCGGTATTTTGTAAAGGGTCAAGTCATATGTTCCTAAGCGTGCACTTCTAATGTTTTATTTTGCTTACATCCATTCACAGTTCATCAATTTGTTATCGGTATGGAGTCGCACCACTAGCGCTCATCTAAAAAAATCAAGCTCTACGAAATAGGTGTCTAAAATCATCTTCAATAAACCTCTACTGTTCCTCTGCAAACTTTCATATTATTAAACTTGAGCGAATTCAGTTGTTGCGTTGTTTGCGTTGTTTGCGAATCGCATTAGGCTGCATGCATTCGACGCATACAATGAGTCTTGAAGTTCTGGCGGGAGTTCTTCCATTGAAGGATCGTTTTTGGTAGCTTTCATCGCGACTGCTAATAAGATGTGAGGTACTGAATCCCCTGGTTGTTAATAACTTCGAACTTCTAGTTGAGCTTCAATATCAAACAAGATTAATAGCAGTATGTTTTTACCAATACCATATGTCACAGGAAATCGACCCGTCAAGATATATTCCTATCCGTGACAGCCTCCTAAATGTCCCTGACTCAACTTTATTTTTCTACATTAATTATTCAAGAACCTGCATTTGTTGATATAGCAGAGTTAGCAGCAGTTCATTATAGTTTGAGTGAAATCGTCACATTATCTCCAAACCATTATTTTCTCTTCCCAGATAGTCTGAGTGTATTTTTTTTTATTCAATGTTATAATATAATTTTAGCCACACTTTTTAAGCTCTAAAATGCCAAGGATATTTTCTAATCTTAAATAACGACTAACCTAAAACTAGACTAGTATCATTAGACTATGTCGTCTCGGATTATCGAAAATGGCGATCGGCAGTGGTTGGTGAATTGAATATTACATTAATCTTCCAGATGGCGTTGTTAAAGATCTATGGCCGCTTCCGTCGGTTTATGTGGGTCCGCGGGAAACACCTCCAGGCTACGAAGGCCCGACGGGTGGCCCGCTTGCTGGTCATCGACTGGAGTGCTCTGCCGTGGACGGTGATGGTGATGTTACGGAAGAGAATGAAAAAAAAGGCGGGTGGGTAATGTCAGAAACATAACTGGATGTCGTGAATACGAAAACAAATGACATGTTCCTTAACACTTCCGAATATCAATTAGTTGATCAATTGTATGAACTATGCAAGCATTCCCCTTTTCCACATTTTTCGCAAAAACAAAGAAGGCTTCACTTGATCTCGATTACTGTGAATTTTACACAACGAAAAGTGCAAAAATCTAACCAAACTGTTCTAGATTTGCACTAAACTGAGGATATTTCCTTTCGATTTGCGAACAACGAATCCTAATAGTTCTTCAGAAAACTTTTAGAGCCATGAAAACGGCTGATTTTTTATAATGCTCTCCAACGTTGCTTTTTCATCCATCGAAATGACTGGCAGCTGTGGCGTAATCGCTCTTGTCGAAAGCGAAACTAGCTGTGCAGACGACACAAAACACATCTGCTCGCAGTGGCGATAGAATCCAAACTGATTCGATTTTTGTTAAGAGATTTCCTTTTATGTGATTTCGTTTGTAGCTTTTTCACTAATGGGCGGTCCTAACGGCTATAAAAATAGCCGCATACAGAATTTTTATGTCGATTATATCATTTCGGATTTGCATAATTTATTGAAAGAAACTATCAATATGCTGTAGAGATTCGTTTCCAGAATTCAGAAGAGTCAAATTGCCTAATTCTCTACGACATTAAACTCTGGAACATTTTTCGCGAAAAAAGGCTTCACTTGATCTCGATTACTGTGAATTTCACACAGCGAAAAGTGCACAAATCTAAGCAAACTGTTCTTGATTTGCACTAAACTGAGGATAATTACCTGCGATTTGCGAACAACAAATCCTAATAGTTCTTTAGAAATATTTTAGAGCCATTAGAACGGCTGATATTGTGTAATGCTCTCCACCGTTGTTTTTTTCCCAATGCTAATGACTGGCAGCTGTGACGTAATCGCTCTTGTCGAAAGCGAAACTAGCTGTGCAGACGACACAAAACACATTTGCTCGCAGTGGCGATAGAATCCAAACTGATTCGATTTTTGTTAAGAGATTTCCTTTTATGTGATTTCGTTTGTAGCTTTTTCACTAATGGGCGGTCCTAACGGCTATAAAAATAGCCGCATATAGAATTTTAATGTCGATTATTTCATTTCGGATTTGCATAATTTATTGAAAGAAACTATCAATATGCTGTAGGGATTCGTTTCTAGCATTCAGAAGGACCAAATTGAGGAACTCACTACGATATTCACCACTTTTCGGAACATTTTTCTTGAACGATTTGTTGTACAGCAGCAGCTATTTTCTTCTCTTCCCCAGAACGCGTTCTGATTGGCTGGTGTTGACATGGGTCAAATGAGATAGGTTTTTCAATAGTGTACTATTGAAATACTTCAATGCTTTTGCTATACACGTTTAAGTTGAAAAATTTCGATTCTATTGGTAGTTAGATTATATAAATCCTTCCACAGATCACTGAGCTATGAGCTTTTAAAATACGAGAAACGCAAACGCGCCATATGAATTATCCTCTTTGATACTCGTTTATACCAAACATTTCAGAAAAGTTTAATTTTGAACTATTTGAGATTATGTCACACAACTGAAAATTTTATTATAAAATTGTGATCATATTTCCGATGGCATGTAGCAAAAATTATGTTGATTCGTTAGATACAACAAGAGATATTCACGATCAAAAACTTATCACTCTCTCAGAGGGTAAATTTTGAAAAGGCTCCCCATAGTAAAGTAAGTCGTATTCACGACAAAAGTAAATATTATTTAAAGCGAGGTAAAAAGGGGGTTTGGAAACAAAATATCTGAAAACTACAGAGATCTAATTAGAGACGGGGAAAGGGGAACGAAAAAGTTAGTGACAAAAAAAAATTTGTTATTTCCAATGAAGATGGTGGACAGGGACGGCGAGATCGAGAGAATGGAGCGGATGTTAGTGTCGAACCTGTAGGTGGAGATTATACTTTCTAAGCGAGGAATAACACATTACACTTGGATATTAATGTGTTTGAGGAAATGGTATATGAGAAGCATGTATGGACTATCCCGACTCGCCAACACATCCCGAACGTGAACCTCAGGCGGTCTACCTCGGCCCTAAGGGATTCCAGTAGATTCGACCTGGCGTCGCGATACTCTACGCACGACCACACGTCATGCTCGATGTACTGATAACCGTCGCCACAGGTGCAGAGACTGCTCTCCGCGAGCCAAACACACCGGATATGTGCATTGAAAGTGTAGTGATTTGACATGAGCCGCGACATAACACAAATGAAATCGCGACTCACGTTCATCCCCCTGAACCAAGGTTTCGTCGATACCATAGAGATAATGGAATGTAGCCATCGTCCCAGTTCGCCATTGCTCCATGAAGTTTGCCAACTTTCGAGAGTTTTATAACGAGAGATACTGAAAAATTCATTGTAGCATATTGGTCTTTCATAAATGTCACCTTCTAATGCCCACCTTAGCCAATGAGTCTGCCTTTTCATTGCCCGGAATGGAACAATGCGAAGCGACTCAGACTAACGATATTGAATAAGACCATTCAGATAAAGTTCTCAAATATTCCCGTATTTTCAACAGGAAATATGGGGGATACTTTCGTGGCTTCATTACCCGGAGAGCTTCTATTGAGCTTAGACTGTCCGTGACATCTGCAATCAACTCAAAATAACCATAAATGCAGCACATGAAGAATAGAAAACGCAAAATTGAAAACGAAATTATGACTTGTCCTAAGAATTTGTTAACTACACGAAAACTAAACTAAAAAGCAAAAATTTTCCATCTCAAATGTATTTCGACGGACATGTAGGAAAAAATAGTACAGAAATCTGCAAACAATTTGCAAACTTTTGTCGTGAATACGACTTACTTTACTATGGGGTGCCTTTTCAAAATTTATCCTCTGAGAGAGTGATAAGTTTTTGATCGTGAATATCTCTTGTTGTATCTAACGAATCAACATAATTTTTGCTACATGCCATCGGAAATATGATCACAATTTTATGATAAAATTTTGAGTTGTGTGACATAATCTCGAATCATTCAAAATTAAACTTTTCTGAAATGTTTGGTATAAACGAGTATCAAAGAGGATAATTCATAAAGCGCGTCTGCCTTTCTCGTATTTTTAAAGCTCATAGCTCAGTGATCTGTGAAAGGATTTATATAATCTTCGAAATTTTTCAACTTAAACGTGTATAGCAACAGCATTGAAGTATATCAATAGTACACTATTGAAAAACAAGTCTCATTTGATCCATGTCAACACCAGCCAATCAGAACGAGTTCTGAGGAAGAGAACAAAATATCTGCTGCTGTACAACAAATCGTTCGAGAAAATGTTCCGAACAGTGTTTAAAATCGTAGTGAGTTCCACAATTTGGTCCTTCTGAAAGGTAGGAATGAATCCCATACAGAATCCGGATAGTTTCATTCAATGAAATGCAAATACTAAATGAAATATCGAAATTAAAATTCTATATTCTGCTATTTTTATAGCCGTTAGGACCACCCTTTAGGGAAAAAGCTACAAACGAAATCACGTAAAAAGAAACCTCTTAACAAAAATTGAATCAGTTTGAATTCTATCGCCATTGCGAACAGATGTATTTTGTGTCGTTTACAAAGCTAGTTTCGCTTCCGGCAAGAGCGATTACGTCACAGCTGCCAGTCATTTGCATTGGTGAAAAAACAACGTTGGAGAGCATTACATCAGCCGTTCTAATGGCCCTAAAAGTTTTCTAAAGAACTATTAGGATTTCTTGCTCGCAAATCGAAGGTAAATATCCTCAGTTTAGTGCAAATCTAGAACAGTTTGATTAGATTTGTGCACTTTTCGCTGTGTGAAATTCACAGTAATCGAAATCAAATGCCTTCTTTGTTTTTGCGAAAAATGTGAATAAGGGGTATGCTTGCATAATTCATACAATTGATCAACTAATTGATATTCGGAAGTGTTAAGAAACATGTCAGTTGTTTTCGGATTCACGACATTCAGTTATGTCTCTGACATTACCCACCCGCCTTTTTTTCACTAAGTATATACATCGTATACAGAAACTGACCGTGACCGTGAATACTTTTCTTTCATACCTGCATTTTCCAACTCCATCTCTGTAAACTATCTATCAGAACATGACATTTCGACAGAACTGAAAAACTTAGACGCCTCAAAAGGGCCTGGATCTGACAGTATACCACTCACACTACCACTACAACTACTTTTTAACTTATCACTTAATAAATGTACTTTTCCTAAAGCATGGAAATCTTCTTTTCTTATACCAATATTTGAATCTGGTTCAAAATCTAACATTCGGAACTACCGTGGAATAGCCATTACCTCTTGCATTCCAAAATTATATGAAAAAATTGTAAACGAAAAACTTTTTCAACAACTGAACACCGTAATAACTAACAACCAGCATGGCTTTTTCAAAGGCCGCTCAACTACAACAAATCTCCTTGAATTTGTGACATTCACTCTGAACGCAATGGACGCTGGCAACCATGTACAAACTCTTTACACCGACTTTAGTGAAGCTTTCGACCGTACTGACACACCATTTCTTCTATAGAAGCTACAAAAATATGGCATAGAACATAGCCTTCTGGAGTGGCTTGAAGCATACTTAACGAATCGTGTACAAGTAGTTCGCTTCCAAAACATAAACTCTGAGCCAATTAATGTAACATCTGGCGTACCTCAGGCGCCGGGTTGGTGGTTCAATGCATAGGGCACTGGTCTTACAAACCAGTTGTCGTATGTTCGAGTCCCGACCGACCTGGAAGGATTCGTAGTGTCAGTAGAACCGTAGCACCAGCCATGCAATGGTTCTGTACACTCTGAGTCGGCTGCGAAGTCTGTTGAAACAGAAGCTCAAATTCCACTACAGGAATGTAATACCAAGGCTTTTGCTTTTGGCGTACCTCAGGGCTCTCACCTAGGGCCTCTTCTTTTCATTTTAAATGCAACTCAATAACTTTCAGTAGGAAAAACGAAACCCATTCTGCAGACATGTTTTTAGGAAATCAAATAGTAGAAAAAAGTAAAATTGTACGAGATTTAGGTGTAATCGTGGACTCCAAACCAACATTTGTGGAACATTATAACACAAGAAGCAAACAGTATGCTGGGCTTGATCAAACGCTTCAGTCATAATTTCCAAGACCTATGTACTACAAAATTTCTATATAGTACATATGCTAGACCCATCTTGGAATATTGCAGCCTAATATGGAATCCATATAACATTATTCACGACGAACGCATTGAATCGGTACAAAAACAATGTTTTTTATATGCATTTGAGTTTGAGCGACCACCCTTGGTTGCTAATCCGTTACTGATCGGGATTAGCTGAAATTGTACAGGGAGTTTCTAGATGATCCGACCTGGGACTGGTAAATCATCCTTCAATGTGCATCTTCTGGGAATTCCAGAGTTCATTGATCAGTACCGGCGCCGGCCAGGCCCGAACGTAGATCGTCTAAGGAATGGGAAGGGATGTTAGTCCAACACTTGTTGTTATTAAAGGCCGTATATACTACTGCGCACTCCACAAGTGTCACGGGAGAAGGATATTTGTTAGTAAAAATTTCAGTATTGCTATTATTCGCGCGCGACTCAGTATGTTCCGATTTCAAGATGCTCGTATGCACCACTAAATTCACTAACTTCCCGAGAGAACGATTCAACAATATCCTATATTGAAGTCCCGGAAAGTCTTGATTCACAGCTCTTATTCGAGGAAACTGAAGAAAAATTTTCAATTAGTATTGCACTCGTTCGCGATAGTTCGCGTAAAGAATAAAAACTTCCCTATTTTTAGTAAATGAAATTACGTGATACAAAATAAACGAGTGAATAGGATTTAGACAAATAGTTGATTCATTGCATTGACATATTCTAAACAGTTGTTTTGTTTGTGCATTATTTCCGCTTTATTATTTTAATTATTGTATGATTTGAGTGTGTGTATGTGTGAGTGTGATACAGAAAGGGGAGGGTGAGAGTAGCAGGTTAAACTCTCGTGAGTGTCGGTTCGAGTCCGTGTGTTTTCCTGGGTTACTGTTATTCTAGGTCATGTCGTATGGCACTTGTTTGAGAGAGGTGTGGTACGTGAAGAAACGGGAAATGACATAGCTGTTTTGTTTTGGGTGAGAATGTTTGAAATATGACGCTGATGTTTCCTGATGTTATTTCGTTGGGTCGAAATAAGTGCTGACATTTTAATTGCTTCATGTAGGTGAAGTTTATATTTCAAGTGGGTTTCTGGGTTTCATGACATTGTGTCGAGTGGAAATTTATCGAGTACGTGTTAATGGAAATTTGTCAAGTGCATGTGGTCTGAGGTGTGGGAAAGATTTAATCTTGAATATTTTACATGGTCTGAAATGTGTGAGGAGATTTAGTGTTACATGCTCATATTACATCATCCCCCTTTTGGAAGAATGATGTAACGAAGGGAAATCATTCTGTAGTGCTTTATGGGGTTAGTTTACCGTTGCGTTCGAACTCCCTAACAATTTTAATGTATATTACAGAGTTTTCTTATAGCTAAAATAACCGAATTTTACAGTTTTTCTCAGAGAAGTTGAGTAAAACTTCACTTACGCCCACGGCAATTATTTTTTGATTTTCTCTCTTTTTTTTGTTTTACGTAGTGTTAAGCTTGGTATCTGAATCTTAATTCTAAAAGTTTGATGTTACAATTTTGTATTTCATGCTTTAATGAGTCTATTTTTGTGAACAATGGTTTTTTCTTTTGATTGTAAACTTTGTATTTCGCAATTTGAATCTTGAAGTTGTGTAATTTTAAATGGACCAATATAAAAAGGATCTAGCTTGCGTCTATTTTCGTTTTGTAGATACACTATGTCGTTCAATTGTATTTCTATCGGATTGCACAGGTGATCTGTTGTTGATTGTCTAAATTCTTTTTGGTGTATTAAATGTTTGTTTGCTATTTCGTGTGATTTGTGTAGTCGGTATTGTAATTCTTTATTGTACATGTCGAGATTATATATTGGTTCAATTTTGTCTGGATAAATTTCTTGTGGTAGTCTGGCTTTTACGTCGAAAACTAGTTCGTAGGGTGTATACCCATGATCTGAGTGTGGTGTTGTGTTATATGAAAATGCATAGTATTGTAACCAATCATCCCAGTCAGATTGATGTTCGTTGATAAAAGATCGCAGAAACTCGTTGAGGCATCTGTGATTTCTTTCCAAAGAACCAATTGTCTGAGGATGATAAGCTGTCGAAAAGGTTTGTTTAATTTTTAACAATTGGCAAATTTGTTCTAGAACCTCGTTTTTATATTCGGTTCCTCTGTCGGTTTATAACTCAAGAATATTACCGTAAGTTAAAATGAAATTTTCTACTAACGCTTTAGCTACGATGTTAGCTTCTTTGCTTGGAATAGGTATATATACAACGTATTTGGTTAGTTCACACTGTATGCTTACAGCGTATCTATTATTGTGGATTGTTTTGGGTAATGGTCCAACAGAATCGATTGCCACTACTTCAAATGGTTTGTTAGGTGTATTAGTAATTTGTAATTTTTCTTTAGTATGTTTAATAATTTTGTTCTTTTTGCAAATTTCACAGGCCTTGATGAAATTAGCAATTGAACTTTTCATAAATTTCCATGTGTATATTTCTCTTAATTTGAGGTACAATCTGTTTTGTCCGATGTGTCCTCCTGTTGGTAATTCATGGTGATTCTTTAATATTGTTTGTTTACTGAGGTTTACTAATAAACTTCAGTGGTTTGTAGATAATAATTTGTATTGTTTTAATTGTTTTTAGGACGAGACCTTTAAACATTTCCATAGGTACCATTTCAAATATTTTATCATTGCAAGAAATTGCTACTCTGCTAACTTTTAATTTTCTCATTTCTTCTTCATATTTGGAGATTGCAAACACGAGTGTTTATCTGATATCTCTTATTTCTGTAATTACACGGTTTTTGTTTTTGTATTCCTTGATAAGTATCAATTATAATGTGGTTGTTTTCGAAAAAACACCTCATTTTCAATAAGTTTCTTACTTCGCTAGGAGTTTCCGTTGAATAAACAGAGAGTTGATCAGGCTCACTGTTGATGCAAGGATTATTATTATTTGAATTATTCTCATGATTAGTATATTTGGTATTATTTAATTTATCTTGTTCTTTTTTCTTTTTTATTAATTCTTGTTTTCTTGACATTGACCTTGTATTAACCATCAAAATACTGTTTGCCTTTAATTCATCTGAGGACATTAATATGCGTGATAACGCATCGGCTGCAACATTACTTTTACCTTGGATAAATTCTATATTAAATTCAAATTCCTCTAAATCTAACCTCATTCTAGTTAATATGGAGGTTGGGTTTTTCATATTAAATAGAAATACTAACGGTCTGTGGTCCGTTCGTATAGTAAATTTGCGTCCATATAGGTAGGACTTAAAGTAATTAATTGACCAATGTATTGCTGTCAATACTTTCAAAATTACTGATTTATTTTTTTCTCCGGGTGTAAAGCTTTTGCTGGCAAATGCTATTGGTGAGTCATTGCCATTAATTATTTGTGATAAAACTGCACCACATCCAACGTCTGAAGCGTCTGTGGTTAAAATAAATTGTGCTTTAAAATCTGGGTATTGTAGATGTTTTGGTGACATTAGGAAGGATTTTAAGGTTACAAATGCATGCTGGCATTCTAGTGTCCATTTCTGGTTCTTCTTTAGTAGCTGATTTAATGGGTAGGCTATGGTTGCGAAATTTGGGACGAATTTTCTGTAATAGTTGCAAAAGGCAACGAATCTTCGCACGTCGTCGCTACTTGTTGGCGTAGGTTAATTTTTTATTGCTTCGTATTTATTACTATCCGGATTTTGTGACCTAAATATGTTACTTCTGTATTAAAAAATTTACACTTATTGAGGTTTAATTTAAGGTTGTACTTCCTAATGCGTTCAAAAACATTTTCTAAATTTTGAAGGTGGTGTTGAATTGAGCATCCAACTACTATAATATCTTCTATATATACAAAAGCATGCTCAGGTGTTAATCCTGGCATTTCGATTGTCATCATTCGTTGAAAACTGTTCGGACTAATATTTAAACCAAACGGTAATCTTTTAAATTGAAAGTAACCGGATTGGGTCGAAAATGCTGTAAATTTCCTAGAGTTTACTTCCAAGGGTATTTGATGGAATCCTGACATTAAATCCAGGGTTGTAAAATATTTTGCTCTACCAAGCTGGTCTAAGATAGCATCAATTCTTGGCAGTGGGAATTTATCGGCTAATATTGTTTTGTTGAGTTGCCGGAAATCAACTACCAATCTCCATTTTGCATTATTGTTTTCTGATTTTTTCGGGACTAGTAAAATTGGATTGTTATAGGGTGATATGGATGGTTCGATAATATCATCTCTCAACATTTTGTTTACTTGTGTTGCAATTTCGTTGCTTTGTGAGTGAATAGTTTTATAGTTTGGAATGTATACTGGGACTCTATCGCTCAGTTCAATATTTTGTGAATAAAAATTGTTTGACGAAACTGGTTCGTCTGGTAAGCAAAATATATCAGAATAATTTGAAATTAATTTTTCCAGGCTGTTTTTAGCGTATATGGGTACATTGTTTAAATCGAGTTCGGTTAGGACTTTGTTTTTTCTAGTGTTATTTTTGTACATGTTGTTTTTCAAAATTGTGTACTTACTTAGGGGTTCTAAAATTGGTTTGAATTCTGATTGGCTGACATTTATAGGTTCGTGAGTAGTATTCATAAATTTTACGAATTGGTTTTGTGGTGAAATAATTGCGCTTGCGCAAAATAACCCTTGTTTAATTTCCTGTGAGTGTAGTACCATGTCCTCACTGATATTTAAATTTTGCATTATTCTGATAACTTCGCATCTTCCTGGTATAATGTAGTTTTTATCAATTGTATCTTGAATCGGTATTGCTATTGGAATATTATTAATTGTAAAGTTTAATATCCAACATTCATAATCTATTAGGCATTTATGAGCCGAGAGGAAATCTCTCCCTAAGATGCCGTCTGTAGAAATAGGAAAATTTGGGCTTACTAGGTGGAATCTGTGTTTAATAGAAACTTCGTTGTTAAATATCAATTCTGTTTCTGTTGATGCGATGGTTTCTATCTCGATATCGGTAATTTCGGTAAGTTTAATTTTATTATTTATATTGATTGGTTGTTGTGGAGATATTTTGTTTGCTTTAAATACTGATATATCTGCACCTGAATCTATAATAAATGTGCATATCGAATTTGTCATTCTTATACCTACTTTGATCAAATTAGCGGCGTGTATATTCATGGTATACAAGGTCTTTCTTAAAAATTTTGATTCATTGAGTATTGCTTATTATTTTGTAATTGTTCGTACTGACGTGATATTATATTTACATTATCATTTATAATATCGTTGTTTGTATTGTGGTATTGTATATTTAAGGTAGCGCTTCGCCGTGGTCACGGGAGTTCGCTGCCTATCCCGGGGTTTCACGCAATTCACCCAAAATTGTGAGAAAACGGGGAAGAAAACGGAAATTCCAAGAACATACGATTCTAGATAATTAATTTTTCTATCGATTCGTATATAAATTGTGCCTGATAAACGTTTTTATCCAAAGATTTCGTGCGAGTTATAAAAATAAATGAGTTTTTCCTTATTCTTTCGCACGCACACAATGTCAACGCATGCATTGGGGTGTGCAAAATGCCACATGCGGTAGACGCTAACAACATTTCTTTTGTTTTCGTTGTCCGTTCTCTCTACGTAAACGTTGAACTTAGATGAGTAGAAAATGTAAGTAAGTGTTACTACTTTGCAAAATAATTTCTATTCATGTTTCAGTAGAACCAGAAATCAGTAATGATTTTCATCGCTACTAGCTTTGACGCTTTGTTGAAAACGTAGCACATCCCTACTTACGCGAGTTGTTTATAGCGAGAAAAGGAAAAAAGAAAACAAAACGTTTTACAAAACTCGCACGAAATCTCGCGAAAGAAAAGCTCTCTAACCGATATTTTTCGCCAAATGCATAGTAAAATCGTTTACCTACAATCGTATGTTTTTGATTTTTCGTGAATCGGGTTAGTATTGGAGAAATTCGCAATTTAGGGTGAAATTTAAGCGACAAAGCAAGAGAAAGCAGTGAGTTGTCTCGCTTCGACCTGACCACGGCGAAGCGCTACCTTAATGTTTCATTTCGTGAGGCATCTTCCGTCTGTTAATAATATTCTGTTATTTCCGTTCCTTCGGAAATTTTCGTAGTATTGACCACCTCTGCGGGGTCTTCCACGGTAATTGGTTGTATTCCGCATATTACCTTCATAACGAAATTCTTGATTATATGTATTAAAATTATTATGGTTGAAATTATTATTAAAATTATTATGGTTATAATTATTTCTGTGATTATGAAATAATTGTTTTTGTGCATACCTATTGTATTGATCTGGATATCTGGGTGCATTATATTGTCCTGCCCCTCTATTAAAATTATTCACACGTTGTTGGTGCTGTTGAACAAAACGTGTGTGCATTACTTGAGAGTGGGTTATTTCGTCTGTACCCAACTCTTGTGCTTTCTGGTTTGCTTCTCTTATGTTGCTGAAATTACCAGCTTTGAGAATTATTTTTAATTCGGTGTTGTTACACCCTTTTATTAGAGCGTTTACCCCTATCTTAGTGCTCATTGATTTTGCCACTGGTAGTGGGATTTTTTGCTCGACATAGGTATTTTCGAGTTTTGTGCAGAGGGTTTCAATTTCATCGCAAAAACTGTTTATTGAGTTTTTATGTTTTAAGGTGTTTATTTTCGCTATAATACTTTCGGGAGTGGTCGTGGTTTTACACCTTTCCTCGACTAGTTGTATCAGATTATTGATTGTATTGACTATTTCAGGGATGCCTTGTCTGGCTTTTCCGGACAGTCTGGTTTTTAGAAATTTTATTGCCATGGCCATGTGGTCTGGCAGAACTAACTCATTCAGCAATCTAGCTGAGTCAATAAATGTGTCTTGGTTCTCGGGAGAACCATCGTAAGGTTGGATAAGAGCCGTCGCCTGACGTAAGTCAAACGGTGTTGTTGTTTGTGTCATTGTGTCGTTTTTGGTTGCTCTAATGCATGTGAGTTTAAATTTTATTATTTCGAAAATTTCGTCTGTCCACAGTCTCGTATTTTTTACTAAGTTGTGGAAAGTCTTGTTAATTTCTTGTTCTTTTACAAATAAATTTTCAATGTCTATTTTTAATTCTTGGCATCGATTCAATTTTTCTTCAAGTAATTTTTCTGATAGTTTCGTGTTGATAGACTTCTTTAAGTAAATGTGGAGTTTTTCTAGCTCCTTATAATTTTGCATTTCATTTTAGTTTAAAAATGGATAAACATTTATATAAAAATTTTAATACATATTTTATAATTTTTTTTTTAAGAAAAAATCGTTCCTTTCACATTTATAAGCTATGGTATGTAGTTTTCTAGACATGAATATACATGCGTAACCACATGTGTGTTTGTCGAGAATCGCCTGTTTGCGTTTTTCCTCAGTACGAATTTTAATTTCATTTAATTTCACAAGTTCAGGTCCCGAGAATCCGGGAAGAAATCCTATCACCTGTACACCACGGAATTGCTAGTCGGAAAAACACTCGGTCGCCATTTACTATGATTGTTCTCCGTGGATATTTCTTTTAACGTAGGAACATTTGACTTAACATTTCGAAAGTATGAATGAATAATTATGACTGACTGTCTTTTATTTAAATCAATTACTTATTTATAGCTTATCCTCTCCTAACTTATCTAATTGAGTTTTACAGTATGGATTGCTAAAAATCCGGGGGGAGGAATTAGAACGCGCAGCGTAAATCTGATCTAACCAATGACATGTCTCGGCCATTGTATGATTTGAGTAGGAGAGAGTGAGTAATGTTTCTAGACAAGTGTGTGAGTGTGATACAGAAAGGGGAGGGTGAGAGTAGTCAGGTTAAACTCTCGTGAGTGTCGGTTCGAGTCAGTGTGTTTTTCTGGGTTACTGTTATTCTAGGTCATGTCGTATGGTGTGGTACGTGAAGAAACGGGAAATGACATAGCTGTTTTGTTTTGGGTGAGAATGTTTAAAATATGACGCTGATGTTTCCTTATTTATTGTTGTCGTATGAACGCGGTGTTTTCGTTGGGTCGAAATAAGTGCTGACATTTTAATTGCTTCAATTTACGATTACCGAATAATCTGTGGTTGACATAGCTTTCAAAGTGATAAACTACTTCTAATGTATTACGGATAAGTGCTATTTCGACGATTCTATTCTTTATCGAACGATTTATCAGTGATTTTATATTCATCGTTGCCCGCGAGACTTGCTATTCGGTTGCTACCATTGTTTAGCTTCAGTGCCTTTCGGTGACAATGTCAAAAAACAATAAGTGCGACTCTGAATCCTGTCACGGTTCCTCCGGCTCACGCAGTCAAAAGATTTGTTGTGAATTCTGTGCTAAATGGTTCCACCACAAGTGCGTAAATCTTAGCAATTCTGCAGTTAAATCGCTTCGTGACTGGCCTGGTGTTTGTTGGCTCTGCACCGGTTGCCGTGTTGCGGATAATCGCTCTTCGTCGTGTACTGAAACAATTGATCTGATTTTACAACGCACTACATCTACGCTTAAACTCGTCGGATCAGTTATGGATACACTGCAGTGGTTTTGCAAAGTTTATTCATTATCTTTCTCTCGACCAAATTGCTCGCTATTCCAAAACAATGATAGTGCTGGCCCCTTCAAGGATCGTATTGACGAATTACACTTTGATATGAGCAATCTATTCGATTCAATCGTCGATGCAACCAATAAGCGTCCCCGTACTAGCAGCACTAGCAGACCATCTCTAACGCAGCCTGACAAAATACCGAAAGTCGACGTTCCAGTAACCAATCACATCTCGACACATATTACAGATCCTACCATTTTAGGTGACACTACATTTAATCACCTGCCTGTTGCCACCTCCGCCACCGTCGCTGATCACATTGCTCAACAGCCATCTGGAATACTTGTTTCCGCTGAAACTACATTTGCTCCATCTTCTGCTGAACCAAACACAAATAACGTTGCATTCAACACCGCCACCACGATTGCCACTACTACACTTCCTCCCACCGCATCACCTGCTACTGCTACATTCACCACCGCCGCAAACTTCACGACCGCTACCGCCCTCACCGCCACCGCATCTCAACCAATATCTTATGCCGTGAACAACGCTCATCTAGCTACTACTGCTGTTCACACTGTCTCTGCAGCTACTAATCACCTCAACTCGATCAACACCACCAACCATCGTTCAAACTTCGACGCTTCATCGAGCCAACCCTGTTACACATCGTCTAGTTACCATGAACCGCCAATCAACAATGTACATCACCATCAACGATTTGCCGCTCCATTCATGCAAATATCATCTATTCATACTGCTAGTAACCAGTCAGGTATGCGCAATGAAGGCAATACTCCAGTTTTAGGAAAGACACAACAAATTCAAAATACGACACACTGCCCACAGTTTGTAAACACACACACTTCTCGATGGCCTCTCACCACTCTAATTACTGGCTCTAATAACAATAATGCTGCCATCACAGTATTGTCTGATACTGTTATCAGGCCAGCGAATGTACAACCTACTACCACTACATCACTTGCTAGCTCTGACGTGACATCAACTCTAGCCGTAGCCATGCCATTCAATAACGAGAAGTGGTTCTATGTTACTCGATTTCTTCCTTACGAATCTGAATCAAATATTGTTCGTTATGTGTCGGTTCATGCTAATTGTAATCCAAACCTCATCCGCTGCCATAGGTTGGCACGTCAAGATTCTAACATACGTCCTCTCTCATACGTTTCATTCAAAGTCAACGTTCCTGAAGACATTGAAAAACGTATACTTTCATCCAACTTCTGGCCCGAAGGTATTTCAATCACTCCTTTTTTGGAGCGCAGATCGAACTCATTCAAGCGAATGACACTCAACCGAGAGTCTCCATTGACACTCACACCGAGGAATACTCAACGTTTTCGGAAGTGGGATACTTCGTTCCCTTCGCACCAGCAGAGCTTGCAACCAACTTATCCGCAGATTCGTCGGTCAAACCAGTCCACACTCGTTTAGAATTTTCACAGAACCAGCTCGATTGCTTAAACGCACAGCCAGTCCACAATAGCATCTCGATCAATCCGTCCGAGCAACCTGTGCCATTTGAACAATCATACTCGACAGTCACATCGCTCAAATCGAACAATCTGACCAAATCAAACAGCCCTGATTTGATAATGTTTTACCAAAACGTAGGGGGGATTAATAGCTCTCTTATCGACTATAAACTTGCTTGCTCTGATTGTGTTTACGATCTATATATATTCACTGAAACATGGCTCAATGACCAAACATCATCGAAACAGATTTTTGGTAATGTGTATACAGTTTTCCGACAGGATAGAAACTCACACAACAGCGTTAAAAAAACTGGAGGTGGAGTCCTAGTCGCCTGCCGGTCAGAATTCAAATCACGCCAGCTATTTATACCGAACTGCAACTTCGTTGAGCAAATTTGGATTGCTATCAGTTTCAAGAATTACACACTTTATCTCTGCGTGCTGTACTTGCCGCCTGATCGTGTCAACGATTCTGTTCTAATCGATCAACACTTAAAATCTCTCTCGTTTATAACGGCACAAGTATCCTTGAACGATAGGATTATTGTGATCGGTGATTTCAACATTCCTCGTATCAAGTGGACCCGCTGTTCCTCTAGATATTTGTACCCTGATTCTACAAGCTCGTCGTTATCTTCTACAGCTTTAAAATTATTGGATGACTACAACACAGCCGGTTTAGTCCAATTAAATGACGTTTATAATAGCAATGGACGCCTGCTGATCTTTGCTTCGTCAGTCAAGAACTTTCTGCCTCGATTACACTAACGGAAGCTCCAGCAACCCTTGTTAAAATTTGTAAGCATCACCCACCGCTTCGAATATATATCCGTGACCAACCACCTATCAGATTCAAGAACATCGCTGAATCAACATACTACAACTTTAAAAAAGGAGACTACACTGCTATGAGTAATTTCTTCTCATCTTTAGATTGGAACTCTATATTATCCAATGAATGCAACTCAGCTGCAGTAACTTGGACTCATGTTGTGTTATACGCCATAGATCAGTTCGTACCAAAAAAGACACCTCGTAAAGCAATCCACCCACCATGGTCTAATTCCACCTTGAAAAAATATAAAAGTGCTAAGCGATCTGCCTTGAAGAAGTTGTCCAAATATCCTTTGCTACATATCAGATTGCACTATTCGCGTTTAAACTACCGTTATAAACGTCTAAATAAGACTCTCTACCATAACTACCAACAGCGGATCCAGAGAAGTCTTAGAACGAACCCGAAAAGCTTCTGGAGTTACGTCAACGAACAACGTAAAGAAACGGGTTTTCCAACTCAAATGTCACTTGATGGAGTTCAAGCATCAACATCTCCTGAAATCTGTGATCTGTTTCGTAAGCATTTTAGCAGTGTTTTTTCGGACGAAATTTTAACTGATGATCAAATTCATGAAGCGACCGGTAACGTTCCTCTGCGTACTCCCTTCGGCTCTCATCCAATTATTACGACCACTGAAGTTAGCAAAGCGTGCTCTAAGCTTAAGTCATCATTCAGTGCTGGTCCTGATGGGATCCCATCTATATTACTAAAAAGATGTTCAAATGGTATTTCGATTCCACTATCGATACTATTTAATAGTTCTTTGAAAGCAGGACATTTTCCGGCCATATGGAAAAAATCATACATTTTTCCCGTCTTTAAGAAAGGCAGCAAAAACGAGATATCAAATTATCGTGGAATAGCGGCGTTATGCGCAGTATCCAAATTATTCGAACTAATCGTCTTGGACTTCATCACACATAATTGTTCAAACTATATATCTGAAAGTCAACACGGTTTTATGCCGAAACGATCTACTACTACAAATCTCGTATCTTACACATCATTTATCATAAAATCCCTGCAAGCGCGACTGCAAGTAGATGCTATATATACCGATTTCTCTGCTGCTTTCGACAAGATCAATCACCGGATCACAATTTCGAAATTGAGTAGACTTGGATTCAACGGACCTTTTCTTAATTGGCTGTGCTCATATTTAACCGATCGCGACATGTCAGTGAAAATAGGAGATTGCACTACGTCTCCATTTACGGTCAGTTCCGGAGTTCCTCAAGGCAGTCATCTTGGACCGTTCATATTCCTACTCTACCTAAACGATTTAAACATTTAGCTCAAATGCATGAAGTTATCGTATGCTGATGATTTCAAACTCTTTCACCTTATCAAAACCATCGAAGACGCCAGATTCTTGCAGTCACAACTGGACATTTTTACAAATTGGTGTAGAGTAAACCGAATGACCGTTAATGCTTCAAAATGTTCTGTTATTTCATTCACTCGCAAACATTCTATGATTGAATTCGACTACACGATCTTACAAACTGTTCTAAGACGAGAATCGTGTATTAAAGACTTGGGAGTTATCTTGGATTCGAAAATGAATTACAAACAGCACATTGAATATACCATCAATAAAGCCTCGAAACTGTTAGGGTTCGTCTTCCGTGTGACGAAAGACTTCAAAAACATATATTGCCTCAAAGCATTATATTGTTCTTTGGTCCGTTCTACACTAGAATATGCAGCTGTGGTTTGGTCACCCTACTATCAAAACGACATTCAACGCATAGAAAATATTCAACATAAATTTATTCGTTTTGCGCTTCGCCAACTGCCATGGAGAGACCCCCTAAATCTTCCTAGTTATCAAGATCGCTGCAAGCTCATAGATCTCGATCTATTGTCCGTTCGCAGAAATGTGTTCAAGGCAGTTTTCATTGCTGATCTTCTCCTGTTTGCTAGATTTTGATATTCGTCGTCGTTGTCTTCGAACTCATCCTTTCCTACGCATTCCTGCCGCCAGAACCAACTATGGCCACAACGGGTCATTTGTCAGTATGTGCCGAGTGTTCAATAGCTGTTCAAGTCAGTTCGACTTTCATCTAACTCGTGATACTATCAGGAAATTGTTTAGCCGAACACTATCTCTTTAGAAGTTTATCGTTTGTTCTATGTACTTAGCTATGTAGTTATAATAGTTAATGATATGCAATATGTCATAATAGTTAATAATATGAAATGTATCATTTGGATATTCTGTAATCTGTTGGTACAAAAGATGAGGAGGTTTTATGCCTACTGGAGACATAGTGTTAGATTGATAATAACTTATCTCCAGTGGGCTTTTCCCTGCTCCAGAAATAAAATAAAATAAAATAAAATAAAAATAAAAAATGTATGTGAAGTTTATATTTCAAGTGGGTTTCTGGGTTTCATGACATGGTGTCGAGTGGAAATTTATCGAGTACGTGTTTATGGAAATTTGTCAAGTGCGTGTGGTCTGAGGTGTGGGAAAGATTTAATCTTGAATATTTTACATGGTCTGAAATGTGTGAGGAGATTTAGTGTTACATGCTCATATTACAATACGATGTGTCTCCGACGCTCCGTTCGAAAGTCGGTTTTTCCAGCAATTCTAGTACCTTTTTATAGAGAAAGGTGAAACTTTTTTTGCCTTTGTCATATATAAAGGTTATGCAAACACAGTGAAAACCGACTTTTTAACCAAGGCCCGGAGGGCCGAATGTCATATACCATTCGACTCAGCTCGATGAACTGAGCAAATGTCTGTGTGTGAATGTGTGTGTTTGTGTGTATGTGTGTATGTAACAAAAATGTGCACTCGATTTTATCGGAGATGGCTCGACCGATTTTCACAAACTTAGGTTCAAATGAAAGCTCTCTTTGTCCTATAGGTTGCCATTGAACTTTACCCGGATTGGACTTCAGGTTCGAGAGTAATGGGGTAAAATGTGCAAAAAAATGAAAAAAAGTGCACTCAATTTGCTCAGAGACCACTCAACCGATTTTCTTCAACTAAGATTTTTATTGAAGGCCTTGTAATCTCATAGGTTTACATTGAATTTCATCTGGATTCGACTTCCGGTTCGTGAGTTATGGGGTAAAATGTGCAAAATCAACTATACATATAGTGATGAAAAGAGAAACGTATCATTGCACAGTGCAGTGAGAAACTGAAAAAAATGCTTTTCCCTCAATGAGGTTTTTTGCACTCTGCTGGAAGGAATATTCACCGATTGTCTCGGACCGGGTCTGACAAGCGATATAAAATTGCCTGACCTTCCCCCAGATGACCCAATGGATGATTCTGATGGCAATAAATCTCGCATTAGAAGCTATCCCGATGGGCTTGCACTCCCGGCCGGATCGTATTCGGTTTACATCCGGACCAAAACCAATGAAAAAAATTAAAACTTTTAAGACTATCAAAGGACCTGACCTCGCGATATAATACAGTATAAAAAATTGAAAAAGTACGCCCGGACAAACTTAGGGTCTTGTTATCCAGTGCAAAACAGGCTAATGAGATCGCTCGAAGTGAGCTTTTCACGCGGAAGTATCGCGTATACGTACCAGCTCGCGAAGTCGAGATAGACGGCGTGATCACCGATCCGAGTCTGACTTGCGAGGACGTTCTTGCGCATGGCGCAGGCGGTTTTAAATGCCCCCTACTCAAAAATGTTAAGATACTGGACTGCAAGCAAGGAGGGGCCGCATTACCTCTCTGATTGTCCCGCGTACAAATTGCGTAAGGATAAAATGAAGCGTTCACTCAAGCAACATTCAAAGCGCTCATTTGCGGAAATGTTGAAATGTGCTACGCCACCTACCGAAAATCCTTACGCTTACTTGTAAACTGACAAGAGCGAATATGATGACCCCCTCGAAGGTACATCTTCGGCTGTCCCTCATAGCTCATCAATCAGAAAGAGGAGAAATATATCCTCTCATAAGCTCCCTAGTAAGGGTTCGAAGTTGTCTTTAGAGGGGCTCCTAAAACTACAGCAACAGGAAGTGGTGCCAAAAAAATGGAGAAAAATGCTCCAGGTCTTGGAAAATAAAATTCCGTGCAAGAATTTCCACCACTTCCTGTGACTTCAAAAGCCCCGAAAGTCCCTAAAAATCAATCAGGAAATTTTCCAAATACTGGGTTTGTTAAATTCTCTGATATCATGGACTGGGTCATGACTGCCTTCAATATTTCAAAACCTCATAAAAGTCTATTAATTGAAAGCTATTAATTGGCTATTCCTACAGTTAAAACATTTTTGAAAAAATGGCCCCTTCTTTCAGCGATCTTACCCTTCGATGGCTAAGCCACCCCCCCGAGATCACGGATACAATCACTGTTATTCAGTGAAATTGCAGAAGTATCATCCCAAAAGTAGACCCTTTCAAACTATTAGTAAACAATCTAAAATGTGACGCATTTGCATTGTGCGAAACTTGGCTAACTTCTGAAATACCCTTAAACTTCCACGATTTTAACATTATTCGCCTGGATCGTGATGATCCCTACGGAGGAGTTTACTTTCTATCGAATTAACCTCCCATCGATACCAGGTATTGACGTTGTCCCATTTCATGCTACAATCAAAGGCCCTTTGCATTGCTCTCATCTACAGGGTCCGCCATCTAACATTTTTTTAACTAGCGGTTATTTCGACATTAGTAACCTTAATGTCACTTCTGATTTGACAGACACTTAGTTTTATCCTTCCGCTGAACGAAAATGGTTGTGTATACGCTTGAGGAACGCGTTAAAATAGTGCAGTTTTACTTTGAACATCATGGTAATGGTGCGGTATGTGTATTGCCAAAAAATTATCGTCTCGGACGAGGCACATTTTCATCTCGGCGGGTATGTTAATAAGCGAAATTGTCGCATCTGGGGGACGGAAAACCCGTACGTTATCATGGAGAAGCCGATGCATCCTCAGAGAGTGTCGGTTTAGTGCGGATTTTGGTAGGGCGGCATCGGCGGCTCAGTGATATCATAGAGAAGGGAAACATTTTGAAAAGAATACCACGGTATTAGACAACTACACCAAAGGCCAACGGTGCTTCCTTCACACCAACCCCAAGTAACCCCAGTACACCTTTGACAGCCCTTCAACGAATCCATCATCATCTCCTATAGAACAAAGTACGCCAGCTGCAGTTAACAACTTACCCTCCAACCAACCAGCAGTTGCAACCAATGTACAACAAGGTGCATCTACAGCAACTAGCAACGAAAAGAAGACGGAAATAGACAACAATACCATCGATGCGGCAATGGACGACGAGACGAACCACGAACGAAGTGCCCCTTAATCCTCGCAGGAGGGAAATGGATGCTCCCCCTAGAAAAAGGGTGACAACGAGATCCAATTAAAAAAATAAATTTAACAAATCCTCTCAATCGGTCACGTAAAGCGTGTATTATTTAATATGTATATATATATATATATATATATATATATATATATATATATATATATATATATATATATATATATATATATATATATATATATATATATATATATGTAGTACCGTTTGATTCGTTCAACTTTAACTTAGACCGGGAAACTTTCAGATATGGAACTATAAACACCGTGACCTTGAGTTCACAATTTTATTTCCAATCTACGAGACAATAAAAGCAATAGGACCGGTCCTTTGCGCTATATCTTGATTACTGTCTATATAATTCAAATTGCACAGAATTCAAAGTAGAGATACAAATCGAAGAGAGCGAAACATAGCGCAAAGGATGGTAATTAGGGTTGTTCTACATTTTATTTCCACATTCGGCCGTCCTGGAAAACATCCGGCTCGGATGATATTCGAAACACAGTTCTAGAGCGTTGCGCCGGTCGATTCACATTCCTCGTCTTCGCAATCGTAGAAATCGTCGTCGTCGTCGTTTGGCACAAATCGTTCCATATACTCTGCACAAGTAGAGGTTCTATTGGAACCCTCATGAGCCCCAACCTTCTCGACGTCATATCGTTCGTTTCTCTTCTTCTTGACAACCCGATACGGTCCTAAGAACTTTGCTGCGATCTTTAGATGACTGCCGAATTGCGTCCGGCTGATGGCCACTAGATCTCCAACCTCGTATCTTTCAGCCTCCTTTCGGTTCTTGTTAAATCCCTTCTTCATTTTCTGTTGAATTTCCTCTATGGTCGCTCTCGCTTCAACGCGAATTCTTTCCCTGGAATTCTCGAACATTTTTATCCATTCATCCTCGACGGCTTCAGCTAAGCTGACGTCTTCCGGTGAACGCATCTTAGTACAAAACAAAAGTTCAAAAGGAGTTCGACCGATACTGCGTTGAACAGTGTTGTTGAGGAATCGTTGCAGATCCCCTACATGTTTGTACCAATTTTCAGGACGATCCAATGTTAGTTTTGTCAGGGCAGGAACAATAACACTGTGCACACGCTCCACTTGGCCGTTGCCTCGAGGAACGCCTGTGGTCACCAAAACGTGTTCGATCTGTTCGGCTACACAATAGTCTTTGAACGCAGATGATGTAAATGCTGACCCTCGGTCAGAGATAATACGCCTTGAATTACCCAAAAACGTTTTTCTGCACATTGAGCTTCTTAAGCGCTTCATCAGCGGTAGTTGATTTCATCGGGTAAATCCAGACAAATTTACTAAAAGCGTCAATGATAGTAAAGATATAACGGTATTGCTTGTTGGAAGCAGTTAGGGGTCCTAAATGATCGATATGATACGTCGATAATGGTAACTCGTCTTTTGGTATAGGGTGAAGAAAACCTTCCTTTTTTCCATTCTTTCGAGTCGCCAAAATACACTTAACGCAGCTCTTCACGTACTTTTCCAATTCGAGGGAAAGGTTGTCGATCCAATATTCCCTCAAAATCAACTCACTCATCTTCCGCACCCCAAAATGACCCTGGTCGTGTATTTGCCTTATCACGTGATGATGCATTGACTGCGGTACGACCAATAGCTTACCTCCACCAACGTTTTTGTACAGCACTTCGTGGTCAAGAAAGTAATCAGCATAATCACCCACAGCTAGCGCCTTAGTGATAGCCTCAATTTTCTCATCACGTCGTTGACATGCTTTGATTTGATCGATCACGTTACTTTGTAGAAGAAATATCGTTGGATTCCTACTAAGCGCATCCACGTGTTTCATGCGATCGCTTGATCTATGCTCCAGTTCGTACTCATACTCCTCCAGAAGCAATGCCCATCCTGCGATACGAGGAGAGATCTCCCTTTTAGCCATAGTCATTTTGAAAGCGGCGCAGTCGGTAACGATTTTGATTGGAATACCTAGTAGATACACTCGGAATTTCTTTAAAGATGAAATTATGGCGAGGACTTCTAACTCGTAGCTGTGGTAATTTTCTTCCGCGGGATGCGTTTTCTTACTAAAGTAATAGATCGGGTGAAACACGTTCTCGCGCGGGCATTTCTGTAGTAGTATGGCACCATAACCGATTTTACTAGCATCAGTGTGGAGTTCGGTTATTTTACCGGGATGATAAAGACGAAGGGCTGGTGGTGTAGACAGGGCAGTTTTAAGTTTTTCAAACGCTTCTCGCTGCGACGGTCCAAAGCAGAAGATTGCTTTTTTTTTTCAGCAAGTCTGTTAACGGTTTTGCGATGATTGAGTAAGCTTCCACAAACTTACGGAAGTAACCGGTCAATCCGAGAAACTGTTGAATGTGTTTACAATTATTAGGTTCAGGATATTGTTTTACTGCTTTGATTTTGTCCGCCGACGGACGAATAGTTCCTTCGCATACTTCATTTCCCAAACAGGTGACTTTTCGACACAAAAGTTGGCACTTCGCCCATTTGATCCGTAAACCATTTTTACTTGCCACACTTAGAACCATCCTCAACTTCTCCAATCCGTCTCGTTCATTGGCAGCGGGAATAATAAGGTCATCAATATAGATAATGACAACTTTCCTTTGTACTAAATCGCGGAATACGTCGTAAATAAAATGTTGAAATACCGTTGGTGATATGCTTAAACCAAATGGCGTCTTGAGAAACTCAAACTGACCAGAATGTGTCACAAAAGAAGTATATGTTATACTTTTCTCTTTGGCTGGTATATGGAAGAATCCATTTTCTAAATCAAGTGTGGAAAATATGTTCGCAGAGTGCAGCTCATCCAAAATATCCTCTATTAACAGGATAGGGAAATGATCCCGTACGATAACTCTATTTAGGCGGCGCTAATCAACGCATAAACGCCGTGTACCGTCTTTTTTTATTGGCGAGCACAATAGGGCTACAAAAATCCGATGAGCTCTTCCGTATTATTCTCTCGTTTAACCAATCTCTAACTTGTTGCGCGACATTATTCTTTTCCAGTGGCGCAAGTCGACGAGGTAATTGATGAATGGGGGTTTCATCCCTCAAAACGATTTTCATCGACACGTTCGTATTTTCAGATTTTTGAGGCGTATATTCCATCAATAGATGTTTCACTTCTTCGCGCACTGTTACGTCTTTTATGTGTGCTGGTACTTCAACAGCCTCGTCCACTACAATGCTTAGTGCAAAATGCTCTTCTTTAAATTTAAATTTTGCACCATCGGCAGTAACACTTACGTCTCCATGTAAGAGAACGTTTCGTCCCAAAATCACTGCGTGCATCATTTCCTTCGCAGCAAGAACGTCGAAAACCAATCGTATTATCGTATCATCCACCTCTACATCCAGCAGTACTGTTCCCATGGTCCACACTGAACCATTCAGTGTAATGAGCTTCTTCTTTTCAGTTTCGTCCACTGACAACAGCAGCTTTTTTATCCAGTGATCACTCAGCAGCGACACGTCCGATCCCGAATCAAAAAACGCACGAATAGGAAACGAATTTATTTTTATATCCATAAAGGTTCCCTTAACTGAAGAAGTTTCAGCATTACAAATATACACCGTCTTTTCATTTTTTGCTCTGGGGCTTTGACGAGAGATATGGCCTGTTTGCCCACAATTATAGCACACTATTACCTTTTCCGTAGCGCTCACGTTCGTTTTGTTGCTGGTTCTATTGATGGGTCCAGGATTTCGCGGATTATTTGAGCGAGTATGACGTAAACCGTTGTCTCGTCCGCCATTACCATGGGACTCGCTTGAATCTCTTCCGTATTTCGCGTCCTTCAAGCGCTGATAGAGTCTCAGTTTTTCCCGAAACTCACCGATCGATTTTGACCCATACAATACGGTTTTATCAGGGCCATTATCGTTGATCCCGTTGATAGTGTGAGTCATTATCACTTCAATATCGAGATGTGCCTTCGAACCAATTTCACGCATCACTAGAAAGTATTCCAACATTCTCTCCGCTAAGTTTTTTGCGCGCGCGTAACTTCTCATGAACGACCGCACTGTTCTCCTTAAATTCGAATTCGCTCCGAAGGAACGTTTTCAGAGCACTCCAATATACAACTACATAGTATTTAAGGAGAGTTTTGCCAATCCCACTAGTTTTTTCTTTGCCAGCACAAATCTTCGAAGTTCAGAGAGTCCAATAGAATCAGCGACCTCCTCGAAATCATTGACCCATTTATTCACTGAATAGAGGTCCGTTCCACTGAACTCGGTAAAGGCTGCTTCAATTTTACTAATGTTCCAACGCTGGGCTGAAACGTCATTTTCACAAGGTACATCTCCGTTGTCAAAGTCATGGCTAGCGTTACCGTTATCGGCATCGTAATCGCCAACATCGTCAGCATTGCGGTTACCATGATGAGATAAGTTAACAGTGTCATTATTTCGTTCATCGATTCTGCTACTTATCATGCCATTTGGTAGATCATTTCGGTTGCGCATTCGATCATTTCGCGAAGTGCTACCTGTCGGTTGAACCACCGAAAATCCTCTCATGCTTTCAATTATTACATTCAGTCTCGCGTTCTCCCGAACCAGGGCCTGCATGTCCGAGCGCATACTGTTTATCTATTGACTAAGATTCATAGTAGTCACATTTGAAAAGTTCAATTGCTCTATTAAACGTGCAAAAGTGTTATCGTTAGGATTTATCTGTATAGGCATGGTGCTGTTCACAAACATCGGAGGAGGCGGGAAACTCGGCAAGGGTGGTCGATCATCCATGGCTTCACCACTACACTGCACTCCAAGATTCATAGTAGTCACATTTGAAAAGTTCAATTGCTCTATTAAACGTGCAAAAGTGTTATCGTTAGGATTTATCTGTATAGGCATGGTGCTGTTCACAAACATCGGAGGAGGCGGGAAACTCGGCAAGGGTGGCCGATCATCCATGGCTTCACCACTACACTGCACTCCACTATCCACTTTTTTATAATTTCTTTTTGTAACAATAGAGTTTTTGGTCTCTTTATTTTTGCACACAACCAAGCTATTGTACACGATTAGCTTGCTCTGTTCGATACACAATCGATCTCTGCCACAATGAATAAGCTGATGAATAGAGCCAAAAAAAGTTCCGCAAACACGCGGTCTAGATGCTGCAAAGATTATTTGCACTACCGAAAATACGATTAATTTCCCGGACGAGCCCCCAAAATTTGTAGTACCGTTTGATTCGTTCAACTTTAACTTAGACCGGGAAACTTTCAGATATGGAACTATAAACACCGTGACCTTGAGTTCACAATTTTATTTCCAATCTACGAGACAATAAAAGCAATAGGACCGGTCCTTTGCGCTATATCTTGATTACTGTCTATATAATTCAAATTGCACAGAATTCAAAGTAGAGATACAAATCGAAGAGAGCGAAACATAGCGCAAAGGATGGTAATTAGGGTTGTTCTACATTTTATTTCCACATTAATATATATAATAGATATGGAACTGAGCTTTGAAAAAAATTTCAGAAGGCCGACGAGCAGAGTGTCATATACAAATCGAGGATCCTAAGCAAATGTCTGTGTGTACAGAATAAAGAAGCGAAGATCTCAGAGATGGCTGATCCGATAAGTCTTTTTATCAGCCAGAACGCTATTGTTTTCGTTCTTTGATTCGCTGTTTACTTTTTGAGTTATACCAAGTTTTATGTCAAAATTTGCAGTTTTTTTGCAATATCTGTCACAATCGACCTCAAAGACGAAGCAGATTCAAACATTCACCCTCATTCTTGTTTACGTCCGTATCCGCAATACGACGAACGGGTACTTTCGAACGAATACGAATAAGTCATTCTTGTTTTCACTCGAATGAATTCGAACGCGAAGCGTTTGCCACAAAATATTCAAATATCAGTAAACTTCTTGAAATAAATGCTAAGCCTTGATGTAATCAGTCCAATTCATGTGATTAACCATATGCGAAACGCCAGAATGTATGCCATTTTAGTTTCAAACGAAACGTGTATTCGAACATCATTCGTACGAACGAAATGTCCCATTCCCGTTTACGGACGAATAGACGAAATGCCGTGGTTTCGATTCGTCAGTTTAATGTTGCGAATCAACCGTTCGAACACATTGAAGAAAGTTTAACCGATCTCTAACAAAATTATTTTCGAATCTAAAGGTGATTTGTAATCAAATCATAAATTTGTGTTTTGCATAAATCATTTAGAAAGCATAGCAGTATAGTAAAATGCTGTTTTTTCTGGGGAGCCTTTGAATATATGCGAGGTTCAAAGTTTTTACGCATCAATTTTACCTCTATTAAGTACTTTATGGAAAATACGCCATGGGTAAACATGCTTTATTTTATATCGAATGCATGATTTTACCAATGAAATAAATATGTAGGCTATCGAAAACATGACAAAATTGCAAGAAAAATGCAACATATTTTTCGCAGATACTACTGATCGGACTGCTATTTCAAATGCTTTTTTTTACTTTGCACGAAGTTTAATTTGAAAATTTCATTTACCAACTTGAATAAAATTGGTCCTGAGTACGATATTTATTTATTATGTAGCATTCGTCACTTCCTTGATGCTTGTAATCTTCCTAAAAAAACTACCTGCGCTGCCGATCCTTCTTTTGCACAGGAGTCGTGTACGTACACGTTCGAGTGAAAACAAGAATGGCTTGTTCGCATTCGTTCGAAAGCATGTGTTCGTCGTATGGTCGAAACGGACGTAAGCAAACATGATGATACAAAATCAGTGAAAAAAACAAGTTAAATAACAAATAATATCAAAGATTTTTATTTACAACACAAATCTGTACCAGAACTGATAGTTTAAAGTTGGATGGGCGTTGTTTTTATGCATGTACGATGTTTAAAAGTGTGAATGATTCGAACGTAAACGGGAATACGAATTTGCTATACTTTCGACCGTATCGCATACGGTCGTAAACAAGAATGAAGCTAATTTATAGATTTCGTTGTAAAGCTTTTCAAACAAGCCATAGTTTGTTGAAATCCCTCTATTTTTAAGGAGATATTGACATTTGTGTGAGAATCATTTTTCTTCTCTATCCTACACTGAGCTAAATTTCCTTTTTCATATTATATGATATTCTAATGATTTTGCTCTATTAGCATTTCCAATGATAGCTACTTGGTGTATTCAACATCATGACAAATATATAAGATAATCTTATGAAATATAAAACTCTTCCTAATGTTATTTCTACAAGTTTTTCATATAACGAATGAAATTTCTAGTCTGAGTCAAATTCATAGGAGCGCCTTATAACCATTACTAGATATTCACACAACACACATTGGAACAATTTATGAAGCGCATATTATATTCACTTCGAGTTTATATTGATAGGTTCATCTATACCATATGACTAGTTTTATAAAATTTGTAAATGACTTTTGATCAAGGTCATCCCAGTTCTATACAGCAGTTGTATGTAGATCAAATGATTGCCATTTGATTGAATAAGTGATGTGTATATGATTCATATTAAAAATACCGGGATTATGGTGTTTAAGGGAATCAAAAACTATAGGGTGATTTTTTAAGAGCTTGAGAACTTTTTTAAACAATAAAACGCATAAAATTTGCAAAATCTCATCGGTTCTTTATTTTAAACGTTAGATTGGTACATGACATTTACTTTTTGAAGATAATTTCATTTAAATGTTGACCGCGGCTGCGTCTTAGGTGGTCCATTCGGAAAGTCCAATTTTGGGCAACTTTTTCGAACATTTCGGCCGGAATAGCCCGAATTTCTTCGGAAATGTTGTCTTCCAAAGCTGGAATAGTTACTGGCTTATTTCTGTAGACTTTAGACTTAACGTAGCCCCACAAAAAATAGTCTAAAGGCGTCAAATCGCATGATCTTGGTGGCCAACTTACCGGTCCATTTCTTGAGATGAATTGTTCTCCGAAGTTTTCCCTCAAAATGGCCATAGAATCGCGAGCTGTGTGGCATGTAGCGCCATCTTGTTGAAGCCACATGTCAACCAAGTTCAGTTCTTCCATTTTTGGCAACAAAAAGTTTGTTAGCATCGAACGATAGCGATCGCCATTCACTGTAACGTTGCGTCCAACAGCATCTTTGAAAAAATACGGTCCAATGATTCCACCAGCGTACAAACCACACCAAACAGTGCATTTTTCGGGATGCATGGGCAGTTCTTGAACGGCTTCTGGTTGCTCTTCACTCCAAATGCGGCAATTTTGCTTATTTACGTAGCCATTCAACCAGAAATGAGCCTCATCGCTGAACAAAATTTGTCGATAAAAAAGCGGACTTTCCGAATGGACCACCTAAGACGCAGCCGCGGTCAACATTTAAATGAAATTATCTTCAAAAAGTAAATGTCATGTACCAATCTAACGTTTAAAATAAAGAACCGATGAGATTTTGCAAATTTTATGCGTTTTATTGTTTAAAAAAGTTCTCAAGCTCTTAAAAAATCACCCTGTACAATAACAATAATTGTCTTATCAAAAACTTATTGATATATTTTTCGTTTATAAAGCGTTTTATCAGTTCCGTAAAGAAGCACCTTTTAATATTTGCGGAATAGAAGTGGTATCCCGAAACTAAAAATAAAAAATTTAAATCCTCTCACTAGACAGAGTAATGAAACGTACCGGATATATATTTCATGGTCCATTGGGTCGTATCCTGGAACGAAGTTGAATGAACTGTCTTGTCAGTGATTTAAAATAACATTTTATTGAAACTGAAATAACTTTTTTCAGTTTCAAGCCGCACGATTCACGATCATTCTTTCGTAAAAACAAACTCCATTATATGTCTAAGCTAAAGAAAAAAGGCGGGTGGGTAATGTCAGAGACATAACTGGATGCCGTGAATACGAAAACAACTGACATGTTCTTTAACACTTCCGAATATCAATTGTATGAATTATGCACGCATTCCCCTTTTTCACATTTTTCGCAAAAACAAAGAAAGCTTCACTTGATCTCGATTACTGTGAATTTCACACAGCGAAAAGTGCACAAATCTAAGCAAACTGTTCTTGATTTGCAGTAAACTGAGGATATTTCCCTACGATTTGCGAACAACAAATCCTAATAGTTCTTTAGAAAACTTTTAGAGCCATTAGAACGGCTGATATTGTGCAATGCTCTCCACCGTTGTTTTTTTTCCCAATGCTAATGACTGGCAGCTGTGACGTAATCGCTCTTGTCGAAAGCGAAACTAGCTGTGCAGACGACACAAAACACATCTGCTCTAAGGGGCGATTGAATTCAAACTGATTGAATTTTTTATGCTATAGGGATTCGTTTCTAGCATTCACAAGGACCAAATTGAGGAACTCACTGCGATATTCACCACTTTTCGGATCATTTTTCCGGGACGATTTGTTGTACAGCAACAGATATTTTGTTCTCTTCCTTAGAACGCGTTCTGATTGGCTGGTGTTGACATGGAGCAAATGAGACAGGTTTTTCAGTAGTGTATTTTTTTTTTTACTTCAATGCTTTTGCTATATACGTTTAAATTGAAAAATTTCGATTCTATTGGTAGTTAGATTATATAAATCCTTTCACAGATCACTGAGCTATGAGCTTTACAAATACGAGAAAGGCAAACGCGTCTCATGAATTATCCTCTTTGATACTCGTTTATACCAAACATTTCAGAAAAGTTTATTTTGAATTATTTGAGACTATGTCACAGAACTGAAAATTTTATCATAAAATTGTGATCATATTTCCATGTCGGCATGTCGCAAGAATTATGTTGATTCATTAGATACAACAATAGATATTCACGATCAAAAACTTATCACTCTCTCAGAGGGTAAATTTTGAAAAGGCACCCCATAGTAAAGTAAGTCGTATTCACGACAAAAATGGGTTGTATAGAGGTACAGTAAAGTAAATTCCGCATAATTCTTTAGGAGTATTATTATGGTTTTAAGAAGAACCGAATAGAAGTCTGGGTTAGAGAACTGGACCCTGAGTTCAAGACCTAAATTTAGATCCAATAACAGACTCAGAATCCAGTTTCAGTCGCTGCTGGTTCTCGCCTTGACGGCCAGCAAGCGAATAAGAGATGCGACCTGAGCGTTTGAGGTTTTAACCACGCAGAAGGTGCATTCTCCGTCGCTGCTTGTTAACTCCCGCTGCTGCTGCTGGTTAATTCCCGCTGCTGCTGCTGCTGGTTAAGGTTTTCTCGCGTCGATGGCCAGCAAGCGAATGAGAGATGCGACGTGAGCGTTTGAGGTTTTAACCACGCAGAAGGTGCATACTCCGTCGCTGCTGGTTGATGATTCCACTCCCACGACGTCTGCTTCCATCGAACGCACGAAAAGAAATGATCGATTTTCGACCACGGTTCCCCTTTTATACGCATTCAGTTGAAGATATGTGCCTGACTACCTTTAAATCGTCGTCCTTGCGCGAAAAACCTAAGCGAAAGTAAAGAGTTTTCCGCGTTGTTTTCAAATTTTAGGAAAACTTAATTTTTGAGTTGTTTGTGGTTATCGCACACTGTTCAAAATATTATCCTGAATTCCTGATCATATTTTTTATGAAATGGTGAAAGAATTATGTTGCTACCATTAATACAAGTCGAGATATTCACGATTAAGTTCTGCCCATTCTTCCATATGGCTAATTTTAAAAAGGCGCCCCATAGTAAAGTAAGTCGTATTCACGACAACAGTGCCTCTTTTTCATTCTTGTTGCAGATTTTATGTACGCTTCCAATAAAGGTTATAAGTTTTCGCATAACTTCAATGCTTTTGCTATATACAGTGAAAAGTTCAAAAAACAAATCAAACAGTTCTAGATTTGCACTAAACTGAGGAGGTTAGGTGTGGACCCTTCGATTTGCGAGAAAGAAATCCTAATAGTTCTTTAGAAAACTTTTAGAGCCATTAGAACGGCTGATTTTGTGCAATGCTCTCCAGCGTTGCTTTTTCACCAATGCAAATGACTGGCAATTGTGACGTAATCGCTCTTGTCGGAGGCGAAACTAGCTTTGCAAACGACACAAAATACATCTGCTCGCAGTGGCGATAGAATCCAAACTGATCCTATTTTTGTTGAGAGGTTTGTTTTTACCTGATTTCGTTTGTAGCTTTTCCACTAATGGGCGGTCCTAACGGCTATAAAAATAGCAGCAAAGAGAATTTTAATTTCGATATTTCATTTCGGATTTGCATTTCATTGAAAGAAACTATCCGGATGCTGTACGGGATTCATTCCTGCCTTTCAGAAGGACCAAATTGTGGAATTCACTACGATATTAAACACTGTTCGGAACATTTTCTCGAACGATTTGTTTTACAGCAGCAGATATTTTGTTCTCTTCCTCAGAACGCGTTCTGATTGGCTGGAGTTGGCATAGGTCAAATGAGACAGGTATTTGAATAGTGTACTGTAGAAATACTTCAATGATGTTGCTATACACGTTTAAGTTGAAAATTTTTGATTCTATTGGTAGTTAGATTATATAAATCCTTTCACAGATCACTGAGCTATGAGCTTTAAAAATACGAGAAAGGCAAACGCGCCTTATGGTTTATCCCCTTTGATACTCGTTTATACCAAACATTTCAGAAAAGTTTAATTTTGAATTATTACAGATTATGTCACACAATTGATAATTTTATTATAAAATTGTGATCATATTTCCGATGGCGTGTAGCAAAAATTATGTTGATTCGTTAGATACAACAAGAGATATTCACGATCAAAAACTTATCACTCTCTCAGAGAGTAAATTTTGAAAAGGCACCCCTCAGTAAAGTAAGTCGTATTCACGTCAAAATAGCCGCATACAGAATTTTAATGTCGATTATATCATTTCGGATTTGCATAATTTATTGAAAGAAAATATCAATATGTTGTAGGGATTCGTTTCTAGCATTCACAAGGACCAAATTGAGGAACTCACTGCGATGTTCACCACTTTTCGGAACATGTTTCCCGGATGACTTGTTGCACAGCAGCAGATATTTTGTTCTCTTCCTTAGAACGCGTTCTGATTGGCTGGTGTTGACATGGATCAAATGAGACAGGTTTTTCAATAGTGTACTATTGAAATACGTCAATGCTTTTGCTATACACGTTTAAATTGCAAAATTTCGATTCTATTTTTAGTTAGATTATATAAATCCTTTCACAGATCACTGAACTGTGAGCTTTAAAAATACGAGAAAGGCAAACGCGCCTTATGAATTATCCTCTTTGATACTCGTTTATACCAAACATTTCAGAAAAGTTTAATTTTTAATTATTTGAGACTATGTCACAAAACTGAAAATTTTATCATAAAATTGTGATCATATTTCCATGTCGGCATGTCGCAAGAATTATGTTGATTCATTAGATACAACAATAGATATTCACGATCAAAAACTTATCAGTCTCTCAGAGGGTAAATTTTGAAAAGGCACCCCATAGTAAAGTAAGTCGTATTCACGACAAAATATAATGAATATCAACATTATTTTGGCTTAAGTTTTATCGACTTTGCGCATAACTTGTATATTATATTCTTATCAATATCATAAAGATTATAAAGATATAAAATTTATTGAACATCATTTAGATTTTATGTAGAGTTCCATTAAATGCCATAAGTTATCATATGTCTTCTATGAAATATAATCTGCGTACGATTCATATGACACATCCAATGAATATAAATTATGTAAAGCGTGAGGTTTCATCGTATTTCAATATAAATTATATTGGTCTATTTAGATTTATCGTACACTTCAAATAAAGATTATAAATTTCCATATAACTTCTATAAATTATATTCCACATGTGATTCATATGACAAATCTGATGAATATAAATAAGATTTTCATTTCAGTGTAGTGAAAGGAGCTTTGAGCGTTTTATGATAAATTGATGTTTGGAAGCAAACAAACACGATTTTATTATGCACTTGAAAAACTGTGTACAGCAAATAAAGGCAATGTACAGCATTCTTTTTTCATGGCATTTTGAGCAGGAGATGAAAATCAAAGTAATTGAATTTTCTCAAGAACAGCTCGACCAATTTCCACAACTTAGGTTCAAATGAAAGATCATGACGTGGTGATAGACAAATTTTCAATTTCATGAGTATTTTTTCACAAGTGATCGTAAAATGAAGTGGAAAGTTCATAAATGTCACCAGTATATTAGTTTTTGTCGTGAATACGACTTACTTTACTATGGGGCGCCTTTTCAAAATTTACCACCTGAGAGAGTGATAAGTTTTTGATCGTGAATATCTCTTGTTGTGTCTAACAAATCAACATAATTTTTGCTACATGCCATCGGAAATATGATCACAATTTTATGATAAAATTTTCAGTTGTGTGACATAATCTCAAATAATTCAAAATTAAACTTTTCTGAAATTGGTATCAACGAGTATCAAAGAGGATAATTCGTGAGGCGCGTTTGCCTTTGTCGTATTTTGAAAGCTCATAGCTGAGTGATCTGTGAAAGGATTTGTGTAATCTAACTACCAATAGAATCGATATTTTTCAGCGTAAACGTGTATAGCAAAAGCATTGAAGTATTTCAATAGTACACTATTGAAAAACCCATGTCAACACCAGCCAATCAGAACGCGTTCTGAGGAAGAGAACAAAATATCTGCTGCTGTACAACAAATCGTTCGAGAAAAATGTTCCGAACAGTTCTTGATATCGTAGTGAGTTCCACAATTTGATCCTTCTGAAAGGCAGGAATGAATCCCGTACAGCATCCTGATAGTTTCTTTCAATGAAATGCAAATCTAAAATGAAATAATCGACATTAAAATTCCGTATGTGGCTATTTTTATAGTCGTTAGAACCGCCCATTCGTGAAAAAGCTACAAACGAAATCATGGATTCTATCGCCACTGCAAGCAGATGTATTGTGTATCGTTTGCAAAGCTAGTTTCGCTTCCGACAAGAGCGATTACGTCACAGCTGCCAGTTGTTTGCATTGGTAAAAAAATAACGAAAAGTGGACAACGGTGGAGAGCATCCCACAAAATGGCTCTGAAAGTTTTCTAAAGAACTATTAGGATTTCTTGCTCGCAAATCAAAGGTAAATATCCTCAGTTTTGTGCAAATCTAGAACTGTTTGATTAGATTTGTACATTTTTCGCTGTGTGAAATTCACAGCAATCGAGATCAAGGGGAATGCTTACATAATTCATACAATTGATCAACTAATTGATATTCGAAGTGTTAAGGAACATGTCAGTTGTTTTCGTATTCACGACATCCAGTTATGTCTCTGACATTACCCACCCGCCTTTTTTTTATTTGCATAGTGTAGAAAAGTATTTTACTCTGCCAAGCTGATCCAGAATTGTATCAATTATTGATAAAGGATATTTGTCTGCTAGTATTTTTTTTTATTTAATTGTCTGAAATCTATTTCGAGTCTTCATTTAATGTTGTGTTGTTTGATTTTTTGGAACTAGGAGGATTGTTATAAGAATGTTGTATTATTTTGTCCTTTAACATTTTATTGATTTTTGTTTCTATTTCGTCATTTTGTGAATGTATAGTCTTGTAGTTTAGGATGTAAACTAGTATTATTATTAATGTCGCCCTCTTGGCTATTTTCTTTTCATTGCCCTTTTCCCATTTTCTTTTGATCTTTACATTACCATGAGATACGAAAAAAGTCGTCAATTAAGAGCCACAGCTCTTCATCGTCCAAAAAAGGGGCTCGATCATTTGTAGTCAGTGTGTTTTTTACCTTTATTTAATATTTGCAACTCTCTCTCTCTCTCTCTCTCTCTCTTTTTTAGGCTTCGTTGGTATCTTCTTCTAGATCCATCCAAGTGATCGAATCGTCACTGCTTAGTTCCTTAATTCTCAAAAGGAGTTCGCTCCAAGCTTTAGAGGTTGAGTCTTTCTGACATGGTGCGAAAGCTCCTGTTCCTTCCCTCTTTTTCTATCTTCTGTAATGGGAGGAGCCAGTTTGATTTACATTGTTCTATATTACTTGTGGCTTATGTAGCCAAGAGGAAGGGAGAAAGAACAACATGAATAGGAATGGTGTATCGGTACGATCGATTGCGTTCGGTCCGATAGCACCGATAGTTTGTTATGCAAGATTCTTTTGGATGTCTATGCATAACTATACGAGGGAATTGGCCATGTGCAGTCATGATGCATGGCGTTTAGTTAGCTTGGGAATTGAATTGGTTTTGCAATCGGCTCTCGAAAAATGAAACAACCATTCAAGTGTTTTTTTTATACTCCGTGAGAAATTTGGGTTTGGTGTAAGCTTTTCTGTAAAGGATGTATGAGTTCCTTTTAAGGATACTTTTGGTGCATGTTAGTTTGATTGTTATGATGTGTGACATGAGAAGGATTCGTTAGAGATCGTGTGAATGTTGGAATTTGGGAAAATATTTGCTGGGATTGTGCAACTTGGGTGATCTTGGCTTTGATGGGTTGGAAATAATTTAATCAATATTATTATTATGCTACACCTGCATCACATTTGAGTTAATAATTGTTCTTTGAATTTTTCAAAAGTGATTGGTCGAAATTCATCAAGTCTGCAATAGTTGTTCATTGACTATGCTATTACAACAGCTTCACCTAGCAATACAATACTTTGATACTTGTTATTAAATAACTGTTGAACTTTTCTGATATGATTTGTTCTGTATGCTCTTCAAAGACGAAAGGTGAAGAAAAGTCTCCTATACCATTAAAAGTTATGGTTTTCGATGCAGTATGTGTGCAGGATATGTGATGCTTGATCAACTACTTGAGAATTTTCCTTAACTCTCTGCTGTTCTGATGATTGATCGATCTTCCTCTATATATTTTCACATCTAGTCTTCTTCAGGGCCCGTAAATAAATAGTTCGTTCAGTGACTATAATTTTTCAAGTTGCAATTCTGATTAAGAATTACTGATTTATTTATTTCTCGACTATATAGCTATTTCATTAGATGAAATTGAAAATAAAGCAACGGTACTGCGTGAAAACGCACACCCCGTCAACATGACTCATACGTTTGTGAAGTGTTGATAAGATTGACCACTGTGCACATTTATATTCTATGTTTATTTCTCTGTGTGTGTTGACCAGTTGAGCATCAGATTATCAGATTGATTTAATAACTCTAAATAATCGTTCGCAGCATAGGATAATATTGGTTTCACTTTTTAATCCTGTTTATTGTTTTTACTTTCTTCTCGTCGTAGGGTCGGCCGGACGATTCCGCCTCGGATGATAGTTCTCAGGCTATGCAGAGCACTGTAACTACAAAAATATCTCAATCTCAGCTTTATCCGGATGCTACTTCGACGAATATAGGCCTACGACGTTTACATTCGTATCCTAGTGGTTCAGATACTGACACCAGTCCTCCACAGCCAGTTCGTCCAATTGGCAAGCCTCCTGTTCCCGAAAGAAACGCCGATCTTTTATCCAAAGTTAATAATAAACGAGTCCCTCCACCTCCACCTCCTCGAACAAGCTCTCGAAGCCCACTGGCCAGTCCTACCAGTCCAAACATTCCTCATCAGATGCCGCAGGTATTGAATATTGAACAGCAAAGTGTAATCAGCTCCGAAAATCTAATCAAGGATTCCGGGATGGATTCTAGTAGCGAATCTGTAACTTCAGATAATTCTCAGCGCCAACAAGCACTGGAATCACGCCACCAAGAATTACTAAAGAAACAAAAGCAATTGCAGGAACAATATCAACGCTTACAACAAATGAGTAAAAACAATGTTTCCATAGCAGCTTCCGATTTGAAGGATGATAGAAGAAACAATCGAGACTCAAACACTCATTCAAAAATTACATCAAGTTTTAGTAATTTAATGAATAAACTTGTTGATGAAAATAGCTCTGATGGCTTGACAAATTTTTTACCAGGTTCTGTCAAAAATGATAAAAGTGGAGAACTCAGTACAGGAATTGGTCTCCTAAATAACTTCACCAAAACAACCAACAAAGTGTATGAAACAGATATACTATAACATCAGGAAAAATAGTGAGTGACTGCAGTTGATTTTTGATTTACTATTTCATGACCACTACGGAATATTTAAGACAATTTAAGATCAAATCACGATTTATAGTATATTGAAGTTTTTATACGTTTTGTAAATTTTAATCTGAGTGTGATGAACCATACTGATAACTATCAAGAAACATTGTGTTATAGTTTTAACAGTAGATTTATGCAAAAATAAACGTTTGGTCAAACATGAACTTATAATGGAATATAAATATCACATTTTGATTACAATATAAGGTAAGATTTTTTCTCATAAGTTCAGTAAATCCAGAAGTAAGGTACGAAGCCTAATTGATGTAAGTCATCATCAGAGCCAGTGGAAGTAGAGAAATTATAGACACTGGGTTCGACCAAATACAAACAATCTAAAAGTTATTAAGTTAATATACTGCAAATGTTCTAGATTTCTGAAATGTTCCAGAGATGTGTTGCATACATGCATTATATCGCGTATATATTTTTGGATGATAGTCATAAAACCACCTGTCATCCACTTTGAAAAGAAGCTGCAAGTGAACCATTGTAAATAGAGTATACATTTTAACACCAAACTAGAGAGACTGCTTTCGCGTGCGCAACGATTAAACTAGGTAACCCGCATTCATGATGTATAATTAATCGAGTTACATGTCTTACCTTAAATGCGCAATATGTTTTCAAAACAACATACCGGAAACGTCTCAAACTTCGTAGTTACGGATTTCATGAAAGCCTATATCGAATCAAGAAAAAAAAACACAAGGATCAGCCCCATGGGGTTGTGTGTGCCATTGCTGTGCAATAAGGCAACCAAAATGTCTAATGATCGACATTTTCAATCAAACACTTCAATCAATCGTCAAACTTTTGAATCTGCAGTCACACGAAAGTCTGCTTAGATCGATCTATATTAAGAACCAACACCGAACACGCGAACCCAGAATATAGACTATATACTTGCGATACGGAATTCGATATTTAAGTTTCTTTTCGGCAAGCTTGTGTTCAAGCTTTTTGCGCACGCATTCCGCGATTTCGGTTGAAGCGAGAAACTTTTTCTCATTATTAATCGAGTTCATTTTATATAAATTAGAAATTAATTTTAGGCACTCAAAATTTACCCTGCAACAACAAATTTCTCAAACGAAACGGCATAACATGGAATTACATCCGAACTTGCATGATACAAGATCAGAACATACCAATTAAAGCTTCAAATCGTTTTATAACAGTCTTATTTTTACTCTACCTCAATGATCTCAACTTCATATTGAAATGCCACAAACTATCCTTCGCAGACTACTTCAAGCTATTTTATTTAGTTAAATGTCAAGGGGACACTATATATTCGCAATCACAGTTAGACTTATTCACAAACTGGTGTCAGGATAATAGAATGGTTTTGAATACCTCGAAGTGTTCCGTTTTGTCGTTTACTCGTGAACGCTCGCTGATTACCTACGACTATCGCTCAATATACTGAAACGTGAATCTTCCGTGAAAGAATAGGGTATTTTTCTTGATTCCAAGCTGGACTTCAAAAGTCACATCTGTAACCTTAACAACTTTTCGAACTATCTCTCTCTTTTTTATTTAGAGAAATTATGCTAGTGCTGCTCTCTGGGTTGCTTATAACGCACGTAGCATCGCTTTTCACCTCCTCTCACACACACTAATACTTCGATCAGGAACGGTGAGGTCTTACCCGATTAGGTCAACTATGTTTACAGCGGACAGTGACAAAACAATCCCACCAACTTTGGGATCCTCAAAAGCAAAAAGAATCGATCACCTTACGGCGGATACTCTTCCAAATGAGGTCTGATTGACTCTTCACAGCCCGCAAATCGAACGAATTACGAAATCATGTAAATAATTCAGTTTCACTTTGTTCAATTTTCCATTTCCTAACCCTAACATACATATCCTATTTTCTATCCAAAATTAACAATTTTTCGCAATTATTCTTAACTAGCTGACCCGTCGAACTTTGTCTCGTCAAAAAATTATTTATTAGAATTTATGTTTTCGGACTGCAGTATTGTCAAACGACTAAGTGGTTAACGTTTCTCTCCATTATTTTTCTGATTACTTAAACTACAATCAACGGAATTCAACACACATTTGCTTTATCCCAAATAGAAATATCACCAAAATCAATGTGAACATGTGAAATACTTCAGTGAAGTAAAAATTTATCAAACGCGTCGATTGTAATGCCATTATTTAGACAATGCTCTGAACAGAGATCCCTTTCTAATGGCCACGACATAATAGACGTTTTCTCTTCCAGACGTGATTCTTGTTTCCGGGAATCGGTAAAAAAGCTCACTAACCAGAATTTTGTATTGATAAACATAACACAATGTTGAATTCTTAAAAAAAGATTTGACTTAGGCTGCATAGAAAGCATTTTGAACAGTCCGTTTTTAAGGAATTATTCATACTTGAATGTTCACTTGACGCAACAAAACAAACTTTGAAGCAGTTTCTTGTACAGCTTTTAAATTTTCTCAAAACTTTATCTGTTCTTTCAAGTCTCCTAAACGTGCCTCGCGTAGTGGATGTTACCGTTTTTAAGGAATTATTCATACTTGAATGTTCACTTGACGCAACAAAACAAACTTTGAAGCAGTTTCTTGTACAGCTTTTAAATTTTCTCAAAACTTTATCTGTTCTTTCAAGTCTCCTAAACGTGCCTCGCGTAGTGGATGTTACTCAGGAACTGTGGAACTTTAGGTAGCTTGAAGAGAGACAACAGCCAAATTTTAATTTGATATTGATCTTACCAATTTGAAAATTCTCACAGAATTTGAAAAATGAAATGGTTGTCGCTATTTATTCTGGTAATCATTTTGAACATTGATGTTATTGCCACTTATTATGTGCGCTCGCATCGTCGGCACCGGGAAGAAAGTCGGTGAGGAATATCGGCGGCAATCAAATGGATTTTATGTCGGATCCTGCATTCCAATACATGCACACGCATTCAGCTCAGTCATCGCCGATGAGGATAAAACGTCCCGTATCGTCCCAGAATAGTCCAATGGACTTTCTTTTCACTGGACTACAAGTGAAAACCTTGCTATGTAACATCGTGGAGTCGCCAAAGTACGAATGAAAATCCTTCCTTTCTAGCGAAATACTCAAATTTTCACCGCACTAACACGATACAACGTGCTCACTCGTTGAGGGTTTCACCGGATGTGCAGTTTGACCATAGCGCTTCTACAGCACAATCTTTTCATTGATTCTTTCTAAAATTTTCTGATTTGTAAAACTCACGCTCACATTGACCAATATTATTCATCTGACTGCATTACATACAATCCATCAACTGGTGAACGATATCAGATCTTTTTCTTCTGCCTACAGCGGTATTTCTGGAACAGTCATATACATTTCACCAGTCATTTAGTAAGCAATAATTTTGATACCTATTTAATTACTTACTCTTACTCTTTCAGTCGTAGACCACGCGGGTCTCTGCTGTATACAGGAGGCGTCTCCATTCAACTCGGTTCATTGCTGTTCGCCGCCAGCCTCGGTAGCTGCGAAGGGTCCGCAGGTCGTCCTCAATTTGATCGATCCATCTTGCCCGCTGTGCGCCTCTTCTTCTTATACCGGTCGGATCATTGTCGAGGATCATTTTAACCGGGTTGTTCTCCGACATTCTAACAACATGCCCGGCCCACCGTAACCGCCCGACCTTGGCCATTTGGACGAGGGTTGGTCCTCCCAGCAACTGGTGCAGTTCATGGTTCATTCGCCTTCTCCACGTACTGTCTTCCATCCGCACTCCGCCGAAGATGGTTCGCAACACCTTCCGTTCAAAAACACCTAGTGCGCGTTGATCCTCCGCAAGCATTGTCCAGGACTCGTGCACGTAGAGGATAACCGGTCTAATCAGCGTTTTGTAGATAGTTAACTTCGTACGACGGCGAATTTTGTTCGATCGAAGCGTCCTGCGCAGTCAAAAGTAAGCACGATTTCCTGACAATATGCGTCTCTGAATTTCTCTGCTGGTGTCATTATCGGCAGTCACCAGTGAGCCCAAGTACACGAACTCGTCGACCATTTCGATTTCATCACCACCAATCAGAACTCGTAATGGGTGGCTGACGTTATCTTCTCTCGAGCCCCTGCCTTTCATGTACTTTGTCTTTGACACATTGATGTCTAGTCCGATCCGCTTGGCCTCAGCTTTTAGTCCGATGTACGTATCTTCCATCTTCTCAAAGTTGCGTGCTATAATATCAATATCATCAGCGAAACCAAGTAGCTGGACGGACTTTCTGAAAATCGTGCCGCTCGTGTCTATCCTCGCTCTTCTTATCACACCCTCCAAAGCAATGTTGAATAGCAGACACGAAAGGCCATCACCTTGCCGTAGCCCTCTGCGAGTTTCGAAGGGACTCGAGTTTATCCCCGATACTCGAACAACGCACATCACTCGATCCATCGTAGCCTTGACCAATCGTATCAGTTTGTCCGGGAATCCGTAGTCGTGCATGATTTTCCATAGCTGTTCTCGATCGATTGTGTCGTAGGCTGATTTGAAATCGATGAATAAGTTATGTGTGGGCACATTGTATTCGCGGCACTTTTACAACACCTGGCGGATGGCGAACACTTGGTCCGTGGTAGCGCGTTCGCCCATAAATCCTGCCTGATATTGTCCCACGAATTCGTTTGCAATCGGTGAAAGTCGACGGCATAAGATTTGGGAGAGTACCTTGTAGGCGGCGTTCAGCAGAGTTATCGCGCGGTAATTGCAGCAATCCAGCTTATCGCCCTTTTTGTGTCCCATCTACGATTCCTTCCATCCATTCCTCCGGTAAAATCTCGTCCTCCCAGATCTTGGTAACGACCCAGTGCAGTGCTTTCACTAGTGCATTACCACCGTGTTTTAGTAGCTCGCTTGTAGTTGGTCAACGCAAGCGGCCTTATTATTTTTCAACCGGCTTACCACCTCCTCCACTTCTTGGAGGTCTGGGACCGGCAGTCTATCGTCCTCCGCACGCGTTCCCAAGTTCGTTACCGCGCCGCTACTTTCGTATTCCGCCACATCGCCATTGAGGTGCTCGTCGAAATACTGCCGCCACCTCTCGATCACCTCACAGTCGTTCGTGAGAAGATCCCCGTTGGTGTCCTTGCACATATCGGCCTGTGGCACATGGCCTCTGCGCGAACGGTTCACCTTCTCGTAGAACTTCCTTGTGTCATTAGCACGGAACAGCTGTTCCATCGCTTCGCGATCTCGGTCTTCCTGTTGGCGCTTTTTTCTACGGGATACCGAGTTTAGTCTGTTCCGCGCCTGTCTGTATCGCTCCTCGTTTACTCTCGTCCGGTGTTGCAGCTTGCTCGCCCAAGCTGCATTCTTCTCGGCTACTAACTGTTCACATTCGTCGTCGAACCAGTCGTTCCTCACGTTCGGAGCCGCCGTACCTAGCATTGCTGATGCAGTGCTACCTATGGCAGAACGGATGTCTCTCCAGCCATCTTCAAGAGTAGCTGCACCAAGCTGCTCTTCCGTTGGTAGTGCCACTGCCAACTGCTGCGCGTAATCTTGGGCTACTACAGTATCCCAGAGCCGCGCGATGTTAAACCGCGACGTTCGGTTTCGACGTTGGATAGCCACCGTCGAAAGTTTTGAGCGCATGCATACAGCAACCAAGTAGTGGTCCGAATCTATATTCGCACTGCGGTAGGTGCGAACATTGTTGATGTCCGAGAAAAATTTTCCGCCGATCAAAACGTGGTCGATTTGGTTTTCGGTCTGTTGGTCAGGTGATCTCCAGGTGGCTTTGTGGATATCCTTGCGGGGAAAGAAGGTGCTTCTGACTACCATTCCTCGGGAGGCCGCAAAGTTGACACACCGTTGGCCATTGTTATTCGATGCGGCATGCAGGCTGTTCGGCCCGATTACCGGTTGGTACATTGCCTCCCTTCCTACCTGGGCATTCATGTCCCCGATGACAATTTTACGTCTCTGCGTGGGCAGCCGTCATAGGCTTGTTCCAGCTGCACGTAGAACGCTTCTTTCTCATCCTCGGGTCTCCCTTCATGTGGGCCGTGCACGTTGATGATGCTGTAATTGAAAAAACGACCTTTAATTCTCAACTTACACATCCTAGTGTTGATCGGCTGCCACCCAATCACTCGCTGACGCATCTTGCCCAGCACTATAAAGCCAGTTCCCAGCTCGTTCGTTGTGCCACAGCTTTGGTAGAAGGTAGCCGCTCGATGTCCGCTTTTCCACACCGTCTGTCCCATCCAACAAAGCTTCTGCAGCGCTACGACGTCGAAGCTGCGAGGATTTAGTTCGTCGTATAGTATCCTGTCGCAGCCTGCGAAACCTAGCGACTTGCAGTTCCATGTTCCAAGTTTCCAATCGTAGTCCTTTTTTCGTTGCGTGGGTCTATGCCGATTGTTCCGGGTCGTATTCTATCCTGTATCATTCGTAATAGGAGTTTTACGGGCGGCTTATTAGGCCTGCGCCAACCCCCTGTCTCGCCGGAGGATCATCGTGCTTGCTCTGTTTAACGTCCCAACTAGCACTAAGACGATCCCGTTGGTGGGGTTGCCACCTTGGATTTAGCTGGACGGGATACAGCATTTCATACTCAGCCGCTGGATACCAGAACAGACGCTGTTTGAAGCCGCTCCTAACATGGAGTACAGACGCTCCGACATCTTCTAAAGAGGACCCCCTTCCCTGTCAGCATACGACCAAGGTCCCACCGGGGTTGGTTACCCGATCTTTCCTATGGTTGCTCGTACCCCAGCCGGCACCGCGGGGAGGTAGGGATAGGAGTTACTGGACAAGAGGCTAAGAACCACATTGGGGCCTGAATTGCGCATTGTCCAGTCGTTTACCAGGATCAATTATGCATGTGAAATCTCCACACAAAACAAACTACTCGTTGCCAGCCAAACTTCGCCAAATTTCAACGATCTGGTATTCTTTTTTTCGGCGATTAAGCACTTATGCAAATCGTTGCGCCCCAAACATCAATCGTAGATCTAGCAATCGTTGATAACTTTTTCAAACGGAAAATTCCATTGTCCATACAAAACCAGTTTATGAACTTTTCCCACTTTTGCCAATATTCCGGTGAATTTTCTTAACTTTTTTGATGTACGAAGCCGGTAAGGGTAAAAACTGATTAAACAAAACAAAAAGAATCATGTAAGTCATTCGTGCCGTGACTATCGGATCAATCGGACGTAAATTCGGCTTTCTCCAATCGCGTGGTGAATTGTTTTATTCCGTTATCAAGGTCATTCCGTATTCTATTGTTTGCATCAGTGATAATTCGAATTAATCCGTTCTCAAGGCCGACTGTGAGCTTGTGTGAAGCAGCACTGCGTGCGGTACCGTTAGCCAGCGCCAGCGCTGGGCGCTGCGTATATATCGTTGTACATTAGAAACAGTGATAAATATATATAGTGATAAAAAGAGAAACGTTTCAATAGACAGTGTAGTGAGAGGCAAAAAAAAGTGCTTTTTCCTGAAAGAGGTTTTTTGCACTCTACTGGAAGGAATATTTACCCATTGCCTCGGACTGGGTATTGGCAGCCGTTCACCGTTTTGGAGCTTAAGCTAAGTAAAACTTTATTTTCTCTGTTGTTTAATACCACTTCAATTGCACCCCGAATCTGACCGCACGGACACAATTCCGTGACATGACAGGCGATATCAAATTGCCTGACCTTCCCCTTGATGATCAGATGGATGCTTCAGATGACAATAAATCGCGCATTAGAAGCTATCCCGATGGGCTTGCACTCTCGGCCGGACCGTATGCGGTTTACATCCGGACCAAAGCGAATGGTAAAAAATTGAACCTTCTAAAACTTTCTAATGACCTGTCCTCGCGATACAATACTGTACAAAAAATTGAAAAAGTACGCCCGGACAAGCTTAGGGTCTTGTTAGCCAGTGCAAAACAGGCTAATGAGATCGTTCAAAGTGAGAATTTCACGCGGGAGTATCGCGTATACGTACCAGCTCGCGAAGTCGAGATAGACGGCGTGATCACCGATCCGAGTCTGACTTGCGAGGACGTTCTTAAGCATGGGGCAGGCGGATTTAAAAACCCCCTACTCAAGAACGTTAAGATACTGGACTGCAAGCAATTGCGTTCAGTATCGACCGCTGAGGATGGGACTAAGTCCTTTATCCCATCAGACTCGCTCGGCTTTGCCTAATTACGTCCTCCTGGACCGAGTTCGTTTACCTGTTCGTCTTTATGTACCGCGGGTCATGAACTGCACCAATTGCAAACAATTGGGACATACAGCATCCCATTGTTGCAATAAATCCCGGTGTATAAAGTGTTGAGGGAGGCATGCGGATAACTCCTGCAGTGGAGACAATGAAAAGTGTCTCTACTGTAAGGAAAGGCCGCATTATCTCTCTGATTGCCCCGTGTATAAATTGCGTAAGGATAAAATGAAGCGTTCACTCAAGCAACATTCCAAACGCTCATTTGCGGAAATGTTGAAATGTGCTACGCCACCTACCGAAAATCCTTACGCTTACTTGTCAATTGACGAGAGCGAATATGATGACCCCCTCGAAGGTACATCTTCGGCTGTCCCTCATAGCTCATCAATTAGAAAGAGAAGAAATAAATCCTCTCAAAAGCTCCCTAGTAAGGGTTCGAAGATGTCCTCTGATGGGTCTCGAAAAATTACAACAACTGGTAGTGATGGCAAAAAACCAGAGAAAAAAGCTCCAGGCCTTGGAAAATTAAATTCCGAGCAAGAATTTCCATCACTTCCTGGGACTTCAAAACCCCCGAAAGTCCCTAAAGATCAGTCAGAGAATTTACCAAATACTGGGTTTGTTAAATTCTCTGATATTGTGGACTGGATCATGTCTACTTTCAATATTTCTGAACCTCTTAAAAGCCTGATAATGGCTTTTATTCCTACAGTTAAAACATTCTTGAAGCAGTTGACTGCAAAATGGCCCCTTCTTTCAGCGATCGTATCCTTCGATGGCTAAGTCACCCACCGAGGTCACGGATACAATCACTGTTATACAGTGGAATTGTAGAAGTATCATCCCAAAAATAGATCCTTTCAAATTTCTAGTAAATAATCTGAAATGTGACGCATTTGCATTGTGCGAAACTTGGCTAACTTCTGAAATACCCTTAAACTTCCACGATTTTAACATTATTCGTCTGGATCGAGATGATCCCTATGGAGGAGTACTTTTAGGGATCAAAAAGTGCTATTCTTTCTATCGCATTAACCTCCCATCGATACCAGGTATTGAAGTTGTCGCATGTCATGTTACAATCAAAGGCAAGGACCTTTGCATTGCTTCCATATATATTCCACCAAGAGCCTCGGTTGGGCATCAGCGGCTCAGTGATATCATTGAGCTCCTTCCCGCACCAAAGTTGGTTTTAGGAGACTTTAACTCTCATGGTACGGGATGGGGTTGTCTTCACGACGATAACAGATCAGCTATGATCCTTGATATCTGCGACAACTTCAATATGACAATCTTGAATACGGGAGAAATGACACGAATTCCTGCACCACCAGCAAGACCAAGTGCGCTGGATTTATCCCTTTGCTCGACATCGCTACGGTTGGACTGCACGTGGAAGGTGATCCCTGATCCCCACGGTAGCGACCATCTGCCTATCGTGATTTCAATCGCCTATGGATTAAGACCATCGGAGACAATCAATGTTTCGTATGACCTCACACGAAATATTGATTGGAAATGCTACACAAATTCGATATCTGAGAAACTAGAAACAACACAAGAACTTCCTCCGGAGGAAGAGTACACGTTTTTGGCTGGCTTGATTCTCGACACCGCGATTCAAGCTCAGACGAAACGTGTACCCGGCGCGAAAACTAACATCCGTCCTCCCAACCCGTGGTGGGACAAAGAGTGCTCGGAATTAAACGCGGAGAGAACTTCATCATTTATCGAGTTTAGGAAAAACGGAACACCTGATAATTTTAGAAACTACGCGGCATTAGACGCTAAGATGAAAAGCTTGATTAAAGCGAAGAAAAGCGGTTATTGGCGTCGATTCGTAGACGGATTATCGAGAGAAACATCAATGAGCACTCTTTGGAACACAGCCCGACGGATGGGCAACAAAGACACCACGAACGAAAGCGAGGAATATTCTAACTGCTGGATATTCGATTTCGCTAAAAAAGTATGTCCTGACTCTGTTCCGGAACAGACGATCATGCGCGTCGCCTCATCTAACAGAAACGAAACACCTTTTTCGATGGTCGAGCTCTCACTTGCGCTTTTATCGTGTAACAATAAAGCTCCGGGGTTAGACAAAATCAAATTCAACTTGTTGAAAAATTTGCCTGACTCTGCCAAAAGGCGCTTTTTAAATTTATTCAATAGGCTTCTTGAGGATAATATTGTCCCACATGACTGGAGACAAGTAAGAGTTATCGCCATTCAAAAACCAGGGAAACCAGCCTCCGATCACAATTCGTATCGGCCGATTGCTATGCTTTCCTGTATCCGGAAATTGTTCGAAAAAATGATTCTGTTTCGTCTAGACAATTGGGTCGAGACTAATGGCTTACTTTCAGATACACAATTCGGCTTCCGCAGGGGCAAAGGAACGAACGATTGTCTTGCGTTTCTCTCAACCGAAATTCAAATGGCATTTGCTCGTAAAGAACAAATGGCGTCAGTTTTCCTAGACATCAAAGGGGCTTTTGATTCAGTTTCCATAAACATACTATCTGAGAAGCTGCATCAGCATGGTCTATCACCAATTTTGAATAACTTTTTGTATAATCTGTTGTCCGAGAAATACATGTATTTCGCGCATGGTGATTTGTCGACAATACGATTCAGTTACATGGGTCTTCCTCAGGGCTCATGCTTAAGCCCCCTTTTATACAACTTTTACGTAAACAACATTGATGAATGTATCAACACATCTTGCACGCTAAGACAACTTGCCGACGACAGCGTTGTGTCTATTATAGGACCCAAAGCTGCCGATCTCCAAGGACCATTGCAAGATACCCTCGACAACTTGTCGACATGGGCTCTTCAAATGGGTATCGAGTTCTCTACGGAGAAAACTGAGCTGGTTGTATTTTCAAGGAAGCGAGAACCAGCACAATTACAGCTTCAACTAGGGGGTGAAACCATAGCTCAGGTCTTCACATTTAAATATCTCGGGGTCTGGTTCGATTCCAAAGGCAACTGGGGATGTCACATTAGGTATCTGAAACAAAAATGCCAGCAGAGAATCAATTTTCTTCGCACAATAACCGGAACTTGGTGGGGTGCCCACCCAGGAGACCTGATCAGGCTGTACCAAACAACGATATTGTCCGTAATGGAATATGGATGCTTCTGCTTCCGATCCGCCGCGAACACCCATTTCATTAAACTGGAAAGAATTCAGTATCGTTGTTTGCGTATTGCCTTAGGTTGCATGCAGTCGACTCATACGATGAGTCTCGAAGTGCTCGCGGGCGTATTACCGTTGAAAAATCGATTCTGGGATCTCTCATATCGATTGCTTATCCGATGCGATATCTTGAATCCGATGGTGATTGAAAACTTCGAAAGGCTTGTCGAGCTCAATTCTCAGACCCGTTTTATGTCCTTGTATTTTGATTACATGGCTCAGAATATTAATCCTTCTTCGTTTGTTTCCAACCGTGCTCATTTCTTGGATACTTCTGATTCTACTGTGTTTTTCGACACTTCCATGAGAGAAGAGATTAGTGGAATTCCGGATCACGTGCGCCCTCAAGTGGCCCCAAATATTTTCTATAATAAATTTAGAACAGTCAACTGTGAAAAGGTGTTTTACACTGACGGATCAAACATCGACAGGTCCACAGGCTTCGGCATCTTCAATCAAAACATCACCGCTTCTTACAAACTCAGTGATCCGGCTTCAGTTTACGTCGCAGAATTAGCTGCTATTCAGTACACCCTCGAGATCATTGAAACCTTGCCCAAAGACCATTATTTCATTGTCACGGACAGTCTAAGCACAATAGAAGCTCTCCGGGCAATGAAGCCAGGAAAGTATCCCCCATATTTCCTGGGGAAAATACGGGAACATTTGAGAACTTTATCTGAACGGTCTTATTTAATATCGTTAGTCTGGGTCCCTTCGCATTGTTCCATTACGGGCAATGAAAAGGCAGACTCATTGGCTAAAGTGGGCGCATTGGAAGGTGATATTTATGAAAGACCAATCTGCTTCAATGAATTTTTCAGTATCTCTCGTCAGAAAACTCTCGAAAGTTGGCAAACTTCATGGAGCAATGGGGAACTGGGACGATGGCTGCATTCCATTATCCCTAGGGTATCGACGAAACCTTGGTTCAGGGGGATGAACGTGAGTCGCGATTTCATTCGTGTTATGTCGCGGCTCATGTCAAATCACTACACCTTCAACGCACATCTCCGGCGTGTTGGGCTTGCGGAGAGCGGTCTCTGCACCTGTGGCGACGGTTATCAGGACATCGAGCATGTCGTGTGGTCGTGCGTAGAGTATCGTGACGCCAGGTCGAAGCTACTGGAATCCCTCAGGGCCCGAGGTAGACCGCCTGAGGTGCCGGTTCGGGATGTGTTGGCGAGTCGGGATAGTTCATATATGCTTCTCATATACCAGTACCTTAAACACATTGATATACAAGTGTAATGTGTTATCCCTCGCTCAGAAAGTATAAACTCCACCTACAGGTTCGACACTAACATCCGCCCGATTCTCTCGATCCCCGTCCCTGTCCACCATCTTCATTGGAACTAACAAGATCTTTTTTTTGTCACTAACTTTTTCGTTCCCCCTTCCCTGTCTCTTCACCATCTCGATGGCAACTAATTAGATCTCTATCGTTTTCAGACATTTTGTCCCCACATCCCCTGTTTTACCCCGTTTCCACAATATTTACTTTTTTTTTTCTTCATCTCTTCCGTAACATCACCATCATCGTCCAGGGAAGACCGCTCCAGTCGAAAAACCAGCATGCGGGCCACCCGCCAGGCCTTCGTAGCCTGGGGGTGTTTCCCGCGGACCCACACGGACCGAAGGATGCGGCCAACATGGATATTGGCAAACGCCATATGGAAGACCCTCATGCAATATCCAATTCACCGGCATTACATAATGATACTATTCTAGTTTTAATATAGTCGTAATTAAGATTAGTAAATATCCTTGGCATCTTAGAGCTTAAGCAGTGTGCCTTAAAATTATATTATAATATTGAATAAAAAAAAAATCATGTAAGTCCGTCCATCAGTTCATACGTGATGCGTTAACAACGAATGATCTCTGCATTGTACAACCGCCGTTTTTTCCAAAATCAAAAGCTTTATTGCAAAAATGTGCTTACAGATGTATTATTCAAAGTATTGACAACCTTTTCCCATCTTTCCGGCAATTTTCGGATCCCGGCTCAAAAAAAGGAATCCTCTTTTGACGCTATCCATGAAGCAATCCATTTTTCCAGCTCTTAGAAGGATTGAAAATGTTGATCTGCCAGGCCATGTGCCATCGAACGGAATAGGTGGAAGTCCGAAAGGGCGAGATCTGGAGAATACGGCATGTTGGGCAAGACTTCCCATTTCAGCGTTTCCAGATACTTGTTGACCATTTTTGCGACGTGAGGCCGAGCATTGTCGTGTTGGAGGATGACGCGAGCGCGTGACTATGGCGCATCAGTTGCGTTCGGTAGCGATCTTCTGTGATGGTTTCACCCAGTTTTAAGAGCTCATAATAAATCACACCGCTCATAGCTCGTAGTAAATCGGCTGCTCGGCCATCCATGGAAGTTGTCCATCAATGTCAACTTCTCTTTCTGAGCAGCCTAGATAGCCGTGTAGTGTCGGTAGCGGTTTCCCAACTGGCTAAGAATAATACTACGGTCCACCTGTACCGGTGGTATAAGTCCACCAAACAGGTAAGCCGTGTGGCATCTGGTGGAATTATTTTCTACCAAGAATTGATCCACTGGTTTCTGTTCCATGTCGTGAGAGGCCACAAAATAGGAACTCCTAAGTCAAGGTGTATTTCCGTGCCGAGGACTGAATGGCTGCAGGAGGTTAAACAATGCAGTCGTGAACAGAACATCTTGGGTTTTCCCTTACTGGATACAGGCAATGCTTAGCAATCGACTTCTGTGTTCATCGCTTCGGCAAGCAGAGATTACAATGCTAAGTGTCGGTGTGTGTCTTCAAGGTGGTGTGTAAATCATCTCCAAAGGATGGTCCTAATGGCGATGACAGGAGCATTCACGAAAACTCCTACTACTGCTCTAGAGGCGCTACTGTGCATTAAACCACTACACGTGTTCCTAAAACAAGAAGCATTATCTTGTGCATACCGTCTTAATGTTACATGGCCCTATAGACTATGCTACTAGCCACACTCACTTGTGGTCTCAAATGGCTACGTGGGATGAGTATTTACTCACTCCTAGTGATCTAACTCTCACATGTAGTTTTCCTATCAAAACATTCAATGTGAGCTATCCTCTTCGTGAGGAATGGTTGACTGGTTATTTGGAACGACAACTTGATGAAAACCTAGTTTGTTATACGGACGGTTCTCTGTTGAATGATCGTGCTGGTGCTGATGTCTACTGTCGTCAAATGAGGCTAGAGCAGTCTCATTCACTTGGTAAATACTGTACTATGTTCGAAGCAGAAATCTACACGATTCTGTGTGGCGCACCAGCGGCACTTCCGCAGAGGATCTGTGGTAAACGAATTTATGTTTGTTCCAACTTTTCGATACCATTTTTGTAGTACGATTTGTCCTTTGCCTCAAAACAGGCCTCAGTTTCAGCGATTACCTCTTCATTGCTTCTAAATTTTTTACCAGCGAGCATTCTCTTGAGGTCTGAGAACAGGAAAAAGTCACTGGAGGCCAAATCTGGAAAATACGGTGGATGAGGGAGCAATTCGAAGTCCAATTCGTTCAATTTCAGCATGGTTTTCATCGACTTGTGACACGGTGCTTTGTCTTGATGAAACAAAACTTTTTTCTTCTTCAAATGAGGCCGTTTTTTTTTAAATTTCGTCCTTCAAACGCTCTAATAACGCTATATAATAGTCACTGTTGATGGTTTTTCCCTTTTCAAGGTAGTCGATGAAAATTATACCATGCGAGTCCCAAAATACAGACGTCATAACCTTACCGGCCGATTGTTGAGTCTTTCCACGCTTTGGGTTCGGTTCATCGCGTGCAGTCCACTCAGCTAACTGTCGATTGGACTCCGGAGTGAAGTGATGGAGCCATGTTTCGTCCATTGTTATATATCGACGAAAAAAATCGGTTTTATTTCGATATAAAAGCTCCAAACACTGCTCAGAATCATCAATTCGATGTTGTTTTTGATCGATTGTGAGCTCACGCGGCACCCATTTTGCACAAAGCTTTCTCATATCCAAATATTCGTGAATAATATGTCCAACACGTTCCTTTGATATCTTTAGGGTGTCAGGTATCTCGATCAACTTCACTTTACGGTCATTGAAAATCATTTTGTAGATTTTTTTCACGTTTTCATCGATAACAGCCACTTTTGGACGTCCACTGCGTTCATCGTCTTCGGTGCTCATATGACCAGCACGAAATTTTGCAAACCACTTACGAATTGTTGCTTCGCCCGGTGCAGAGTCTGGATAACACTCATCAAGCCATTTTTTTGGTATCGGCGGCACTTTTTTTCATCAAAAAGTAGTGTTTCATCAACACACGAAATTCCTTTTTTTCATTTTTTTCACAATAACAAAAGTAGCTTCACTCAAAATGCAATATCTCACAAACTAATAATCAGACAGCTGTCAAATTTATACACGTATCTTTTGAAGGTTGGTATCAACTGAAAATGGTATGAATTTAATTCTAGTGGCCCCCTCTCATAGAAACAATACGAACTTTTCAGCCGATCTGTTATTATCTGATATGTAACACATGGATCAATAACCTTTGCTTGAAACGGGTCAAAGTCGATCCGACCTGAAACAGCTGAGTTATCGAGGTTGGAGTAAAGTCGTTTTGTAGTTTGTTTAAAAAATGGAAAAACAAACCGAATTTCGTGTTTTGATAAAACATTGTTTTTTAATGGGTAAAAACACCGTGCAAGCGAAACAATGGATTGAAAAATGTTATCCGGACTCTTGTCCATCAAAAGCAACGATTTGCGGGGGTTCGACGAGTTTAAACGTGGTCGTACCGACACAAATGACGCGGAACGCTCGGGTAGAACTGTGGAAGCCGTTACACCGGAAAATGTGAGTGAAGTGATAAAAATTATAATGGAAGATTGTAAAGTGAAGCTCCGTGAGATTGCTGAGTTGACACAGATATCATATGGAAGTGTACTTACTATCCTTCATGAAAAATTGAGCATGAAAAAGGTTTTTTTCAAGTGGGTGCCGCGATTGCTTTCGATGGAACAAAAACAGCAACGAGTCGATGATTCAGAAAACAATTTATCGTAAAAAAACGTTGGAACCATTGTATCACCCTAAAAGGTGATTATGTTGAAGAATAAAAAAAATTTTGCAAAAAAAAAATGTTGTTTCCATTGTTAGTTTCGGGACTTATTGATCCATGTGTTAACTGTCCCGCATTGACGCAACTTCGTATCCGGGTTTTTGGTTCTCCATACATGGTTGAGTCTGTGTATGCGGAGCTAAAATTAAAGGATATTCTCTCCCTTCTCACCTAATGTGGTAAGGAGCTATAGTCAGAAAGGTTAATCGTTCTTCCTGGAGTGAATGAATCCTTTCTGTATTCACCTTAAATAGGGTTTAGCAGATTTTTTGGCATCCTTTAGGGGTACCGAATTTACTTCTGCTTTCAATGTGGAACACATTTTTGTTTTCTATATAGCGGTGCAAACTAGAAACTCAAGAAAAATACACGTAGAAATGTGGTCAGATTTTGAACAATTACAGCTCAGTCAATTTTGTATCAATGATTAATATTATGTCACCATTTGATTGGAAATATTTCTACGTATTGATTTGAATGTTCATAGCCATGTATTTTTAATTTTATATCATTGAAATGTTGATTAATAGCTAGCAGTGCCCTATTTTGGCTGCCAAAAATCTCCGGCATACCGGATTTCCCTGCCATAGTCGACGGTTTTGAAAGAGTAAGCGATATATCAAAGGGAAAGCAGCGCTCTAATTGGTCAATCAAAGCAAAAGCAAAGCTGTTGGAAGCACGCGAATCTAGAAATAGAAGCGAAATTATAGCTAACGTTTCAGTCTTATGCGTAGCTTGCTAGAGGTAGGTTTTTGCTACACAGCAAGATAAAAAGTGCCATAAACGATTTGAAGCTTTTATTGGTATGCTCTGATCTTGTGTCATGCAAGATTGGATGAAATCCCGCCTGAGAAATTGACAACTACCCCAGGGTAAATTTTGAGTGCATAAGACCAATTTTTAATTTATAAAAGATGAACTCGATTGATAATGAGAAATATTTTATCGCTTCAACCGAAATCGCAAAATGGTAGCAATGGTAGAGAAACGCTATAAAAATAACTGCTTGCATACAAAACTTGAACACAAGCTTGGTGAAGAGAAGCTTAAATATCGATATCCGTATCGCAAGCATATACAAACATTTAATTGTATACATTTGGGCTATTGATGTAATTTCGTCGGCTACGAAACAAATACAAATCACGATAAATAGTGTCTATATTCTGGGTTCGCGTGTTCGGTGTTGATTCCTAATAAGGATCTAAGCAGACTCTTGTGCATTTGCGAATTCAAAAGTGTGACGATTAATTGAAAATGTCAATCATTGGAAATTTTGGTTGCCTTGTTCCACATCAACGGCTCGAACAACCCCATGGGGCCGATCCTTGTAGTTTTTTGTGTTTTTGTGTCGTAAATTTTCCCCATCCTTCTAGTCCAAACCTTACCATTTCCCTTCAATCCTTATAAATCGGGAATATAATGCTAAAAACCAGTTGATGGCAAGGCACGAATTTCCAAATATCAAGGGGAACGTGCCATTTGAGCCAATTTGTTCGGATTCCTGATTCCTGAAGGCGCATCAGTTGCGTTCGGATGCGATATCCTGTTATAGTTTCATCCGGTTTTAAGAGCTCGTAGTAAATCACACCGAGCTGATCCCACCAAATACAAATCATAACCTTGGTGCCGAAGTAGCATACCCGGGCTTTCCCCACGATTTGCTACGTTCAGGATTATCGTATCGAACCCACTTTTTATCACCGGTTACGATTCGATGTAAAAACCCCTTACGATTTTGTCTTTGAAGCAGTTGCTCACATACAAATAGACGGCGCTCGATGTCCCTCGGTTTCAACTCGTACGGCACCCAGGTTCCTTTTTTCTGAATCATGCCCAGGGCCTTGAGACGTTTTGAAATGGTTTGCTGACTCACTCCCAACGATTCGGCAAGGTCTTCTTGGGTTTGGCACGAATCTTCATCAAGCAATGCTTCTAGTTGTTCATTTATGAAGGTTTTTTCTCTTCCACCACCATGTTTGTCTTCGACATCGAAATCACCATTTTTAAAACGTTGAAACCACTCCCGACACGTTCTTTTACTCAAAGCAGCATCATCGTAAGAGCATTCGATGCGCTTCAGCTGCATTTTTTTCGAATTGTTACAGAAAAGTAAAACTTCCCGCAAATGGTGAAAATTGGGCACATAAACAGACATTTTCGAGCGTGAATAATACGAAAACAAGAACAACTGTCACTGAAACGGCGATGACAATTCGTTAGGCACTGTACACACTCACTTTAAAGGCATTATCATCTATGTATTTTAACCAGCCTCAGCCGGTACAGCCACTGATCGGAAAACGGCGGAAGCAAAGTTGTATACTTGGTACATGTATAATAACGTCACATGTTATGTGTTTGCAGCTTTTCCTAAGCGTTCATTTCACGTACTCTCCAATCAAACAACTTCAAGAATCAGAACAAATTGGCTCAAATGGCGCGTTCCCCTTGATATTTAGAGATTTGTTCCTTGCCATCAACTTGTTTTTGCATCATTTTCCCGATATATAAAAAGGAAGGATTGAAAGTAAATGGTAACGGTTGGACTAGGAGGATGGGAAAAATTGACGACACAAAAACACATAAAAGCAGAAGTAAATTCTGCACCCCTAAGGGACGCTAAACAATCTGCTGGGGATCACATTTAGTGGAGCCAGAAGTAAATTCTGAAAATCTACGAGGTCCCGAACAGTCTGCTGTTAATAAAACCTCCAACCCCCGAGAGGATTTAGAGATCTTACAAAAGCGACACAATTCTGCACTTTCGGAGAAATGCAGAACGATTCGCAGTATGTATGAGTAGAAGTAAATTCGGTACCCCCTAAAGGATGCCAAACAATCTGCTAAACCCTATTTAAGGTGAATACAGGAAGGATTCATTCACTCCAGATAGAATAACTCCCTACCACATTAGGTGAGAAACGAGAGAATATCCTTTAATTTTAGCTCCGCATACACAGACTCAACTATGTATGGAGAACCAAAAACCCGGATACGCAGTTGCGTCAATGCGGAACAGTTGCATATTAGATGATATGAAGTACCGTAATCGCATTCACACAAATCACAAGAATAATACTCAGCACGTTGAATAGTAGCCATGTGATAATTGAGTTTGCAATGTCCAGTCAGAGCTCTGACCAGAATACTGCAATGATGCTTGGATGCAGTAGACACTTTGACATTTTCAGATTTAAATCAGGTAGAAATGCTTTTGTCTGAGCGCAAGTTTTTAAGCTGCGCCAGTAGCTGGTATGTTTGGATGCAGCCCAAGAACGAATCTTGTGCTTTATCCAACTAGTTGAAAGTGGTAAAGCTGGTTCAGGACCAACGAAATCATTCGTTGCACCAGCTCTAGCCAACTCATCAGCCTATTCATTTCCAGTATTACCAGAACAGCATGTGAAATGCTGAGGACTTGAATTTGAGTCCGACATGCGATTACTAGATTCGACCGTGAGTCATTCGAACTAAGTGCTTTTAAGGCTGCCTGACTGTCGGAACAAAAAAAAATTCGTTTACAACAGATCCTCTGCTGAAGTTCCGATTGTGCTCCACACATAATCGCGTAGATTTCTGCTTGGAACACAGTACAGTATCTACCAAGTGAATGAGACTGCTCTAGCCTCATTTCACGACAGTAGACACCAGCACAAGCACGACCATTCAACAGAGAACCGTCCATATAACAAACTAGGTTTTCATCAAATTGTCGTTGCAGACAACCACACAACCATTCCTCACGAAGAGGATAGCTTACCTTGAATGTTTTGAAAGGAAAACTGTATGTGAGAGTTACGTCGCTAGGAGCGAGTAAATACTCATACCACGTAGCCATTTGAGACCACAAGCGAGTGTAGCATAATCTAAAGGGTTACTGTTCCAAAGCCCTGTAACCTTAAGACGGTATGCACAAGATAATGCTTCTTATTTTAGGAATACATGTAGTGGTTTAATGCACATTAGCGCTTCTAGAACAGCAGTAGGAGTTGTCGTGAATGCTTCTGTCATCGCCATTAGGACCATCCTTTGGAGATGATTTAGCTTTGACTGAACTGTCGTCTCCTTTCTGCCACCATACAAGACATCCATATGCTAAAATTGGTCTAACAATAGTTGTGTAGATCCAATGAATGTATCTGGGTTTGAGTCCCCATGGTTTTCCAAAAGCTCGTCTACATTGGCCGAAAGCCATGCAAGCTCTTTTAATCCTGAAGACAATGTGAGCAGACCAATTCAGTTTTGAATCAAGAATAACCCCGACGTATTTAACTTGATCGAAGTGACCTGTAACAGACGAGCTCCTGTGATTATCCTACGATGAGTGAAAAATACCATTGATGTTTTGCCCGGATTTACAGATAATCCAACCTGACAACACTATTGTTCAACAGATCGCAGGGCTTGCTGCATTAAATCAAAGAGAGTGTTAATGCTTATACCGGTCATCAATATATGATAATCGTCGGCAAAACCATAAGTCGGAAATCCAAGGTTATTTAGTTTCCTTAACAAACCATCAGCGACTAGGTTCCATAAAAGTGGGGATAGTACACCACCTTGAGGACAACCACAGACACTCAGCTTTCTAATCTCTACTTGCCGAAGCGATGAACAAAGAAATCGATTACTAAGCATTGCGTGTATCCAATTTGTGATACTTGAAGGTATGCCATGACCACGGGCTGCTTCCAGAATTGAAATAAAAGACACGTTATCAAAGGCACCTTCAATATCTAGGAAAACTCCCAAGCAAGATTGCTTTTTCGAGAAAGCTTTTTCAATGTTGTACACAACATCATGTAGCAGGCTTGTAGTGGACTTTCCACGCTGGTAAACATGTTGCATTCCATGTAGCGGATGCACGCCCAAACTAACATTCCTGATATAGTGATCGACTATGCGTTCCACTGTTTTAAGAAGAAATGAGCTAGGACTGATACGCCTGAAACGCTTCGCTTCCTCATAATTGTCGCGACCGGCTTTGGGAATAAAGTTGACAATTATTTCCTGCCTGGCTCTTGAATTATATATTCCTGGCTCTTGGAATATATTCTATCGCAAGACTACAAATAATTTTTTTAAACATGTTTGAAATGTTCATACCCTTTCTGCAGTAACATTGGGAAAACTCCATCCTTTCCAGGAGACTTGTACGGAGTAAACCTCTCAACTGCCCATTTGACCGATTCAATCGTCACAACGCTTCGAGCAAGGGCCCAAGAATCTTAACTACCTGAAAAAGTCTCGGAAAGAGCTGTTGGTGATGGATCCATACATCATGGAAAGTGAGTGTTAAAAAGATAGTGAAGTACATCACCTTCATCAGACAAGTGTTCACCATCTGAAGTTCTTAAGAAACTGACATTAAAGTCCTTAGACTTCGAAAGTAACTTATTCAATCTGCTAGCCTCGTTGAGACTAGAGACATTTATGCAAAGGCTTTTCCAACCACTTCGTTCAGACGATCGAATAGCATTTTTGTAAGCTTTTCGAGCCGACACGAATGCTTCCGACCCATCTCTGCGTCGGTGATTCCAAGCTCTTCTGCATAGTTTCCTTAGTCTAGCAAGTTCAGTAGCTCGCACAATCCGAAGTGGACAAGCCTCTTCATATGCTGCAACTATAAATGAGTTTGTCTCATCGACAACATTTTCCAAATCAATTGGGGTTTCAATTGTTGGTTGGTACCCGTAAAATCTAGTCGCCAAGCCCTCTTCATAGAGGTCCCAGTTTGTAGATTTGGGATTACCATATGTGATAATATCAAATTTAACGTTTGAATGATCAAAGATGATGTACTTATGATCAGACAACGAAGGTTCGAACTCATCGGAGACGAGCCAATTCATCAACTCATGCGCTATTCTATCATAGCAGTGAGTTACGTCCAAAACCTCCTCTCTTCCAGATCTCGCAAAAGTTGGACGATTTCCTTCATTGACTCTGTGCAGGTTTGTACTGCTCACAAATTCCATCATATCAGAGCCTCTCGAAGAGCATTGATGTCACTGCCGATTACAAGCGGTAAATCACCTTTGCAGCTGTATGATACAACCTTTTTGAAGTCATCGCTTGGCGAAAATTGGCTATGCGGCAAATATGCCGAACAATAGACATATTTTCTGTCTATGCCATCAATAGTCATACCAACTGTGACAGCACAAATATCCCGAGTTGTGAGCTCCGATATGAGAGAAACATCGAGAGCACTATTTGCAAGTATGCATGCTCGAGGCATTTCACGTGGATTAGTCATACCGGTCTTGTTGAAGGCAACAAAGACTGGGTTTAACAATTTTCAAACGTAGAAGTTTCCCTTTTGGAAATATGGTTCTTGAACCAAAGCTATAGAAGCTTTACCTTCTTGCAGAAGTCTGGATAGATTTATAGTTGCTGTACGTTTATGCTGGAGATTGATTTGTGCTACTCTAACCATTATCAATTAGAGTAATGAACACTCCATCTCCAGAACTTATCGTACAACAACTAGAAGAAACCAAATATATTGGCTTATAATCGCCTATAGCGAACCATGTCAGGATTTTTTTAATGTTTTAATCATTTAAATTCCATGAGTTGCGAAGAAAAAAGTCGTCCACTGTGCGAGAGCTTAACACAGTAAGGGAAAACCCCAAGGTATTCCGTTCACGACTGCATTATTTAACCTCCTGCAGCCATTCAGTCATCGGTACGGAAATACACCTTGGCTTAGGAGATCCTATTTTTGTGGCCTTTCACGACATGGAACAGGAAACCAGTGGATCAATTCTTGGTAGAAAATAATTCCGCCGGACGCCACACGGGTTACCTGTTTGGTGGACTTATACCACCGGTACAGGTGGACCGTAGCGTTATTCTTAGCCAGTTTCTAAACCGCTACCGACACTACACGGCGATCTAGGCTGCTCAGAGAGCCAGCCACTGATCGGAAAACGGCGGAAGCAAAGTTGTACACCTGGTAGATGTATAATGACGTCACATGTTACCCTATGTGTTTGCAGCTTTTCCTTAGCGTTCATTTCACGTACTCTCCAATCAAACAACTTACTCCCAGGGCTCTAACGGGATATGGCATTACGGGACCAGTGTAACTGCCGACACCATAAACTTTTCAATTGTCTTGATTGCTTTAACCATCAATATTTTCAATTGTCTTGATTGCTTTAAATTTGATGCGATGATGTACAACAGGAACCTCGGCTACTCTGGCAGCTTTCTGCTTCGGATGCCTAGGAAAATGGAGGCCTACGCCATTAATATATGGAACGACCCAAAGATTGTTGGGGATTTTCGAACATGGACAATCTGTCCCACCGGAATTCCGTCTAACCTTCCAGGAATGCTGCGTATTTCCTGGCAGACTTATCTTTCCGCCGTAGTAGCGGTGACTTCGAACGAAAATCGAGAAATCGGAACTTTTTGTGTGATACAAATATAAAAAAAGACCCGCTAGCGCGCAAACCTTTGTTTTATAATCAACAACTATTTTTAGTATTTAATATATAATTCTTAAATAGTTATCGATTACTGAATTATTTGCAACCCGTGGACAATTCCTTTTAATTGTTCTTAAATTATCTACCGCGCACTACTACTTTGGTCACGGAAAAAAAGAGCGATTACTTCTATGCCAAGTGTATTTATCTTGAATTATTGGTGGGAAAACGGCTTTTGCCGGAATACAACGAAAGTTCCCGAAAAAAGCGCATATATTTGACAGGTCATTTTAACCAGATAACCCTCTGGGCTCAAACCGATCTAATATCAATCCATGAAAGAAGAGGTGTAAGAAAACGGTGCAACAGAAAAACACCTATACATTTTGATCAGAGAGTGTAATATTCATCCGAGGCTGTCAGATTCATCAGCATACATGAGATGGTCACTCGCGTACGTGTCTCGTAAGGAAGTTTATAGACTTGTGTTGGAGCCTAGAAGTTATATTTCTGGAACCTATTGGTTACATTACCCTTTCACATCGGTTCAAAATGAATTGTATTCATTTTACAGAGCCGTTTTACAGAAATTGGGTACAACAGTGGTCCATGAAAGACCTAATTGATCTAGTTCGTGCAGTATTTTTTATGAATTTGAAATCTATTATTATAACACACAAACGAAAAACCCCAAATGAAACCTTAACCAAAGTAATTTTAACTAAAATTATCATTTTTCAAAAAAAAAGAGCATTCGACAAAAAAAAGGCGGGTGGGTAATGTCAGAGACATAACTGGATGTCGTGAAGACGAAAACAACTGACATGTTCCTTAACACTTCCGAATATCAATTAGTTGATCAATTGTATGAATTATGCAAGCATTCCCCTGTTCCACATTTTTCGCAAAAACAAAGAAGGCTTCACTTGATCTCGGTTACTGTAAATTTCACACAGCGAAAAGTGCAAGAATCAAATCAAACATCAAACAGTTCTAGATTTGCACTAAACTGCGGATATTTACCTTCGATTTGCGAGCAAGAAATCCTAACAGTTCTTTAGAAAACTTTTAGAGCCATTAGAACGGCTGATTTTGTGTAATGCTCTCCACCGTTGCTTTTTCACCAATGCAAATGACTGGCAGCTGTGACGTAATCGCTCTTGTCGGAAGCGAAACTAGCTTTGCAAACGACACAAAATACAGCTGCACGCAGTGGCGACAGAATCCAAACTAATCCAATTTTTGTTGAGAAGTTTGTTTTTACCTGATTTCGTTTGTAGCTGACACATGACTGCACTGCTAGATACAGCTTTAAAGTCGACAAAGGAAAGTGTGTTCTCGACACTGCAAACCGTGACGTCAGAATTTTCTACAAATTTACGAGACCTGAGTAACGAAATAAGTCAACTCAGCCAGCTATCACTTGACACAGCAACCTGTTTACCTAACAATCCAAATTCTATGGTCCAGTTGGACATTCTAGAGGAGTTGAAATCTTTATCAACAAATATTGCTGGAATCCAAATTGCTGTATCATCATCATCGACACCTGACTCATGCCCCAGTTTGGATGACGAATTGAACTGTAAAAAACCCGACTATTCTGGGTGGCGTTTATTAGGCAACAAAAAGGTATGGAAAGCTGATTGGAGTGAGTACGACGCACGCCAATCTAGGTTCCGACGTCAGCAAAATGAGGCTGACAAGTCAAGAAGGCGCAAAAAGCGAAATTCAAGAAAAAATTACAATAACAGATCCAATATTCTTTCAACGCATCATTCATCTACAAAACGACATTGTAATAACATTATTAGTCACAACATGAATAATAATTGCAATAACTATAATAACAACAACTACAACAACAGCAGAAATAATCTTCCACCTGATAGAATACTTCTTGCTGCAGCTAAGGATCGATTTCCGGGACCACCAACAAATTACAGACCTACAATTAATTTTCAAAGAGGACCGACGATTAATCCTTATCGAGAGCACAGCCTGCAACAAACGATGCCGAATCAAATGTCTGCTGAATGTCCGTCTACTGATACGTGCGTGGCGTGTCGTGCTCAACATTCGTGTTTTCGGCAATTTTGACGCATTACCCAGAAGAAGAGAATAATGACAATATTATCATAAGTCAACAATCATGTTCAATAAGATCTCCTCATCTAGCGTCGTCGACAGAAATCGTAGCATATTGTCAAAATTTTAGCCGTATGAAGAGCGCACTTAAGATTAATGAAATCCATAAAAATATTTTAGGATGTTCGTATGGAATTATTTTAGCAACCGAAACTAGTTGGGATGATAGCGTTAACAGCACGGAAGTCTTCGGAAACATTTACAACGTTTTTAGAAACGATCGTGAGCTCCATACATCTGATAAAAAATCGGGGGGAGGTGTTCTTATTGCTGTTTTAGCAGAATTTGACGCCGAAATGATAACCACTACGAAATTTAAAGAATTTGAACACGTATGGGTAAGAATTCATTTAGCAGGTGAAACACATATTTTTGTTTCAGTATATTTTTCTCCTAACAATGCCCAAAAAGCCACATATGAATAGATTCTCCATGTTGCTGATGAAATAATGACTAAGCTTCCATCGGAAGTTAAAGTTCATATATATGGAGACTTTAATCAGCGCAATATCGACTTTATTCCAGACGCTGAAAATGATAGCATTTTACTACCTCTCGTTGGGGAGACTGAAACACTTCATTACTTATTCGACAAAATATCCGGTTTAGGTCTTAATCAAATTAATCATGTAAAAAATCAGCAAAACTGTTATTTAGATTTTTTATTTACTAATATTCACGATGATTTTTGTGTAATAGAATCACCAACTCCATTGTGGAAAAATGAAGCTTTTCATACAGCAATCGAATTCTCAATATTTATACATCAGACTAATAGACCCGACGACTACGAGTATGAGGAGATTTTCGATTACCACTCAGCAAATTATGATAGTATTAGTCGTAAGCTACGAGAAATTGATTGGCAAGAGCTCCTTAGAAACGAAGGAAATGTCGAAATTTCTGTCGATATTTTCTACGCACGGCTGTACGACATAATAAATGAACATGTCCCATTAAAGAAAATTAGGCGACAAAATAATTCAAAGTATCCTGTTTGGTATACCGAGCATATTAGAAACTTAAGAAATCGAAAACAAAAAGCTCATAAAAAGTACAAAAGAGAAAATAATAGTGACAATTTATCGAAATACATACACATCTGTGACCAACTAAGTTTAGCAATTGATACTGCATTCAAAGAGTATAACTCAAGAACTGAACAGGAAATAAAGTCTTGCCCAAAAAAATTCTTTAGTTATGTTAGAAACAAATTGAAATCAGAAAACTTTCCGTCAAGAATGTATCTACAGGAAAACATTGGTAATAACTCACAAGAAATTTGTAATCTTTTCGCTAAATTTTTTCAACAAATCTACACGAAGTTTTTGCTAATTTTTTCATAAATATGGGATTCCACCCATATTTATGAAAAAATTAGCATTAGATCTTGCAACCCCTTTGTGCTGGCTTTTTAATAATTCGCTTCAGTCTGGAGTTTTTCCAGATACGTGGAAAAACTCTTTCCTTATACCAATTTTCAAAAATGGGAAAAAACAGACATATGCAACTATCGCGGGATTGCTATTCTTTCTTGCATTCCGAAGCTCTTTGAAGCGATCGTTAATGACAAACTGTTTAGTCAAATAAAAAATAGAATTACTCACATGCAACATGGATTTTTCAAAGGACGTTCCACTACTACTAATTTGCTTGAATTCGTCCAATATACCCTGACCGCTATGGACAAGGGAAATTACATTGAAGCTCTTTATACAGATTTCAGCAAAGCTTTCGATCGTGTTGACATACCCATGCTTATGTTCAAATTACAGAAATTGGGAATCTTACCAGGTCTTCTGAATTGGTTGGAATCTTATCTAACAAATCGTCAACAAATTGTAAAATTTAAGGGTAAAAAGTCGAGCCCCATTCACGTCAGTTCCGGGGTCCCCCAGGGATCTCATTTAGGTCCTCTTTTATTTATCTTGTTTGTTAACGACATTTCCTTTCTTTAAAAAAAAAATAAAAATTCTAATATACGCAGACGATATAAAACTATTTTTAGAAATAGAGAAAAGTGAAGATGCCAAGGTATATCATGAAGAAATTCTTACTTTTTATACATGGTGTAACAAAAGTCTTATTCAACTAAATGTGAAAAAATGCAGTAGAATAACATTCAGTAAAAAACGAAATACACCTGACTTGATACTTACTCTTGGAAGTCAAACAGTTCAAAAATGCGAAAGAATTAGGGACTTAGGATTAATCCTAGATTCTAAAATGACTTTTGTTGACCATTATAATACAATCATAAACAGAGCCAATAACATGCTAGGATTCATAAAACGATTTTGTTACTGTTTCCACGATCCGTATACAATTGAAACATTATACATTGCCTATGTTCGGTCAGTACTAGAATACTGTAGCTTATTTTGGTCACCTTACTTAATCACATGGGAAGATCGAATAGAATCAGTTCAAAAACAATTTTTGTTATTTGCACTTCGTAAATTAGGTTGGACAAGACTTCCTCTTCCGTCATATAAAGCCCGATGTATGCTAATAAGTATTCAAACATTAAAAGAACGCAGAGAATTTTCAATGGTCTCATTTGTAAATGACAATGTCTCGAATCGCATAGATTCCAGTCAACTCCTGTCCAAACTAAATTTTTACATACCATCTCGGCGTTTAAGAAATCGAAATATTTTTATTACAAACCACCAGCGAACAAACTATGCAAAAAAATGGGCCAATAAATCAATTGATGGCTGTATACAACAAGCATTCAGAAGCAGTCGATTTCACTATATCAAAAAACAAACTAAAGCAATATTTCAGTTCTATTCGGTAAGCCAATTATTATTATTTAACTCATAATAAATTATACATTATTTAGTGATCTATTTAGAATAGTTTGCTAATTTAAAACGATTATTGTAATTATCCTTATGGTCTACTTTTGATTGACGACAAATAAACAAACTTCTCGGAACATTTTTCTCGAACGATTTGTTGTACAGCAGCAGATATTTTGTTCTCTTCCTCAGAACGCGTTCTGATTGGCTGGTGTTGACATGGGTCAAATGAGATAGGTTTTTCAATAGTGTACTATAGAAATACTTCAATGCTTTTGCTATACACGTTCAAGTTGAAAAATTTCGATTCTATTGGTAGTTAGATTATATAAATCCTTCCACAGATCACTGAGCTATGAGCTTTCAAAATACGAGAAAGGCAAACGCGCCTTATGAATTATCCTCTTTGATACTCTTTTATACCAAACATTTCAGAAAAGTTTTATTTTGAACTATTTGAAATTATGTCACACAACTGAAAATTTGTTGATTCGTTAGATACAACAAGAGATATTCACGATCAAAAACTTATCACTCTCTTAGAGGGTAAATTTTGAAAAGGCACCTTATAGTAAAGTAAGTCGACACGACACGACAAAAAAATTTATTAGGTTTATTGTTCTGTTTGGTTCAGGGCGTTCGTAACAAATGTTACATGCACACAGAAAAAAATTGAGTTCTCTAGAGAAATACATTAAATAAAAAAGTAATGTAGATCCATTACTATGTTTACTTACAGGTAAGGTTGGCAGTGACAAATTCAGCGAAAAATGATAAAATGCAATCAAATTCGGACACAGTAAACCGTGCACATGCCGAGATTGCGGTAACGAAACCATATCAGAAGTATTAGATGGTTTCCGAAAGTGACGCGTAGTGCTGAAATTTTGGTGAACCTTTTTTACGTTTTTTGAAAGTGTTATTTTTATTAAGACGAACTGTATTGGTTGTTTTCGGCAACCCTCTCGTCGCTACTAGTTCTTGGAGTTTACATCAATAATTTGTTCGTTTGCTGTTTTTTTGCTGTTTTTTTGACGGCCGATCTCAAGTGTTTTAGGCGCTATAAGACTGCTAGCACCAACCACTACTAAAGTCCTTTATTGCCTCGTCAAGCGAGTTCCGTCAGTTCTGATTTGCGAATATTTGACCAAAACAAAGATGAATTCAAAACAATGTGGAGAATGCCATCATGATATAAACGATTCGGAGCCAGTGCGCTGTGGCTTATGTGAAACTCCTTTCCACATCAGCCAAAACTGCTTTGGCTTCAATCTCCGTTCCTGTAAGGATGTTTTTGCCCAAGGTAAAGCAGTATTTATTTGGACAAAATGCAAGAACGAGATGAACGGCAGAAGTATTCGTGCGTTTGTTGAAGACCAAAATCAAAAAGCTGAATGTTCCGACTCTAGCAACAACAATATCAATACACAGATCCAGCAGCTATCTGGTATTGTTGAGGTGCTTAGTAAAAAAGTGGATTGCATTGTTAGTGCTTCCACTCAAAACTCCCGTGACGGAAGAATGCCAGTATGGCCTGCATTGAAAGCTAAACGTTGTCGGGGCGAAGACGGTCTATCAGTGCGCCCCCCAGCTTTTGACCGTGGCACAAATGATATCGATTTTGGAGATCTCTTTGTTCCATTCATCATGCCTGCTTCAGCACCTCCTAAGTTTTGGCTGTACTTGTCTGGAATTCAACAACTAATCAGCAATAATGACGTGCAGAAGATAGTGACTCGTTGCCTAAATTTGACTGGTTCGATCGAGGTCATTCGTCTCGTGCCAAAAGGTGTGGATGCAGCTAATTTGAACTATATTTCGTTTAAAATCGGTTTTGACCCAGTACTAAAGCAGCAAGCACTCGACGCAGCAAGTTGGCCTTCAGGAGTAATGTTTAGAGAGTTCGTGAATTTTTAAAACCATCTGATGCGGAATCCGTTTGTCTTCATTCGAAAGCAGCTTGCAACGTCAACGTTATAGCAAATGCTTCCAGTGGCAACTGTTTGAATGCACTGCGATCTACAGTGGACGATGCGAGCACTTGTGCTCCCGTCAGAGGCGAGTATTCAAACAATCCTGTCCAACCACCTGCATTCAATAGTTACCCCTTGCAGCGTATTCCTGATCATGACAGCAGTGTATCCATTTTCTACCAGAACGTGAGAGGACTAAGGACGAAAATTGACTATCTGTTCCTGACTTCCGTTGACTGCGAATTTGACGTGGTTATTTTTACTGAAACCGGACTTGACGAATGCATCACTTCACTTTAACTGTTCGGTATGGCTTATAATGTATTCCGTTGTGATCGTTGTTCCCGAAATAGCAGCAAATCTCGGTTTGGCGATGTTCTGATTGCGGTGGCTCAAAAGTCTTCTAGTAAAATGATTAACTTACAACGTGGGCAAAATATTGAACAAGTTTCTGTCTCAGCAAGAATAAGGGGAAAACATTTGAAAATATGTGCTGTTTATATTCCGGTTGATCGAAGTCGGGACATCAACGTAATTAACGAGCATATTGCCTCTGTTCAAGAATTATGTGATAATTGTACCGATGAGACTGTTCTTGTGTGTGGAGACTACAATCAACCTCGTATAAGTTGGACTGAAAATAATTCCGATGCTATGTACAACAACGCCCAATTGCCATCGGCTAGCCATGCATTGCTTGACGGAATTGAATTCTTACGGTTTGAGCAAATAAATTGCATACGTGATAATCTCGGTCGCGTACTTGATCTGGTGTTTTGTCCATTCGATTGTGAAGCTTCCATCGACCTCAGCTTAGCCCCGCTGCTCCCCGTCGACACCCATCACCCACGGCTTGCTATTTATCTTCCAACGAGTATTGTTAGCGTTCACTCATCGATTTATTCATTATCGGTTGGCGACAGTAACAGTGTATGGCCCCTAAATTATAAATTATTGGATTTCACTGCGCTCTCTGATCGTTTGAGAAATGTCAATTGGGCGGTATTGTTTTCAACCGAGGACGTTGACGATATGACAAGGATTTATTGCAGTGAAATCAATCAGTGGCTTGATAGTAATGTTCCTTGTATCAGGTCGGCTGTCACTCCAGCATGGAGTACATCAAAATTACGTCAATTGAAACGTGAGCGGAATTCCTGTCAACGTAAGCTACGGTGGAATCAATGCTTAGCAAATACTATAAAATTTCACCAATCTGTAAATAAAAATATCGCACACTGAATTCGACATTGTATAGATCGTATGTACTTAAAGTGCAGACAAACCTCCGAAGAAACCCTCGTAATTTCTGGCGATTCGTAAATTCAAAGAGAAAATGTTCTTCAATCCCTTCAAACGTATTTTTGGACAATACGGTTTCTGCTTCAATTCCAGAATCTTGTGAACTATTTGCGAGTTTCCTTGCCGGTGTTTTCTCGAGTAGTTCTACTTCGACATTCGACGCGAATGACGCTGCTTCAAATGTACCTACCGATTTGTTGAATTTGGATATTTTTACCGTTACACCATATTTGGTTGAACAAGCAGCAAAAAAACTTAAACGATCCTTTTCTCCTGGTCCGGATGGTATACCATCCGTTGTTTTGTGTCGCTGTATTTCAACTTTAGCAGAACCATTGAGCATCATTTTCAATCGATCGTTTGAGCAAGCTAGGTTCCCTCGTATATGGAAACAGTCGTTTATTTGTCCCATTTATATCGACGTAATGTAGCGAATTATCGTGGAATAACAAGCCTCTCGGCATCGTCGAAATTATTCGAGATAATTGTGAGTGTTGCAATTTTGGATCGCGCAAAGAATTATATCTCATTCGATCAGTATAGTTTTATGCCGGGGAGATCCGTTACAACGAATTTGTTGGCCTTCACATCCCAGTGAATAACTAGTATGGAAGCTAAAACACAAATGGATGTTATCTATACCGATCTCAAAGCTGCTTTTGACAAAATAGATCATAAAATACTTCTTTGCAAATTATCTCAGCTTGGATTATCTTCGCAACTCGTATCTTGGTTGGACTCATATCGTTCCGATAGTAAATTACGCGTGAAAATAGACCACAGTACATCATCCGAGTTTTCGAATAAATCAGGTGTCCCACAAGGTAGTAACTTAGGACCCCTGTTGTTCGTATTATTCTTTAACGATGTGGCTTTGCTTTTGGGAGCTGGATGTAAATTAGTCTACGCAGATGATTTAAAACTGTATCTCACTGTTCGTAGTGTAGATAATTGCCTGCGACTACAATGTCTGCTTACATTGTTCACCGATTGGTGCAGGAAAAACAAACTCATGATAAGTGTAGCCAAGTGCCAAGTCATCACATTTCATAGGAATTCATCTCCAGTCATATTTGACTATAACATTGACGGTACAATTATCTCTAGAGTGAATCAAGTGTGTGATCTTGGTGTACAGTTGGATGCTAAACTGACGTTCGATGCTCATCGTTCTCAAATCGCTTCGAAAGCAACACGTCAATTGGGTTTCATCGCTAAGATTGCAAAGGACTTTAAAGACCCGCATTGCCTTAAGGCTTTGTATTGCTCAATCGTTCACCCAATTCTCGAAAATGCGTCGGTAATCTAGACTCCGTATCAAGTATCGTGGAGCCTCAGAATTGAACGAGTGCAGAAACGATTTGTTCGTATGGCATTACGAAATTTACCGTGGAGAGATCCAGTAAACTTGCCACCATATTCAGACAGATGCCAATTGTTAGGAATCGATACGTTACAGCGACGTAGAAAAACTCAACAGGCGTTGATAATTGCTAAGTTGATCAACGGAGAGATTGATGCTCCTGAACTGCTTTATGACATTAATTTTCGAATACCGAATAGATCACTGCGTAACACAAACCTGCTTCAGATTCCATATGATTGTATTCGGATACAACGAGCCAATTACTGCATGCATATGAACATTCACTACAGTAGAAGAGTTGTTTGAGTTTGGAGAGTTCCCGCCGCTTCGTTGAAAAAATCAAGCGTTCTGAAATAATCTGACTATGGATAATTTAATTTGTTATAAGTTGATTGTAATAGCTTTTAAGTAGTTGTGTAGTTGTCATGTAATTTTTTGTGATTGTTTTAAAAGATAGTGGTTTTTATGCCTATCTGAGAATGATATACATTTTTCAACTCAGCTGGGCTTTTTCCCACTCTGTTAGTCCATTTAGACATCAGTCCGATGGATTTTGTTTAATAAATAAATAAATAAATGTATGCTGTAATTGCAAATACAAAAGTAAAAGTATTTATTGATTCTGGGGCACAAGTAAATACAATCACAGAGGTATCTTTCAGAAGAACATTAGCCCAAAACAAGGAACAATTACATGGATTAAGATACACAGCAGATAAACAGCTGTGAGCGTAAGCTTCTGATTGTGAAATTAGTGATCGCCATGTTTTCGGCTGAATTGTTTATTTCTAATGATCGACCAAGAATTATAAAACAATTTTACGTGGTTAATGAGTCAAGATTATTGCTTGGATTTAATACAGCAATTAAGGAGCGTGCATGCAGTCGGATTAGATGTTCCGATTAAACGTTGTAATTCCAATTCATCATGGACGTGCGAACTTAGTTGTTCAAAAAATTGTGTAAGCTCTTCTTCTCCAGAATTTAATAAATTCAATGTACCCCCGGTTACATTAATGTCGGACAAAAACGCACCTCCATTTCGATATGTATACATGAATATTCTTCCACCATTCAGAGAAGTGACAACCTATAAATTGAAAGAGTTACTGTGTGCCGGTATTATTGAAAGATTTACAGAGGATATGGACATATCATTTTGCTCATCGATGTTAGTGGTACCTAAAGGAAAAGTCGACATTCGTTTAGTCGTTGATCTCAGAGGTCCAAACCGCTGTATATATCGTAGATGCCAACATTTGAATCCATTATAATGGAGCTTTATGGGCGCAATGGTTTTCCACAATTGATCTTTCCAGTGCCTTCTTTCATGTCGAGTTTGATAAAAGTTCTCGTCATCTAACTAATTTCTTTTCCGGAGACGAAATTTATCGGTACTGTGGACTTCCATTTGGGCTCACTAATGCGCTAGATATATTCAAAGAGATTCTTCAAACTGTGGCCCTGGCAAAATGCGAGGGAACTGTTAACTGCCTAGATGACATTTTGGTATTAAGAAAAATATAAAGCGAACACCTATAGAAATTTGGCTAGAGTCATGTTATACCACAATGTTAGAATTAATTAAGATAAATGCGTGCTTGGCAAACAACAAGTGATCTTTTTGGGATATGCGGTATCCTCAGATGGTTGGAAAATAGAACAGGATAAAATCAAAACTATCAATAATTTTAGAAATCCGGAAACTATTTTGATCATTTTTATTGAAACCAAGAAATAGAAGATGATCAATTATGGTTGTTTGGTGATTTTTTTCGTTGAGAAATCAACAAACAACCATAATTGAACAAAGTTGCGGTGACCAGAACAAAAAAAACGTGATTAATCCACCTAGCAGTGAGATGATACCTTTTTTTTATCAATCCGCATGTGTCGTTTTAAGCGACAATTTGAGATTGTAATCACTCATTACTCTGTAATGTCGAAACTGCAAATACAATCGAATTTAAATCCAGAAGTTGAAAGTTAAACATCCCATGATATGTAAGTTCCACTTTAGAGTTTACGGTAATTTAAGGTACTTCCAGAGCTGGTATTCAGGAACCAGCATAACCCAAACCGATTCGTATGGCCATATGACGAATAAATTACAACAGTTTTGAGTCCAACTTTGAAGCATAATTGGATAAAATTAATTAATTTTTGTATGTATGTAAAAAACTAATTATTTTGTATATAAGTTTATTTTAATTTGAATTTTTGTTTCTGGAATTTGATTAGGCTTTTTTTGAGAAAACGATTGAGCTTTGAGAAACGATTTTATACTGGAACCGGAATTCTAAAATCGGTATGGCCGAAGTCAGATAAATTCACCTGAGTAGCTGTATAGTTTACATTTGTTTCAAAATATTTGAAAATCAGTGAAGACATCTTTGAGAAATCATAACACGATATAAATTTTTAGATGCCTTCTGAATCGACAACTGAATACCACTAAAACTGAAAAAAGTTAATTTTTTTATCGACTATCCAAATCTGCTAACCCGACAAACCTGATTAATTTATGTGGAATAGACATTTTTATACCAATCACCCTGTATCTCCAAAACCGGAAGTTGGATCTGACTGAAGAGCAAGATGTTTTATAGAATCTTGCAACTTTTCAATTGAATCTTAGATCGGTTCAGCCATCTACGAGAAGAATGAGTTACACAATTTTGATTTCGTTTCATATATCATCCTGTAGTTCCGGCACCAGAGGTCAGAACCAAACATAATTCAGGAACTTTGTTTGGGAGCATACGACTTTTCGTATGAATCTGAATTTGTAGAAAAGAAATTTTCAGAGAAAATTGAGTGAAATTATTTGTCACACACGCATTTGCTGATCTCGACGAACTGATTCGAATGGTATATGGATGTTATGTTCTTCCAGCATTTATTGCTGTAAGTAGTTTAAAACAATATAATTAAAAAAAAATCTGCCATCATCTGGTTTATATATGTCATATTCGAACGATTATGTTGCCAAAAACGAGCCGTGCTAAAATCGGTCCGAGGCAAATTGTCATGAAAAAGGATACTGTACACAGTCTTTTTGGTACTTAGAAACAATTGAATGTAACAGAATAAAAAATCGTGTTTTCCGTTGCTCCCAAGCATTGCTTTGTCATACAGCGCTCAAAACTCCTACTGCTGGAATAGGGGGAAAAGTCGTTTACACACAAATTTCGATATCTCCGTTAAAAATGGACGGATTTTAACAATCTATGGCTTGTTTAATAGGTATTATCGTGCTGAATCTAAGTCTGAAAACATATTCTGTTTTCAAGGTCAATTGTGACAGATACTGTCAAAAAACTGAAAATTTTGACATAAAACTTCGAATAACTCAAAAAGTAAACATCCGATCTCAAAACCATTCAATAGCGTTTTGGGTGACGGGGAGACCTTTCATTTGCGACTAGTTTGAACAAAATCGGTCCAGCCATCTCTGAGATCTCGACCTCTTAGTTGACAACACACATACAGACACACACACATACACACACACACACAGACATTTGCTCAGTTCGTCGAGCTGAATCGATTGGTATATGTCATTCGGCCCTCCGGGCCTCGGAAAAATTTTCGAAAGTTTGAGCGAATTCTATACCTATTTTTTATATATATAAAAAAGGTAAAAACATAGAAGATGAGTTCAAATATTTGAATAATGGTGCATTAAAGGCAGTGATTACACTAGGTTATTTCAACTACACAGACTACACAGAGCGTCGATGCTGAAGCATGATCGTTGAGACTACAGCCATATCATTATGAGGTGAAGCGTGTAATCGGAGAGGAAAATATTGCGGATATACTTTCGAAACTCGTGAAACGTTCAGATACAGCTAAAACTTTTCATGATTCAAATGAGAAACATTTGCTTTACTTCTTGGATGCCAGTGAATTGGAAATTACATGGGACGAAATTGAATTGCATGTTCAAGATGACGGCGACCTCTGTAAGGTAAGATTGGCCATTGAGTCTGGAAATTGGAAAAACGGCTTGCGTCGATTTGAATGTCATGCAAAGGAGCTTCACGTATTTGGTAATTTGGTTTTTAAAAACAATCGCATTGTTTTACCCACATCTTTGCCTCAACGGGCAATTACGTCCGCCCATCAGGGTCACATAGGAGTAGCTTCTTCCAAACGTTTATCAAGGGAATGTTTTAATGACCAGGAATGTCCAAAGAAGTGGAATAATATACACATAACTGTGAAACATGTTTTGCGATTGTCTAGCAAGAACCCACCTGTTCCTTTAAGTAGCAGAGAGTTACCAAGTGGGCCGTGGGAGATTCTTCAAATATATATTTTTTTACCAATAAAGATTTTGGCCATGGAGAATTCTTTGTGATAGTGGATACTTATTCCAGGTACTTACACGTTATCGAAATGAAATGCATGAATGCTGATACGACGAATGATCCTCTTAACAATTTTTTTTTCAATTTGGGGTTATCCCCCCATCATTACCTTACCTTACCTAACAGCTATAGGCCTGGGGTGTCCTTTGCTGTATCAAGCATACGTCTTAACATATCTCGGTCTATGGCTGCTCGTCGCCAGCCGCTCAAGGCACGGGCGCTTCTGAGATCACCCTCCACTTGATCGATTCACCTTGCTCGCTACGCTCCTCTTCTTCTTGTACCAGTCGGATTAGATCCATTTTCACTGGGCTGTCGTCCGACATCCTTATGACATGCCCAGCCCATCTTAGACGTCCGATTTTAGCTGTCCGTACGATGGGTGGTTCCCCTAGCAGCTGTTGCAATTCGTGATTCATACGCCGTCTCCACGTTCCGTCTTCCATCTGCACTCCGCCATACATGGTTCTCAGCACCTTTCTTTCAAAAATACCAAGGGCGCGATGGTCCTCTGTCAACATAGTCGAGGTCTCGTGGCCATAGAGAACAACCGGTCTAATGAGTGTTTTGTAGATGATCAATTTCGTGCGATGCCGTACTTTTCTCGATCGAAGGGTTTTTCTGAGTCCAAAGTACGCACGATTCCCTGCCGAAATACGTCTCTGAATTTCTCTGCTGGTATCATTATCAGCGGTCACCAGTGAGCCCAAATACACGAACTCGTCAACCATCTCGAATTCCTTAGCTTTTGGTGATAGACGACGGCGGAGTTGTTGCGCATATTCCTCTGCAGTATTAACGTTATGTAGATGCTCGAGTTTGAGTCCCGACGTTCCTGTGCGACGAGTGTTGTGCACATACAAACCGCGACAAGGTAGTGGTCAGAATCAATGTTGGCACTGCGGTAGGTGCGGACATTGATGACGTCGGTGAAGAACCGCCCGTCGATGAGAACGTGGTCGATTTGATTTTCCGTATGTTGATCAGGTGATCTTCAGGTGGCTTTGTGGATACCTTTGCGGGGGAAGAAGGTGCTTCGAACTACCGTTCCTCGGGAGGCTGCAAAACTCACGCATCGTTGGCCGTTGTCGTTTGTTACCGCGTGCAGGCTCTCCAGCCCGATCACAGGTTTCTACCTACCTGAGCATTAATGTCGTCGATGACAAGTTTTACATCCCGCCGTGGACAACTGTCGTAAGTTCGTTCCAGCTGCGCGTAAAATGCTTCCTTCTCGTCATCGGGTCTCGTCTCATGTAGGCTGTGCACATTCATGATGCTGTAATTGAAGAAACGACACGTGATCTTCAATGCGCACATCCTATCACTGATTGACTGCCCAATCACGCGCTGGCGCATCTTGCCCAACACTACAAATCCCGTTCCTAAAACACTGGTTGTCCCACAGCTCTGGTAGAAGGTAGACGCTCGATGCCCACTTTTCCACACCTTCTGTCCCGTCCAACAAAGTTCCTGCAGTGTTACGACATCGAAGCCACGGATTTGAAGGTCATCATGCAGCATTCGGTCATATCCTGGGAAGCCAAGCGATTTGCAGTTTCATGTGCCAAGCTTACAATCGTAGTTCTTATTTCGTCGCGTAGGTCCCACACTGACACAAGGACGATAATCAACCACTCCTAACATAGAGAACAGACGCTGTTTCGAGCCACCCCAACATGGGGAACAGACGCTCTGGTAGGCTTGCTCTCTGTAAAGAGAAAGCAAGCTCCCCCCCCTTCTCTGTCAGCATACGACCAAGGTCCCACCGGGGCTGGTTACCCGATCTTTCCTATGGTTACTCGAACCCCAGCCGGCACCGCGGGGAGTTAGGAATAGTAGTTACTGGACAAGAGGCTATGAACCACTTTGGGGCCTGAATTGCGCATTGTACAGTCGTTTACCAACCTATCATGCAAAGCGACAACGGGCCACCATTTCAAAACGAAAAATTTATAAATACTTGGGAGCAGAGAAGAATTAAAATTAGGAAGTCAATACCATTAAGCCCACAGTCAAATGGTGCCGTCGAAAGGCAAAATGAAGGAATAAAAAACCCTTCTTAATCCACCTAGTGGTGTGATAATGCCTTTCTCTTCTTTCATAACAGTCTCATGAAAATATGTTTCATACATTTATTAAATAATTTTAGACGCCAATTGATTCAGATTGATTTGAGTAGTTCACAAAAGCATGCTTCAGTGTTTTATGTCACACAGTCAGCATCATTTTTCCAAACTAGTGCTTGACATTTGCGCTGCTTATTTGTATGAGAACAGTAATGCTAATCTAAAATAAAAAAGCCTTCTTAGTCCACTTAGTGAAATTTTCATATATCTTGAAAAATCATCATAGGGGGGAGTACATGAAATTTTCGAAATCGAAAAAAAAATTTTGATGCCAAAAGGCTTAGAATTGCATGAAACGTCGAGATTTAGTGTCATCTCCAAAAAAAAATTTTTTTGAAAAAATCGACTTTTTGGGACTTAGAAAAAATATGAAAATTCCCAGAAAATTGATTTTTTCAAAAAAAATTTTTTTTGAGATGACACTAAATTTCGATGTTTTATGCAGTTTTAAGAGTTTTGGCATCAAAAAAAATTTTCGATTTTGGAAATTTCATGTACTCCCCCCTATGGTGCTTTTTCAAGATCGATAATTGTCAAACCTTTACCACCGGGCAGCACCCCTTAAGCATGTCCGATTTAGGTCAAATTTTGCATGAAGGCTTTTTTCGAGGTGCTTAAACTTTTGAGCACTAGAACTTTACGAAAATAGAGTTGATCCCAAAATTTTGGCACCCTTATATATACAAGAGCGGTAAAAATCAACGTGTTTTGTCGGTTACGTCACTTATACCATCATATATCTGGAACCAAAAGTCACAACCATTTGATCTTCGAACTTGATCAACGGCCCGATAGTAGCTTTCAAACGAGCCCAAGTTTGTTAAAATCGGATCAGCCATCTCTGAGAAAATTGAGCGCGTTCAAATACAACGCTTTTTGTCGGTTACGTCACTTATACAATCATATCTCCGGAACCAAAAGTCACAGCCATTTGATCTTCGAACTTGATCAATGGCCCGCCAGTAGCTTTCAAACGAGTCCAAGTTTGTTCAAATCGGTTCAGCCATCTCTGAGAAAATTGAGCGCGTTCAAATACAACGCTTTTTGTCGGTTACGTCACTTATACAATCATATCTCCGGAACCAAAAGTCACAGCCATTTTATCTTCGAACTTGATCAATGCCCCGATAGTAGCTTTCAAACGAGCCCTAGTTTGTTAAAATCGGTTGAGCCATCTCTGAGAAAATTGAGCGCGTTCATATATCTTCGAAAAGTGCACACACATACACACACATACACACACACACACATACACACACACATACACACACATACACACACACATACACACACACAGACATTTTCCGATCTCGTCGAGCTGAGTCGAATGGTATATAACACTATGGGTCTCCGAGGCTCCGTTCGAAAGTCGGTTTTTCCAGCAATTCTAATACCTTTCTATAGAGAAAAGCAAAAAGCCTTCTTAGTCCACTTAGTGAAATTTTCATATATCTTGAAAAATCACCATGAACATGAAATTTTCGAAATCGAAAAAAAATTTTTGATGCCAAAAGGCTTAGAATTGCATGAAACGTCGAGATTTAGTGTCATCTCGAAAAAAAAATTTTTTTGAAAAAATCGACTTTTTGGGACTTAGAAAAAATATGAAAATTCCCAGAAAGTTGATTTTTTCAAAAAAAAATTTTTTTTAGATGACACTAAATTTCGATGTTTCATGCAGTTTTAAGAGTTTTGGCATCAAAAAAAATTTTCGATTTTGGAAATTTCATGTACTCCCCCCTATGGTGCTTTTTCAAGATCGAAAATTGTCAAACCTTTACCACCGGGCAGCACCCCTTAAGCATGTCCGATTTAGGTCAAATTTTGCATGAAGGCTTTTTTCGAGGTGCTTAAACTTTTGAGCACTAGAACTTAACGAAAATAGAGGTGATCCCAAAATTTTGGCACCCATATATATATATGAGCGGTAAAAATCAACGTGTTTTGTCGGTTACGTCACTTATACAATTATATATCTGGAACCAAAAGTCACAACCATTTGATCTTCGAACTTGATCAACGGCCCGACAGTAGCTTTCAAACGAGCCCAAGTTTGTTAAAATCGGATCAGCCATCTCTGAGAAAATTGAGCGCGTTCAAATACAACGCTTTTTGTCGGTTACGTCACTTATACAATCATATCTCCGGAACCAAAAGTCACAGCCATTTGATCTTCGAACTTGATCAATGGCCCGCCAGTAGCTTTCAAACGAGTCCAAGTTTGTTCAAATCGGTTCAGCCATCTCTGAGAAAATTGAGCGCGTTCAAATACAACGCTTTTTGTCGGTTACGTCACTTATACAATCATATCTCTGGAACCAAAAGTCACAGCCATTTTATCTTCGAACTTGATCAATGCCTCGATAGTAGTTTTCAAACGAGCCCAAGTTTATTGAAATCGGTTGAGCCATCTCTGAGAAAATTGAGCGCGTTCAAATATCTTCGAAAAGTGCACACACATACACACACACATACACACACACACATACACACACAGACATTTTCCGATCTCGTCGAGCTGAGTCGAATGGTATATAACACTATGGGTCTCCGAGGCTCCGTTCGAAAGTCGGTTTTTCCAGCAATTCTAATACCTTTCTATAGAGAAAGGCAAAACCCTTCTTAGTCCACTTAGTGGAATTTTCATATATCTTTAAAAATCACCATAGGGGGGAGTACATGAAATTTTCGAAATCGAAAAAAAATTTTTGATACCAAAAGGCTTAGAATTGCATGAAACGTCGAGATTTAGTGTCATCTCGAAAAAAAATTGTTTTGAAAAAATCGATTTTTTGGGACTTAGAAAAAATATGAAAATTTTTCTAAGTCCCAGAAAGTTGATTTTTTCAAAAAAATTTTTTTTTGAGATGACACTAAATTTCGATGTTTTATGCAGTTTTAAGAGTTTTGGCATCAAAAAAAATTTTCGATATTGGTAATTTCATGTACTCCCCCCTATGGTGCTTTTTCAAGATCGATAATTGTCAAACCTTTACCACCGGGCAGCACCCCTTAAGCATGTCCGATTTAGGTCAAATTTTGCATGAAGGCTTTTTTCGAGGTGCTTAAACTTTTGAGCACTAGAACTTTACGAAAATAGAGTTGATCCCAAAATTTTGGCACCCTTATATATACAAGAGCGGTAAAAATCAACGTGTTTTGTCGGTTACGTCACTTATACCATCATATATCTGGAACCAAAAGTCACAACCATTTGATCTTCGAACTTGATCAACGGCCCGACAGTAGCTTTCAAACGAGCCCAAGTTTGTTAAAATCGGATCAGCCATCTCTGAGAAAATTGAGCGCGTTCAAATACAACGCTTTTTGTCGGTTACGTCACTTATACAATCATATCTCCGGAACCAAAAGTCACAGCCATTTTATCTTCGAACTTGATCAATGCCCCGATAGTAGCTTTCCAACGAGCCCAAGTTTGTTAAAATCGGTTGAGCCATCTTTGAGAAAATTGAGCGCGTTCAAATATCTTCGAAAAGTGCACACACATACACACACATACACACACACTTACACACACACATACACACACACAGACATTTTCCGATCTCGTCGAGCTGAGTCGAATGGTATATAACACTATGGGTCTCCGAGGCTCCGTTCGAAAGTCGGTTTTTCCAGCAATTCTAATACCTTTCTATAGAGAAAGGCAAAAAAAGCATTTGCAGCTTCAAAATTGGATCAAACAAATTGGCCATAATAAAGTAAGAACTCTACCAAGATTGGAAGTTACACCGATTGAACTACTAGTAGGGTGGAATGTCAGAGGCATCTTTCCATACCTTTGGTCCTCCCATTCCACAACGAATTTGATCGTGAAGATATTCGAGGAAAGGATGCTAATTCAAAACTAAGCAGTAAACAGTACGCGGATCAGAAACGGGGTGCAAAACATTCGGATCTTACTGTTGGGGATAAAGTTGTTTCAACACAATTCAAAAAGTTGAAGTCAGACCAAACTCTTGGGGAGCGGAAAGTTTGACATAGTTACAAGAGAAGGGTCGGAAATAGTAGTCCGATGCGATCGGGGGGTATTATACTCACGGAAAATGTTTTAAATGTTATAATTAGTATTAAATTCCGAAAGTCCTGATGAACGTTTGTTATTAACCAGATGATATCATCCATCATTCTTGTTGGTTCAAATTTCGAGTGTAATGTGGGTTTCGTATTCTACGAAGAAGAAGCATATAAGTTAGTGCGTGATTCGCCGGCAGCTCATTCTTGTGAGTACTTTCTAGATGAACGGATCGAACCAAACTGAGGACACTGCAAGCAACTGGCACGCTCCCATCACTTTTCCAAATATCAGTTAGTTGATTGATTGTATGAATTGTACAAGCTTTCCCCTTTTCCACTAACAGAGTTTGAAGCGATACACCTACATCAAAGTACAGATTAGTTACATTAAACAGCCAATATTCTACAACTATATATTCCAAACTTGAAACAATTCCGTTTTAATTTGCCAATATAGGAGGCTAGGTACATCCCGGGTTGGCGGTTCAATGCATAGGATGCTGGTCTTACAAGCCAGTTGTCGTATGTTCGAGCCCCGACCTGGAAGGATTCTTAGTGTCAGTAGGATCCATAGTACTAGCCATGCAATGATTCTGTACACTAAGAATCGGTTGCGAAGTCTGTTGAAACAGAAAGGCCAAATTCCACAAAAGGAATATAATGCCAAGACTTTGCTTTGGAGGCTAGGTACGACAAATTTGTAGTTTATTTTTATTGAAGCTATGAAGTTCGAAGATATCTGATTCTGCTCGAAATTTCAGTACGAGACAATTGCAATTGCCTGGTCTAAAATGTATCGTCGATCTTCGGTATGCAAGAGTCATTTTAATAATAGTTTTAAGAATGATAATAATAATAATAATAATAATAATAATAATAATAATAATAATAATAATTAATAATAATAATAATAATAATAATAAAAATAATAATAATAATAATAATAATAATAATAATAATAATAATAAATAATAATAATAAATAATAATAATAATAATTATTATTATTATTATACAGATTAACCTGTATATAGCAACCCTGTTTCGCATGGCATATTTTCACACGACCCCATACTAGTATAAAGATGTGTTCAACACCATCACTTTTGCTTTCGCATTGCCGTTCGTAATTGAATGTGTTAGTGACGGTACAAATTACTTTAATTTCCATCTTGATGAAAATCTGCCTTTCTATCAGTTTTCGGTGCCATCATGCTGACGGTGTCTCGTGCGTTCAGAGTAGCTGCTTTAACTTAAATGACGCTATTTCTCACATCACATTTCATTTTATATCTGCTACTGGCAGCGGTGTACGGACAGTCCCTTTGTTAAAATACCTTTCCTGTTCGCAGAACGGGAAGCAGTGAGACGATATAAAAGAGAGAGTTAGCAGAGCGGTAGCCAGTAATACTGAATTGGCTGTCTAGCTGTTCACAGCATCTTGTGGAATTTTTACGCAGAAACACGTACACAGGATGAACAGTTAAGGGTAAGGCAAAGTCCCTCTCAAACCGTGTTGGTCTGCAGTTTCCAGTTGGCAGAATCCATCGTCTGCTCCGGAAGGGAAACCTAGCCGATCGTGTCGGTGCCGGTGCACCAGCCTATCTGGCGGCAGTGACGGAGTACTTGGCTGCAGAAGTGTTGGAATTAGCCGGTAACGCTGCCCGTGACAACAAGGAAACGAAAATCATCCCTCGCCATCTGCAGCTGGCCGTCCGTTACGACGAGAAGTTGAACAAAAACCCACACACATCACTGTGATAAAGAAATATTTAAGATTGCTTTAAGTTCAGCCAGTTCTGATACGCCTGGAAAGTAGAATGCGCAAATCAAGTGGAAACCTTTGTTCTAACAATTTGTTTATTTTTGTTTTCGGCCGCATACTAAAGAATTTACGACAAAAATACATATTGATCTGTATACGTGCCAACTCTGTTTCGCACGGCGTATTTGTATACTAGTATAAAGATGTGTTCAACATCATCACTTCAACTTTCGCATTGCCGTTCGTAATTGAATGTGTTAGTGACGGTGCAAATTATTTAAACTTCTCGTGTGTGTCTTGTTTCGGCAACAATTGCTCGGAAAATGGTAGGAAAGCGACAACATTCACCTAGTTCTTTATGATTATCTTTAGCACTAAAAAGTGCTTTGAATGAGCCTTGCTGGACTTTTTGGTTGCCTTTCTACCGGTTTTTGGTGTCATCGTGCTGACGGTGTCTTGTACGTTCAGAGTAGCTGCTTTAACTTAAATGACGCTATTTCACACATCACTTTTCATTTTATATCTGCTACTGGCAGCGGTGTACGGACAGTCCCTTTGTTGCAATTCCTATCCTATTCGCAGAACGGCAAACAGTGAGACGACAGGTCCTCGATTTTGCTCTCGTGTATCTTGTTTCGGGAACAGTTGCTCAGCAAATGGTAGGAAAAATGAACCACTCAACTTTTACATGGATGCTCTTGTACAGCAGCAGACATCTCGCGTTCTGATTGGCTGGTGCTGTCATGCGTCAAATCAAACAGGTTTTTCAATAGTGTACTGTTGAAAAACTTCAATGTTGTTGCAATACACGTTCAAGTTGGAAATTTTCGATTCTATTGGTAGTTAGATTATATAAATACGAGAAAGGCAAACGCGCCTTATGAATTATCCTCTTTGATACTAGTTTATACCAAACAATTCAGAAAAGTTTAATTTTGAACTATTTGAGATTATGTCACACAACTAGAGATTTTATCATAAAATTGTGATCATATTTCCGATGGCATGTAGCAAGAATTATGTTGATTCATTAGATACAACAGGAGATATTCACGATCAAAAACTTATCACTCTTTCAGAGGGTAAATTTTGAAAAGGCTCCCCATAGTAATGTAAGTTGTATTCACGACAAAACTCGATTAACAAAAGTCTGCATAACAAAAAAAGTCTGCAGCACTATACCCGAAATCTGCAGATTTACAGACAAATCTGCAGATCTGGCATCTCTTCTTCCGACACGCAGAAATGTGACTAAATTTATTGAAAGATTGGCTCCTTTTAATCTAGCGGCCGCTTCTCGAAGGAGTTCTAGGTGTTCTTCGAATGTTTGACTAACGACGATTATATCGTCAAGATATATGAAAACATTTGGTTCTAGTTCTTTGGCCCCTAGGACTTTATTCATCTGATCTGAAACATTCTTTATCAGAAACCTGTTCTGATCTTGCATAGAAATCTACTTCCTTTATTAATCTCATTAGATCTTGCCCGTTGTCTTTGCCGGTTTATCTTTAATTCCATTCTGACACCAGTCGCCGTCATTGTTGCGATCGACGACGTTTTTCTAAGCTGCTTTTACTTGGAATTTTTAAATTACACTCGCTCGATTCGGTTTCCGATGTTTCTAATAGTGATAAGATTTTCACTTTCTTTTTGGAATCAAAAAGTATTTGCTAGCGTTGCTCATTCATATGGCATTGCGGGACCTGACGACCATCAATATTACCAATTGTCTTGATTGCTTTAAATATGATACAACAGGACCCTCGGCTACTCTGGCAGCTTTCTTCATATCTGGAACGCGCCAAAGATTGTTGGGGATTTTCGAACATGGACAATCTGGTAACTGTCCCACCGGAATTCCATCTAACCTTCCAGGAATGTTGCGTATTTCCTGGTAGAGTTATATTCCCGCCGTAGTAGCGGTGAATTCGAGCGAAGATCCGGGTTCTATGGATGAAAAATCGGAACTTGTCCCGAAACAAACATAAAAGAATGTTTCCGAAGCCGTTTTTATTACTGATTTATTAAAATCACGTATCGATTGTCCCGAACTTCTGCAATTGATTAATCTGTACATTCATCGACGTAATCTACGCTCTTTTCGCTTCTTTAGTTTACCCATTGCACGAACAAATTATAGTCACAATAAACCATTTTTCAGTAGAGTGTTCAGTAGAATATACTGGAGAGAGAGATTACTAAATTTCATCTCCATTAGGCTTTTTCCTGTTCATCAAAATAAACAAATAAACTTTTGTTGCTGATATCCATTTGTAATATTGAATAAACTAAAAAAATATTGCAAATCAATACAGCCGATATGAAAATTTTCGGAAGAACCCTCCTTTTCTTTGTTTCGTTTTTCATTTGCAGGCGTCTCTTCCGGTAATTCAGTTTTGCGACAATGTGCCAATGACTTGAGAGCGGCCTACCAAGCGTAGTATATCCTACACATAAAACAAATAATATTTTGCATATAAAAATTTCCAACTTTGCTTTTAAGAGACTTCGAAAAACGCAATTTGACAAGAAAAACATTTGAAATAAGTGAATAGATTTCTGATTTCGAAACAATTGAATTTAAGAGTATATACTTTTGGTACAACAGCGACAAAACCTGAACAACCAAGCAACGGTACATTGTAAACTTACACAAAATTGACTAAATACATTTCAACGTTTATTTTGAATAACTTTTTGTTTTGATGTAAACATGATGAACCATGATGAAATCGAATTTCAGCAAGTTCAATACTGTTGGGATGGGTTGATTACTGTTTGATGAGGGCTTTTGTGATTTGTTGTAGTTTTTAATAATGATTGATATGTTATTATTTTTATCGTAAAAAATGCGGCTTTCTCAGACAAATGGAGATAGGCAAACGATTTGTTTATATCGCTCTACCGATTTTAGAAATGTGTCACATCACCTATAAGAACAACAACGTTAACCATCGCACTGACGTAGATGGTCTCAATACCACTTACGCCGGCATTCTTCACACCACCAAGGCATCGAAGAGTGAAAGAAAGATAAGCACATAAACAGCCGAATTCGAGACATAAATTATGCCCGTCGCGTAATTGTACCCACAAACCAATAAACCAATAATTGTCAGATTTACTGCATACACCAAACTCTGTGGTAATAGTGCCATCCGATGAAAAGTTCTTCAACGAACTTAGTTTATTTTATATATGTTACCGTGAATAAACCACAGACATCCCACCGTTGGAAATCAACGAGACTGACAATAACGATTAGACAAAAGTGAGTTCACAAAGTACATTAAAATAATCCATATACCATGAACGTCCATACAATGTCGTATAATAAATGCATGTTTTCAATTTCCCTTGAAAAAGGTCTTCAAAAATGGTTGAAACGTCAGGCAATTTTATAAACAAATCGTTTGCCTATCTCCATTTGACTGAGAAAGCCGAATTTTTCCGATAAAACTCCAAATCAGTCCATATATACAAACTTGAGCTCATCATTGCGAATATACACAATGGCTTCTTCAAGCTAATGAAATGCTACTATATTTACCACACAGCACAATTATTCAAAGCGTATGCACAACTCTACAGAAATTTATGTAACATGAACATTCGTAAGTACTTTCTCGTTCAATGTCGTAACACTGGATTGTTCCCGAACCACATAGTGAACTCTCTAAAATGCATACACCCACTCTTGGAAGAATGCAGTCCGTACACCCATAAACTACAACGAAAAACCGAACGTTTTAAAAAATCAATTTTAAATATTGAGATCAAACAGACTTTCTTTGAAATCAAGTGTTTACATCGAGAACTGGACCAACTACAACAACAGCTGACACAATCCACAAATAGCACAAAAGCCATACTAAATGCTACCAATGTATTGATTCCCGAAGATACCATCACACTACGGTCGGTCCAGTTTTTTAGTACATATTCGATTGTATGCAGCTTTATTTCAGCTATGGCTGCACGAATGTTGTCCTTTAAAGCTTGAATTGTCTCTGGCTTGTCCTCATAACACTTATTATTGACAGCCCCCCAAAGATAATAGTCTAACGGCGTCAAATCCCAGCGCCGATGCGGCCAAACGACATCCGAATTTCGACTGATAATTCGATCTTCGAAGACTGTGCGTAGAAGATCGATGGTAGCGTTGGCTGTGTGGCACGGAGCGCCGTGTTGTTGGAACCGAATGGTGTCCAAGTCTTCCTCTTCAAGTAACGGGAAGAACCAATCGCTAATCATGACGCGGTAGCACTCGCCATCAACCGAGGTGGCGGTTCCTGCCTCATTTGAGAAGAAAAATGGCCCAATGATGCCGCCAGACCTGAATCCGCACTAAACCGTCACTCTCTGAGGATGCATCGGCTTCTCCGGGTTTTCCGTCCCCAAGATGCGACAATTTCGCTTATTAACATACCCGCCGAGATGAAAATGTACCTCATCCGAGAAGATGATTTTTTGGCAAACACATTCCGCAACATTAGCATGATTTTCAAAGTAAAACTGCACTATTTTCACGTGTTCCTCAAGCGTATACCAAACCATTTTCGTTCAGCGGAAGGATAAAACTAAGTTTCTGTCAAATCAGAAGTGACATTAAGGTTACCAATGTCGAAATAACCGCTAGTTCCAAAAAACTTATTTTAATGGTGGTGTAATGATGCCTTTCTCATATTACTCATTACATCATAAATATAATCGTGAAATTCGCAAAAACAACTGTTTATTGAATAGAAACAGGATAATTTGTTCGGATCTTATCTCACAAACTCTATCAAACCTGATTACCCTGTAGTTCCGGAACCGAAAGTAGTATCCGCAACAAATTAAGGTATTCCGTATGAAACTGTAAGACTTTTCTTTGAACCTATAAGTTTGTGAAAATCGATCCAAGAAAAGTGAGCGAAATACTTTTTGCAGTTTTTAATCACTATTTCCAATTCTTTTGAAACCGAATGCAGATAAACGGAATAGCCGAAGTTGGTTCGTTTGCTACCAGCAAATATGACCTACAAATTGGAACAGTTTTGAACGTAGTTAAACCTATACTTATTATTATTATTATTATTATTATTATTATTATTATTATTGTTCTATTTCACTACATAACGTGTACGAAATAGAACAAAGCACGCCTTGTTCGTTTTGTGTTTTCTTCTTCTTTCGGTGTTGTACATATTGTCACTCTATATGGCGATTTAAAAACTTTGACACTCATCGCCCTGCAACTGTGGAACCGGAAGTCGGATCCGGATGAAATTTCACAGTAGGTTTAAAGACAGTATGACTTTAATTCAAATCAAGATTTATGAAAATCGGTTCAAGCATCGCAGAGAAATCGAAGTGAATTTAGTTTTAGGAGTTTTTCTTCTCCACTTTCGGTGCTCTCGGAACAGGAAAAGAGGGGACCAGTAGTGCCGAATTAAGTTTTCTTGCCTACAAACTAACAAGCTCTGCAAACTAGAAGAATTTATCGGACAGTTTTATGGGATTTGTACCTGTTTTTAACCACCGTTCGTGGAAAATTTTTAATAGAACTGGTAATTTTCCACTTATCACACTTTAGTTCCGAAACCGGAAGTCGGATCCTGATAAAATGTTCCACAAATTTATATAACCTTTCATTTGAATCTTAGTTTGCATAAATCGGTTGAGTTCTTCCAGAGATAATTGAGTATAAACTTTTTCTCAAATTTTCACATATTACCATATAACTCCGGAACCGGAAGTCACATTCAAATGAAATTCAATAGCAAGCTATGGAACCATAATACCTTTTATTTGAATCTTAGTTTGTGAAAATCGGTTCAGCCATCTCTGAAAAAAGTGAGTGCTTTTTTTCACTTTTTTTGTACATATCATCCTATATCTCCGGAACCGGAAGTCGGATCGGAATAATATTCAATAGCAGGCTATGGGGCTATGAGACCTTTCATTTGAATCTTTGTTTGTGAAAATCGGTTTAGCCATCTCTGAGAAAAGTGAGTGCATATTTTTGTTACATACACACACACATACACACACACGGACACATACACACACACAGACATTTGCTCAGTTCGTTGAGCTGAGTCGAATGGTATATGACATTCGGCCCTCCGGGCCTCGGTTAAAAAGTCGATGATTGCATAGCCTTTCTATATGAGAAAGGTCAGTGTTCTAAAAAAACTAAAGGTCAGTGTTCGAAGCGTTCTTACGTGGAAATATTATAAAGAACGGCTTCATCGCACACTGAGAACCCGTTTTCTCTCATGTCAGTTGATGAAGGCAGCTCTGACGACCCCGGCGAAGAAACATATTACCCATTGCCTGGAGGAAGCAGGAAAATACCAAAAAAAATGTTACATGGCGGATCCTGTACTTCCGGCTCATATTAAAATCTCTTCGAGTTATGAATATTGCTCGAGATCTGACAAAGCATTACTCGGCAATAAACTCTATGGACAAAGTGTCGCCAAACAAGTTGCGCGTAGTCGTGACCGACCTGAAGCAAGCAAATCAGATTGCTGCTAGTGAGCTTTTCACCGCGATGCGTAACGCGTAAATGTGGAGAGGCCCATTAGCACATTCTCAAGCTTCCTCGTAAAGGCGTTAGACTGTCTTCGTCGCAGAATAACCAAAAAGAAACAAAAAGTGCTGACTCTGAACCGAAGCAAATTCCACCAGGTTTAAGAAACTATAATAAGGAGTATCCAACACTTCCAGGGGCATCGAAACACCCTAATAACAATTTCGTCCCACACCACGGTTAGTTTTAGGAGACTTTAACTCCCATGGTACGGGATGGGGCTTCCTATATGATGATAATCGCTCTTCGTTAATCCAATATCCCGGGTTGGCGGTTCAATGCATAGGACGTTGGTCTTACAAGCCAGTTGTCGTATGTTCGATGGATTTATCCCTGTTGTCCACTTCGCTACAGTTAGATTGCAAGTGGAAGGTAAGCTATGGTCCTCACGGTAGTGATCACTTGCCGATCATGGTTTCAATCACCAGTGGTGTAAGACCATCGGAGACAATCAATTTTTCGTATGATCTCACGCGAAACATTGATTGGAAAAGCTACGAGAGCTCGATATCTGAGAAACTAGATATATCACAGGAGCTTCCCCCGGAGGAAGAACATAAATTTTTGGCTGGTTTGATTCTCGACATCGCAATTCAGTCGCAGAAGAAACGTATACCCGGCGCGAAAACTAACATTCGTTCTCCCAACCCGTGGTGGGACAAAGAGTGCTCAGAGCTGAGAGAGAAAAAAGCATCAGCTTTCATCGCGTTTAGAACCAACGGAACACCTGAAAATTACCAGAAATACGCGGCGTTAGAACTTAAAACGAAAAGTTTGATTGAAACTGAGAAACGCGGTTATTGGCGACGGTTTGTTGACGGATTAATGAGAGAAACAGCAATGAGCACTCTTTGGAATACGGCACGACGCATGCGCATGCGGCACGACGTAATCACGCGAACGAAAGTGAGGAATATTCAGATCTCTGGATATACGAATTCGCCAAAAAGGTTTGTCTTGATTCTGTGACGCAACAGAAGGTATACCAAGTCCCAACATCGAGCTCGAACGATTCACCGTTTTCAATGATAGAGTTTTCACTTGCACTTTTATCATGTCACAATAAAGCTCCAGGGTTAAACAGAATTAAATTCAACTTGTTGAAAAATCTGCCTGATTTTGCTAAAAGACTAAAAGTTTATTGAATTTATTCTACATGTTTCTTGAGGATAACATTGTACCATATTACTGGAGACAAGTAAAGGTTATCGCTATTCAAAAACCAGGAAAACCAACCTCCGTCCACAACTCGTATCGGCCGATTGCTATGCTCTCCTGTATTCGGAAATTGTTGGAGAAAATTATTCTCTTTCGTCTAGACAATTGGGTCGAAACTAATGGCTTGCTTCCAGATACACAATTTGGTTTTCGCAGGGACATAAGAACGAACGATTGTCTAGCGTTGCTCTCAACAGAAGTTCAAATGACATTTGCTCGTAAAGAAAAAATGGCATCAGTTTTCCTCGACGTCAAGGGGACGTTTGATTCAGTTTCCATTGATATTCTATCTGAGAAGTTGCATCAGCATGGTCTTTCGCCAGTCTTAAACAACTTTTTATCTAATCTAGTGTCCGATAAACACATGCATTTCGAGTATGGTAATTTAACAACAAATTTAACTCTCCTATACAATTTCTACGTAAACGACATCGATAAATGTATCAACACATCTTGCACGCTAAGACAACTTGCCGACGACAGCGTTGTGTCCATTATAGGACCCAAAGCGGACGTTCTGCAAGGGCCGTTACAAGATACTCTTGCCAACTCATCAACTGGGTATCGAATTCTCTACGGAGAAAACTGAGCTACGTGGAAATGCAACGTCGCCATCTTGATGAGCAGCAACGATTAATAGATAAAGCGATCGAAGAAAATGAAGTCGGCAGCATCATCGCACAATGAAATGGTATTGTTTTCATCGATGTTAAAGCCGTCTTCTTCCCGTTCACTGCAGGAAACGAAAAGTTCGAGTGCCTTGCGCGCCAACCGTACACCTAAACAACTTTCGGCGCTACAAGAGCAGCTGGAAGCGTGTAGAAGATTATTGGAGTCCGTAGCAGAAACCACCGATCCTGTTGCTCAAATGGATTAAACTAAACAGCTGAAGAAACCACCAAAGCCAGGGACGAGCCAGTCACGCTTCGAGAAGCAGATCAGCGCCTGTTCAGAAATCAGTCGGACGTTACCTGCCGTAGCGGAGGGTGAACGAGTTCGATTTAAACAACATTCCGAAGCGATTCCAGTGGAGGAAAGTTAATCGATGCATGGTAGCTCGTCAATGAACTCGGTATGCCAAGCTAGCATTCCGTCGGTAAGACTCAAGCGATTGCATCTAATGAAATGCGTCCCAGTGCAATAGATCCCCCAGGTAAGCGTCATGCCTTGAATAATTTTCCAATAAAAAATTCAACAGTGAATATAACCCCACGACCAATATATATGACAACCGTGAGCAGTCGCGAAATTTCGCACGCTCAGTATACAATGAAATGCCTGATGAATATTCCCGTGAGCAGCTGCGAGATTGACACGCGCACCCGGGTGAAATAATACAAAAATCAATCAATAAGTCAATGCGTTTTCCACCCGCGAACCCGGTTGAATTGAATGAATCGTCTTTGCCTCCTCGTCTGTCCGAAAGTGTGCATCGAGATCAAGTCAAAATTTGATCGATCAAGATCGAGTATCAAATTATCCCACACAGGAGCAATTAACAGCACGGCAGTCTCTGGCTAAGGATCTTTTCCGCTTTTCTGGTGATCCTGCGGATTGGTCGGTCTTCATTTCGACCTATCAATGCACGACTAAAGACTGAATCAATGTACGTGATCGCCCGAAGAGTAAAGGTTTCGTGAATACTCATGCTTTGGATTGCGCTTCTAAAGACGGTAGTGCGAGTAGTTCTGCGACAGGCGTAATTAAACTGTTCGATTGTGTGCACTGTAGCCAGGCTGGCCATAGAGTACGCGAACGCAGTTCTTTTAAATTATTGAGTGTAGATGATCGTTGGAGGAGAGTTCGAGCATTAGGTCTTTGTCACAACTGTTTGTTTAGTCACGGACGCAGAGCTTGTCGTGGACGATAAATTTGCGATATTGATGGTTGTCATTTTCGTCATCATCCGCTGCTTCATTCGCGCAACGGCCCTCCGAGAGCACCGGCATCGAGTACTATAGTAGCAGAGAATCATAATTATCGTCTTTCGACTTCGTCAACGCTGTTTCGAATCATTCCGGTTACCGTACACTGTAAAAACGTTTAAATTAATACGTTCGCCTTTCTGGACAAGGGATTTGACGCTGATGAAAAATGAATTGGCTGAACTACTGAATTTGCGTGGCGATCCGCAACCACTGTGTCTTCTTAAGGCGGGAAATACTTCCCGTGTGGAGAAGGAATAGCAACGAGTTTCTCTAACGATCGCTGGTGTAGGGCAAGACAAACGACAGAAGCTGATGAATGCTAGAACCGTTCAAAATCGTTTCAAATCCAGATCAAAGAAGCGGCAATGAAATATGCGCACTTGAAGGGAATTTCTGTTAGCCGCTACCAGAACGCTAGACCACGAATTCTTATAGGCATCGACAACCTACGATTATATGTACCGCTAAAAGTGATAGAAGGAGATGGCTAAGGATCGATTGCAGCGAAAACCAGATTAGGCTCTTATGTTTACGGTCCGCGAGGAAGTGTCAAGAAAGAGTCCTACAATTTTCATGTGCGCAAGTGCGATTGCGATGATGAGCTTCACGATACTGTTAAGCAGTTTTTCGAAGTTGAAGCAGCTGGGCTGAGACCGACTGAGGTTCCGTTGGCAAACGAGGACCATCGAGCATTGACGTTATTGGAAGCTACCACGCGACTCGAGTGCCTCGAGTGAAGAATGGATCGCGATCCGATGTTGAAAGAGAGTCTTCACTGACAAATACGCGAATATGAAACAAAGCAATATGCACACAAAGCTACAGCAGTAGAAATGGAATCAGCGAATCCAAGAAAAATTTGGTTTCTCCTGATACGAGCAGTAACAAACCCGAAGAAACCAGAGAAAGTTCGTGTCATTTGGGACGCAGCCGCTAGAATCGATGGAGTCTCGCTCAACAGCTTCCTTCTCAAAGGCCCTGATCTACTGTCGTCGCTCCCTGCAGTATTAATTGGCTTCCGACGGTATAGAGTGGCAGTGAGTTCGATATCCAAGAAATGTTCCATCAAATCCTAATCCGAGACGAAGTTGAGAATTTTCAGCGTCTCTTGTGGCGTTACAGTCCATCTGAGAAGCCAATGATTTATTTGATTGACGTTGTAACATTCGGTACCACCTGCTCGCCGGCCTCGGCCTAGTTCGTCAAGAATCGAAACGCACAGCAACATACTGAACAGTATCCTGAAGCATCGAAGGCGATCATTGGTGATCATTATGTCGACGATTATCTGGTAAGTTTCGGATCGGAGGAGATGGCGGCAAAAATATCAAGTGAAGTACACTACGTTCATGGCAACGGAGGTCTCAACCTGCACAATTGGCGATCGAACAGTAATAAAGTTCTCGAAGAGCTCGGTGAGGTATCAACCGAAAAAGATAAACTGCTGAACCTGGCGGATGGCGTAACGAACGAAAGAGTGTTGGTTATGCTTTGGAGTCCATTAACGGATGAACTGGGATTTTCTACTCAAATGAATGACGACGTGCAAATGCTGATTCGTACGGCAACACGACGGACGAAGAGACAGATGTTACGATGCGTCATGACATTGTTCGATCCTTTTGGATTGCTTTCGCCGTTCATTATCCACGGAAAAAATTTGATTCAGGTCCTGTGAAGCGAAGGTACTATATGGGACGAGCAAGTACTCACTGCCACTACGCAAAGTGGCAGAGGTGGCTCAAAATGATTCATTCGGAGATATCGATGTTCCTGTCTAAAATAATCTTTTGGATCGATTCCAGAACCGCACTGGCCTGGATCAACGCTGATCCCCATAACTATCGACAGTTCGTGTCCTTCAGAGTGAGCGAGATACTGGAAGATACAGCCAAAAGTGATTGGCAACGAAACGGAATGGATGGGAAGGAAGGAGCCGGCGTGCGATGGTTAACGTAGGCGAAAAGGCTTGCATGATCGTTGTTGATGCCATTGCTCGACGCAGGAGAAATCAGTGGAGATCCGATCAAGTGAAAGTGACACAAAGCGCCCTTTAGTAATGCACCGATCTGTCATCACATGACAAATAACGCTTTTTTTTAAAAAAACGGCCAATAAACAAAATTTCAGGATTTTGTTTTTATGTGTAATATAAATCTCTGTACATCATGTTTTTCATATAATTTTACTAATTCTTTGAAAATCTTCGTTATAACATTTTTCTAGACAAATCGAATAAATGACCAAAGTGCGTATTATTTTTGCCTCGTGTTATTGGTCTGTGGCTTTATCAAAAATATTTTACTCTGAATTAAAGAAATGGAATTGAATCAAGAACTTAACGGTTTCCAACTGTTATTGGGTAGGTTTATAAACTAAATACTTCGACAATTTTTAATATTGAACAAAATTTCGTTTGAATATCTACGTAGATCCGGCGATTTTGGCATTTCATGACAATGCTAACCAACATGAACGGTCATATCTTCAATCATCGTTCAATAAACACAAACCTATTAAACGATCGACTCCCAAACGATCTAGGACGCAAAACGCATCGTCAACGACCATTGAAGAAATACCAAGTAAGATTAGGTTATGATTTGTAATGTATTGGACTTGAAGCTCATAATATTTTCAAGATAATCAATTTAACAAAGTGTCATCGTGGTTGAACTCGTCAAATTTCAGTCAGCCTACTGAATTTACCCATGTCGATCAGGTACTAACCCAAGTAACAATGCTAGCTTGTTTGTGACTAGTTTGCAACCAGATATTTGAGTGGTTGTTACTAACATCTAACCACATGCATGACTCAAAAAGCGCAGTTTCTGCTACTTGTTAAGTCGGCTAAAAATAAGTTGTCGTTACGTTGTAATGCCATACTGAAATAACTTATCTTTTCATAACTTGAAAATCACTTGTTTTCAAGTAAACTAGTTGAAACTTAGTCACCATCGACATTATAAACATTGAATGAATCCAAAATACTTTTCTATCATCAATAAAAAAGCAGAAGAGTACTTTAAATCACAAACTTGATAAAACTTACAAATCTCACAACGATTTTAAAACTGTCGAGCGGAATTCAATTTCACTTCACTGTTTCGCCTTTCTTATATAGAAAGGTTATGCAATCACTTGAAAACCCGACTAGTGAAAATTGGCCCGGAGGGCCAAGTGTCATATACCATTTGACTCAGTTCATCGAGCTGAGCAATGTCTGTGTGTGTGTATGTATGCGTGTGTGCATATGTCAAATAATCTCACTAGGTTTTCTCAAAGATGGCTTAACCGATTTTGACAAACTTAGATTCAAATGAAAGGTCTTCCGGTCTCATACGGAATTCCTGAATTTCATCCGAATCCGACTTCCGGTTCCGGAGTTATAGGGTAAAGTGTGTCCAATATTGTACACCGTCACTTAAACCGGCGAAACAAAATACGTAAAAAATTTCCTAAACTGGTCTCAAAGCTACACAAATCGATAGTCATTCTCAGTAGGCATCTAAACAAACCGATTTCGACTATCCTGGTTTCCGGTATCCGGTTCCGGAAGTACAGGAAATAGTGGTCAAATATACCAAAATGAATTTCGCTTACTTTTCTCAGCGACGGTTTGATCGATTTCCACAAACTTAGATTCAAATGAAACATCTCATGGTCCCATACGGAATTCCTGAATTTCATCCGGATCGGACTCCAGGTTCCGGAGTTATAGGGTAAAGTGTGTCCAATATTGTACACCGTCACTTAAACCGGCGAAACAAAAAACGTAAAAAAATTCCTAAACTGGCCTCCAAACTACAAAAATCGATAGTCATTATCAGTAGGCAGCTGAACAAACCGATTTCGGCTATCCTGGTTTCCGGTATCCGGTTCGGGAAGTACCGGAAATAGTGGTCCTATATACCAAAATGAATCTCTCTTACTTTTCTCAGTGATGGTTTGACCGATTTTCACAAATTTAGATTCAAATGAAAGGTCTCGTGGTCACATACGGAATTCCTGAATTTCATCCGGATCCGACTTCCCGTTCCGGAGTTATAGGGTAAGGTGTGTCCAATTGTGTACCGTCACTTGAAATATTTTCGGATGCAACGAACATTTAAATCGTAATTTAGACTGCGTACTAGTAGAGTTTGTGTGTCATGTTAGTTGGTAACCGTACGAACCGACTTTGATAATACCGGTTCTCGGATTCCGGTGCCGGAAGTGCATATAATAGTGAACCCACTTCGTTTTCTTAAGGATGACTTACGCAATAAAATCACGGTTTTATTCTGTATTGTATGCACAAAAAATCTCTTGTATTGTATTGTATATCATTTATTTATACCCGGCTTTAACCCAAAAATCTCTTGGTTTCTTTCAAAAATCGAAGAGAAAAATTTTAAATGGAATACTACAATATTATATGTACATGAGAAAGGCATAATTACACCACTAGGTGGATTAAAACAGGTTTTTTATGCGCCTTCAATCAAAATCTGTTTATAAAGATATAAAAAATAAACAACAAAATAACGTTATGTTCAGAATGCTCAAAATTATTTCAAGTAGAGTGATTTCTCATCATTTTAAATTCATATATCATGAGAATTATAGAATTATCACAATCGATGATCAATCCCTATATTATTTTCTTCGTGTTTATGACAGTGCATAGAACAAAAATGACTATTCTGCCTTTCACAATTTTCGGCAAAAAGTAGTTTGGAAAAAAAGTAATATCCTGGTTTTATTTATGTTTCGTACACTTCTTGAGACTCCATATTGTGTTCGCCATATTCAAGTACGAATAATTAACATAGTAACGATTTACATATAAGCTTACGTAATTATAATGGTTCCGCAACGGTAAATAAACCTTTTTTCAACTAGTAGCTAAAAGCATAGTTGTGATTAAAGATATGTTAGAATCAAGTGACGATAACTTTCAAATGATAGTTAGTTCAATGTTTACGTTATAAAGAAACACTGCTGTCACCTTGTTTTAACCAGTATAACATAAAAAAACATGTTCGTGCTCTTGTCGCAACACAGTTGGATTAAGCGGTATCAAAACTAGTTACGGGTTGCTACTATTGAAGTCATATAAACTTATTTTCAACTAGTAGCTAAAAGCATTGTTGTGATTAAAGATATGTTTGGATTAAGTTACGATAGCTTATAATTAATAATTAATTCAATACGACAAAAATATGTGGTGATTTGAAACCTAAATAACTATTTCGTATCTGGTTATGTTATGAAGAAACATTGCTGTCACCTTGTTTTAACCAGTATAACATAAAAAAAACATATCCGCGCTCTTGGTGCAACATAGTTTGGACTTAGTCGGCTGCTAGATCAACCTGATTGACAGTGACATTATAAATGTCATTGAATATTCGTTCATTTTATGAATGTGTTAGTGTCAGGGATGTCAGGTTCACAGATTAATCTGTGTTTCGCAGATTTTGAGTTTTGTGCACAGATTTTAAAACTGACACAGATTTTCACAGATTTCTGAAAATGATCACAGATTTTCACAGATTCTTGAATAAATCACAGATTTTCACAGATTTTGGTAATCGAGTACAGTTTAGCACCCAAAAAGTACAGAGCGTGTTGGTAGTGAGACCTTTTTTTTTTTGCTCAATAAATTTGATTTTGAACTGCTATTGGAGTACGGAAAACGATCACAGATTTTCACAGACAGGTTTTGGGTTCGATCACAGATTTTAGAAAAAATGACCTGGCATCTCTGGTTAGTGTAAAATTGAGGCGACTTAAGCCATTTCATTACACTCCAGCTAGAGGAATGGATGATGCTGACTAAGGTAGGCCGTTTTGTTAATTTCCAGCGAATTTCAACAGATTATGTTGGAATTCTAAGAAGAACTGGTTATTTACTAGTTCTGTATATCCGAAAAACATTAAGATTTCAATGTGTATAATCAGTTATGTAATGTTTTCATTTAAAAATAAACAAAGTCAGCACGAAAACGTGCAAAATCGGGAAAGAAGAAGAAGAAGACAAATTGACAATTCAGTCCGCATCTTCTCACTCAATTCCGACTGATTTCCGAATCAACCGGTTGTAGGCGAAATTCATTCGGAATCGGTTGTTGCACTGGAGTTGGAATTGATTCGGAATTCATTATGATGAAAATTTCTCGCCGATTCGGAATTGATTCGGAATCCATTCGGATCTGATAATGCCCACATTATCAGATCCGAATCGGCGAGAAATTTTCATTCGGAATTTCATGTGGAAATCATAATGAATTCCGAATCAATTCCAACTCCAGTGCAACAACCGATTCCGAATGAATTTCGCCTACAACCGGTTGATTCGGAAATCAGTCGGAATTGAGTGAGAAGCAGGGTTGCCACATTTAAATCTGCATTTTTTAGAAGAAAAATCTGTAAATCTGTATCGGGAGCTCAAAAACCTGTATTGAAAATCTGTATATAGAAGTGATAAGAAATCGAAGCACAACGGAATGAAAAAGTCTTTACAACCCAAATTTAAAAAAAAACCAAAACTTTTCTTAGTCTGAATTTTATGATTTTGTAGTTGAAAAAACGCTGGAAGTTGTTTTTGCTTTGGAGCCTTTCGTAATAATGATTTGACGAAAAACTTTCAAAATCCAATCTGAATGTGAAACTTAATCTGATTGATCAATTGGTAATCTTTCTTCTTTACTACCTTACGTTATGGCCATCTTTTCATCTTATCAGAAGCAATTTTTGAAAGCATAAGCAATTTTTAATCCACGCTGTCAAAAATCTGTACAAATCTGTATTTTTTGCCAAAAATCTGTAATCTGCATATACAGAATCTTGGTCACAAATTTATTTGAAAAATCTGTAAAATGCAGATTAATCTGCATATGTGGCAACCCTGGTGAGAAGATGCGGACTGAATTGTCAATTTGACTTCTTCTTCTTCTTTCCCGATTTTGCACGTTTTCGTGCTGACTTTCAGTTTATTTTTAAATGAAAACATTACATAACTGATTATACACATTGAAATCTTCATGTTTTTCGGATATACAGAACTAGTAAATAACCAGTTCTTCTTAGAATTCCAACATAAACTGTTGAAATTCGCTGGAAATTAACAAAACAGCCTACCTTAGTCAGCATCATCCATTCCTCTAGCTGGAGTGTAATGAAATGGCTTAAGTCGCCTAAATTTTACACTAACACATTCATAAAATGAGCGAATATTCAATGACATTTATAATGTCATTGTCAATCAGGTTGATCGAGCAGCCAACTCAGGCGAAAATTCTAGCACTGAACCGATCGAGCACTGAAAAATCAAGCAGTCGAGTAAGAATTCATTACGCATTCCGTCATTTCGATAATGTGGGTGTGGGAATCGACGATCACGTTGAAGTTATAGAAAATATTGAATATACACTGAGCTAAATTCTCATTTTCACATTATATGATATCCTTATATATTTGCACTATTGGAAATTCCAATAAAAATTACATGGTGTATCAATATCATGTCAAACATATAAGATAACCATATAAAACATAAAACTTTTCTTAAAGTTATTTTCATAAGAATTTCATATAGCGAATGGAATTTCCAGACTCAATAAAATTTATTAGAACCCCCTATAACAACTATTAGATAATCACACAACATATATTGGGGCAATTTATAAAGTGCATATTCTGTTCAATCAGAATTTATATAGATAGATTCATGTAAAACATATGGCTTGTTGTATAACATTTATAAATAGCCTTCAATGCAGACCATTATAGTTCCATATACCAGTAATATACAGATCAAATGATTACTATTAAATTAAACAAGTGATACGAATATGCAATTTTGTTGAAAACAATGTGCTTTTTATATTAGGAGGAATCAAAAGCTGTAATGAAAGATAGTTGCGTTATTATAAAAACTTTGTTATTTATTTTTATCATTTCATAATAATTTCGTTGTTACACTTACGTCTATCGGTGACTTTCTGTTATCGCGCTGTTCTTTCAGGATTCGAGCTTTACTACTGGTGAATCCCTGGAAGCACTTTCTGATATTAAAGGTAGAGAAGTGTGACCCCAAAGCTATTAAATATAAACAATAAATCATTTTACCAGTCAGTAATAAAAAAATGAAACATACCTTTTTATTTCATGATTCGTAAATATATCCTTAATGGGAGTTGAAAGAGCTAACGTGTCTGCGATTATAAATTGCTTTATGATGCGGAAATCCCAGCTGCCTGAAGCAGCTGATGAATATCGAGGACTCACCACATACATTATGAAATGGGATAAGTTCTATCGAGTTTTCATATAAATTGTATGTGATATTCTTAGCAATTCATTATTGTTACACTAATTAAGACTTCATGTACATTCTTAATAAAAAATATAAATTTCCATATGGCTTCAATGAGTTATACGATGCATACGATTCATATGACGAATCTAATGAATATAAAAAAGATTTTCATTTCAGTGTAGTATTGAAGAGAGCAACGATTCCAGCGAAAGTATAGTTGATGTATAGGTTGTTCTTACTAGCTAGTATAGGTTGTTCTTACTAGCAATCAAATCGCGTTCCGCAACGGTAAGTTTGGTGCACTTGAGATGAAAAGGAGAGCGACAAAAACCACTGCAAAAGAATCTTACCTCCATGTTTACTTCGCAAGCACAAGAGTTGCACAACACTGCGGCCTCCATTGTGAATCCGTATATGAGAGGTATTTGTGCTATTACTTTACACAAAAGCTGCCAAATTTGGAACCAAAACTGTTACCCTTGATATGGAAACGATGCTAAAATTGATGTTCTTTACGAGAACGATGTCACAATTTCTCGAGAATATGAAAAGCAAACGAAAAAACAATGATTAGTATGGAGGAGATATTCAAGCACTACTTTATTGTTTACCTCAACTATCAACTTTTATCAAATCTTTTAGTTCAGCTTCTGGTAGTGGCAGCGGTACTAATGTTATTGGACCAGAAAGTATAACCAATCCCGAGTTAGATTTGTATAAGGACATTTGAGACCAGCTTTGATCTCTAATATCATACTTGTACAATAGATTTTCATTAAACGTGCAATATTGAAAGCACATGATTTTTTGAAAGTTTATTTTTTTTATCACAATCCATAGTGGGTTTTTTGTAATATTTATCGTGTTTCAAGTTGTTTCAGATTTAAATAAAATCTTTGTGTTCCATGGTATAAACCACCAGAGGTTGCTTGCGCCTAATACTACTAATGAATAATGCCCAGTCACGTGTAACTTCTATTTGTACATTTGATTTTTTTTGGCTCGTTCAATACAGCTGTGAACCAAATCTACCTCCATATGAGAATGTCCACTGTTAGATCTAGTTTTAATCGCAACTACCAATTTGAATTCAAACAGTGGAAATTAGATCCACAATTTCATTAACGCTGAGGATTTGCGTATTGATAACGCATAATTGAACTTCCCACTTTTTTCTTTGTTATCTCTCTCAGTTGTTATCTCGTTCTCTTTTACCAACGGTAGCCGGACGATATAGTCGCCAATTTAGTTCCGCATAATAAATAATCATTCCTTTAACCGTACGAAAAATAAAGTTTTGATTTAGCAATAAAGTGAAGTGAACTCCAACCAATAAACGCTCCTCCAACAATAACTAGACGAATCATTTGGTGCCGTGACCAGGATCTCGGACGTTTTTTGGAGTCTCGCCAAAGTCATACGTGCTAGGAAGGTTATAGCAGTGACTGTCCAAGTACAACGTCTTATTAAGACAGATTACATGTGAGTATCTGTCCAATCAATATAGTTCCCCTGAAAGGTACTTCCTGGGTTCTTTCGAACATTATAGAATTATCACCAGTAACACTGCTGCACAACGCTTCAATTGCCTACAAAGAGTACATTGACTAGTTCATAATTCTATACACCGGCATACTAAAACAAATTCGTAACGAACAGATCCTGTATTAAACTATAATACAAGGCCCGTATTGGACGGGCACAGGTGAGTGTCTGTCCAAATTCTCGGTACCCATCGAAAGGTGCTTCTTTTGTTTCACGTTTCTTCCAGCCGCATACAGCATCAAATTCATTTACCATCATGGCGGAGAAAAGGCTACGAACGAAGGAACTGAAGCTAAAAAATATACGTGATTCTATTCAATGCATTGAGGATTTTTTAAATAATTTCGATGCTACTCGAGACACGAAAGAGGTAGCGATACGAATGAGTAGATTAGATGCGTTAATGGAAACCTTTGAATCAATCCAGAGCGAATACGAGACATTAGGTGAGGGTATAGAGTTTGAAAAGGTAAACGCGAAAGTAAGAGCGAAGGTGGAAGAGCAATATTTTCGAGTAAAAGGCGGTCTTGAAGGTCCCTTCCCCTCCTCCAATCCCAGTGGAATCTCAGATGCAACAATTGACTCCAGCCATTTCCAACGTGACCAGCGTAAAGCTTCCCACTATTCAACTACCAATATTTGACGGTGATCTGAATGAATGGCTAACATTCCATGACTCATTTTCGTCGTTGATCCATGCATCCACAGAAATTCCGTGTATCCAAAAATTTCAACATTTGCGTTCGGCTTTGAGAGGTGATGCCTTAAAATTAATTGAGACACTAACGATTACTACGAATAATTATGCAGTTGCTTGGGAAGCACTGCTTAATCGTTATTCCAACGTATATTCGCTGACGAAAAGGCACCTGCAGTCATTGCTGGTTCAAACAAAGGTTTCAGGAAAGTCCTCTAGAAGATTTTGAACGGCATGTAAAACCACCACTGTAGTAGAAGATTTTGAACGGCAGGAGAACCCACAGCACATTGGAGTAGCCTTCTTGTTCAACTATTATGTTCTCGGATTGACGACCACACTCTGAAGGAATGGGAAGAAGTTGTGGCCATGAGCGAGAACTCAACTTATTGTAACCTAATAGAGTTTCTAACGCGCAAAATTCGAACTCTTGAACCGTTGAATATTTCTGCAGAGCAGCCGAGTTCCCCGAGTGGAAGATATTTGACCCCAATCAGACAAATGGAACCTCAAACCCACATCACACACAGAATTAATTCTTACGCAGCATCAGAGGTGTATCAACCCGGATGTTTGGCTTGCGATGATCAGCATCCATTAGTTAAATGTCCAGCATTTGATAAAATGTGCTTGAGTGATCGTTTGAAATTGGTTAATTTGAAACGTATTTGTAGTAATTGCTTCCGAAGCAACCATTTTGCACGGGAATGTCCATCGAATTTTTCTTGTCGGCCTTGCCAAAGACGACATCACACTTTATTGCATCCAGGATTTGAAGCAATATACACCAATTTTGATAATGGACAAACAACTCGTTCGAATTCTAACCCTCCAAGGTCATATATTACTTTTGGTGAGCAAACAAGTCCAACTTCTGACAGGTCCTGCACAATTGTGTCTGATTCTGCAGCCGAAACCCGTAGCACAAATGTATTTCTATCAACAGTCGTGCTCAAGGTGGTAGACGTGTATGGGGATGAACATTTGACTCGAGCTCTCCTAGATAGTGGATTACAATGTAATCACCATCCATGGTATTGATCAGCCCATCCATGGTATTGGTGAATCTCAAATTCGTGCATCTTGTTCAGCAACTACAGAAATTAGATCGAGAGTGAGAGAATTTTCAATTCCTCTCACTTGTCTGGTAATAAAAAAAGGTGGGTGGGTAATGTCAGAGACATAACTGGATGTCGTGAATACGAAAAAACTGATACGCTCCCATCACTTTTCCGAATATCAGTTAGTTGATTGATTGTATGAATTGTGCAAGATTTCCTCTTTTTCACTAATAGAGTTTGAAGCGATGCACCTACATTAAAATACAGATTAGTTACATTAAACAGCTACTATTCTACAACTATATATTCCAAACTTGAAACAATTCTTTTATAATTTGCTAATATAGCAGGCTAGGTACGACAAATTTGTAGTTAATTTTTATTGATGCTACAAAGTTCGAAGATATCTGATTCTTCTCGAAATTTCAGTACGAGACAATTGCAATGGGCTGGTCTGAAAAGTATCGACGATCTTCGGTATGCAAGAGTCATTCTAATAATAATAATGATAATAATAATAATAATAATAATAATAATAATAATAATAATAATAATAATAATAATAATAATAATAATAATAATAATAATAATAATAATAATAATAATAATAATAATAATAATAATAATAATAATAATAATAATAATAATAATAATAATAATAATAATAATAATAATAATAATAATAATAATAATAATAATAATAATAATAATAATAATAATAATAATAATAATAATAATAATAATAATAATAATAATAATAATAATAATAATAATAATAATAATAATAATAATAATAATAATAATAATAATAATAATAATAATAATAATAATAATAATAATAATAATAATAATAATAATAATAATAATAATAATAATAATAATAATAATAATAATAATAATAATAATAATAATAATAATAATAATAATAATAATAATAATAATAATAATAATAATAATAATAATAATAATAATAATAATAATAATAATAATAATAATAATAATAATAATAATAATAATAATAATAATAATAATAATAATAATAATAATAATAATAATAATAATAATAATAATAATAATAATAATAATAATAATAATAATAATAATAATAATAATAATAATAATAATAATAATAATAATAATAATAATAATAATAATAATAATAATAATAATAATAATAATAATAATAATAATAATAATAATAATAATAATAATAATAATAATAATAATAATAATAATAATAATAATAATAATAATAATAATAATAATAATAATAATAATAGTAATAATAATAATAATAATAGTAATAATAATAATAATAATAATAATAATAATAATAATAATAATAATAATAATAATAATAATAATAATAAAAATAATAATAATAATAATAATAATAATAATAAAACAGATTAACCTGTTTATATGGCAACCCTGTTTCGCATGGCATATTTTTACACGGCCCCATACTAGTATAAAAATGTGTTCAACATTCGCTTTCGCATTGCCGTTCGTAATTGAATGTGTTAGTGACGGTACAAATCTGCTTTTCTACCTGTTTTCGGTGCCATCGTTCTGACGGTGTCTCGTACGTACAGAGTAGCTGCTTTAACTCAAATGACGCTATTTCTCACATCACATTTCAATTTATACTGATAGCGGTGTACGGACCTCCCCTTCACAGAACGGGAAACAGTGAGACGATATAAAAGAGAGAGTTAGTAGAGCGGCAGTCATTAATACTGAATTGGCTGTCTAACGGTTAACAGCTTCTTGTGGAATTTTCACGCGGAAACACGCACACAGGATGAACAATTAAGGGCAAGGCAAAGTCCCGCTCGAACCGTGCTGGTTTGCAGTTCCCAGTTGGCAAAATCCATCTTCTGCTCCGGAAGAGAAACTACGCAGAGCGTGTCGGTGCCGGTGCACCGGTCTATCTGGCGGCAGTGATGGAGTACTTGGCTGCCGAAGTGTTGGAATTGGCCGGTAATGCTGCCCGCGACAACAAGAAAACGAAAATCATCCCTCGCCATCTGCAGCTGTCCATCCGTAACGACAAGGAGTTGAAAACCCCGTCCTTTTCAGGACGACCACATCACTGTGATAAAGAAATATTTAGATTGCTTCAAGTTTAGCCAGTTCTGATACGCCTGGAAAGTAGAATGCGCAAATTAAGTGGAAACATTAATTGTCATACCGAACAGTGGCACAAACGGATCTAGAGTTCAACTAACAGGCTAGCACTCGTATCATGTCGAACAACCTCTTCAGTTTGTTATTTTTACAAATAGGACAACGACACGCTACACATTCAAACCAACCGATTGAGTTAGTCGGGCACAGAAGCCATAGTCAGAGTGAAACCCACCCATAAATTTTCCCATATGCTTTCCCTCCCACATACACGCAGATTCGTGTGTGAAATGTCATTGCTCTGTGTTTTCAACAATTCATCCATGCCAGCGTACCTACGGTTTACGGGTTTAACCTCTACATTCTGCATTTCCAACACTCCGGCCGGTTCACTGGTATGGTTTGAAACACAAACACCTCCCTTTTCGCTACTGGCACAAGGAAAAGTGCTTTTTCTGTGTTCACCTCACTGAAAGGGTCGGATTAGGTTGAATTCGTGCAAGAACACTCATTTCAATAGCACTGCTACAATTAAATCGACGATGAGTACTCGAAAATGATTGTTCCGGAAACTATTTAATAATAATAATAATAAAACAGCTTAACCTGTTTATATGGCAACCCTGTTTCGCATGGCATATTTTTACATGGCCCCATACTAGTATAAAAATGTGTTCAATATTCGCTTTCGCATTGCCGTTAGTAACTGAATGTGTTAGTGACTGTACAAATCTGCTTTTCTACCTGTTTTCGGTGCCATCGTTCTGACGGTGTCTCGTACGCACAGAGTAGCTGCTTTAACTCAAATGACGCTATTTCTCACATCACATTTCAATTTATACTGGTAGCGGTGTACGGACCGAAAATCATCCCTCGCCATCTGCAGCTGTCCATCCGTAACGACGAGGAGTTGAAAACCCCGTCCTTTTCAGGACGACCACATAACTGCGATAAAGAAATATTTAGGATTGCTTTAAATTTAGCCAGTTCTGATATGCCTGGAAAGTAGAATGCGCAAATCAAGTGAAAACATTTGTTCTAATAATTTGTATAAAGTATACTAGTATAAAGATGTTTCTAAATCAAAATTTTCTGTTTCGTATTGCGAGACAGCGTTACTGTCCTGTCGTAATTGAATGTGTTAGATATCATGATCAAAAAGCGCCCCATACTAAAGAATTCACGACAAAAAAAAACTACATATTGATCTGTACGTGGCAACTTTTTCGCACGGCATATTTGTGTACTAGTATAAAGATGTATTCAACATCATCACTTCCACTTTCGCATTGCCGTTCGTAATTGAATGTGTTAGTGACGGTGCAAATTAATTTAACTTCTCGTGTGTGCCTTGTTTCGGCAACAGTTGCTCGGAAAATGGTGGGAAAGCGATAAAATTCAACTAATTCTTTATGATTATTTTTAGCACTTAATAGTGCTATTTGAATTTGCTGAAATTTTCGGCTGCCTTTCATCCGGTTTTCGCTGTCATCGTGCTGACACTCGTGCTTTAACTTAAATGACGCTATTTTTCACATCACCTTTGTTAGAATTCCTTTCCTGTACGCAGAACGGGAAACAGTGAGACGACAGGTCCACGATGTTGCTCTCGTGTGTCTTGTTTCGGGAACAGATGCTCAGCAAATGGTAGGAAAAATGAAGCACTCAACTTTTATATGGATGCTCTTGTATAGATGCAGACTTCTCGCGTTCTGATTGGCTGGTGCTGTCATGGGTTAAATCAAACAGGTTTTTCAATAGTGTACTATTGAAAAACTTCAATGTTGTTGCAATACACGTTCAAGTTGAAAATTTTCGATTCTATTGGTAGTTAGATTATATAAATCCTTCTACAGATCACTGAGCTATGAGCTTCTAAAATACGAGAAAGGCAAACGCGCCATATCCATTATCCTCTTTGACACTCGTTTGTACCAAACATTTAAGAAAAGTTTAATTCTGAACTATTTAAGATTATGTCACACAACTGAAAATTTTATCATAAAATTGTGATCATATTTCCGATGGCATGTTGCAAGAATTATGTTGATTCATTAGATACAACAGAAGATATTCACGATCAAAAACTTATCACTCACTCAGAGGGTAAATTTTGAAAAGGTAAAGTAAGTCGTATTCTCGACAAAAGATGACTACTGCTCTTCCAGCTGTCAGCATCCCTACTACGAACTGGAATATACCTGAACACAAAACTAGCAGACCCACAGTTCAATATCTCACAAAGGGTCGACCTAATCATAGGAACAGAATATTTCTACGCATATCTAAACGGTGGCCGGCTCGACATTGGTCCACAAGCACCTATGCTAATTGAAAGCAAGTTTGGATGGGTCGTGTCTGGTAAGATGATATGTGGTTCAACTCCAACAGCGCTATTATGCTGTACATCTTCAGTAGACTTGCTTAATCAGAACATTGAAAAATTTTGGAAACTGGAGGAATTAGACACTGTTGTACCCTCGCCTACTGAACAATATTGCGAACAATATTACAAAGGAACAGATTCAAGAGATTTTATTGGACGATACACAGTTAGATACCCCAAAAGGGAGAGATTGGAAAATTTGGAACATAAATTGTACAAGAATCCCCAACTAAAGGAAAGTTATCATAATGTTTTATCAGAATTCATTCAACTGGGGCACATGCGGCAGATACGCAATGATAATCCGGATCCACCTACGGTTTGTTACATTCCTCACCACGCTGTTATAAAGGAATTTAGCACTACAACCAAGGTGCGAAGCGTTTTCGACGCATCTGCGAAAACTAGCACAGGATATTCCCTTAACGATTGCCTCTTAGTCGGTCCCGTTATTCAGGACGATCTGTTGAACATAATTCTACGATTTCGTAAATGCAAAATTGTGATGATCGCCGATATAGAAAAAATTTACCGGCAGATTAAAATTCACCCCGACGATCGTCCTCTTCAACGTGTGCTGTGGCGATTCAACAAAGGTGATCCGATAACTAAATGTGAGATGACTACAGTGACCTACGGGCTGGCTTCTTCCTCGTTTTTAGCAACACGAACACTACATCAGCTTGCTAACGATGAAGGAGCGCATTTCTCTCTTGCTGCACATGCTTTAAAGGAAGATTTCTATATGGATGACTTCGTACGAGGTGAAGATAATATAGAAACAGCACTTCAACTGCGCAAAGAAATGGATGAGTTACTGAGTCGTGGAGGTTTCCGTTTGCGAAAGTGGTGTTCAAATTTCCCTGAGGTTTTGAAAGATGTTCTACCAGAAAACTTAGCTATTCCGCTAAATCGAGCCGACGTGTCGAAAGGCAGTGTCAAAAGTTTAGGAATTGATTGGGACCCGGAGTCTGATCAACTTTGTTTCAATTTCCCCTTTTTGACGAACGAACCAGTCACTAAAAATCGGATCTTATCTGTCATTGCTCAGTTATATGACCCATTGGGATTAATTGCACCTATCGTGGTACGCGCAAAAATTCTAATGCAACGTCTATGGACGATGGCCATTGGTTGGAACCGGAAGAAATTCGAATCATTTGGGAACGTTTTCTGTAGGATTTGCCACTAATGTCAAACTTCCGAATACCTCGATTTGCATTTGATGAAGGAGAAGTACAACTGCATTGTTTTACAGATGCATCGGAAACCGCATATGGAGTTTGTATATACGCACGGACTCGGAAGGTTAACAAACAAGTAAAGTTAATAATACTGGCATCGAAATCAAGAGTGGCACCTCTGAAAAAACGTAGTATCCCTAGATTAGAGCTATGTACAGCTCAGCTTGGCGCTCGGTTAGTCTCAAGAGTAGTACTCGCATTAAGGATGAAGGAAGTGCCAATCTTCTATTGGACGGATTCCATGGTAGTTGTTTATTGGCTTCGTACACCACCACATGCTTGGAAAACTTTCATCTCAAATCGTGTCGCAGAAATCCAAACTCTAACACACAATGCAACCTGGCGGCATGTGCCAGGAGTGGAGAACCCAGTCGATCTAGTATCGAGAGGAACGACCGTTCGGCAGATTTTGAATAATGAGAGATGGATATATGGACCCGATTGGCTGCGAGGGGGAGGGGAAAACTGGCCAAAACAATCCGGTTCAAGTGTCCCACTAGTTGATGCGGAAACTGAGAGAAAGAGTACCACATTGTTAACACACAACCTAACACAATCTCATGATATATTCACGCGATCATCTTCCTATAATCGTCTATTGCACATGATGGCCTACTGCCTACGATTTATTAGGCGTGCAAAGAGGGAATCAGTACAATTCACTATATCCCTTATCCCAAGCGAGCTGGATGCTGCTAGAGAATGTTTATTAAAAATTGTTCAAGCCGAATGTTTTCAAACTGAAATTCATCGTCTAAAAAATGGAAAACCCGTTCAAAAAAATTCAAATTTAAGATTGTTCAATCCTTTCATAGACCCATCAGGTATAATTCGTGTCGGTGGTCGTCTAAAACTGTCTATGGAGTCATACACCACCAGACACCAAATATTACTGCCGGGATTTCATCGATTTACTAAATTACTTTTGATGTCATATCATGTCAAGTTGTTTCACGGAGGAATTTCACAAACACTCGGAGTAGTTCGCAACGAATACTGGCCAATAAACGATAGAAGGGCTATGCGTAGTGTGGTACGAACATGTTTTCGTTGTATTCGTTCCAATCCCCGTGCAATTAAACAACCTATGGGACAGCTACCTCTTGCCCGTATCACACCAAGTCGTCCATTTGCATCCACCGGTATTGATTATTGCGGGCCGGTGTTCATTAAATCCGCCTATCGTAAATCTGCTCCCACCAAGGCGTATATTGCTATTTTTGTATGCTTCAGTTCAAAGGCTGTGCATATTGAACTGGTTGGAGATTTATCAACGCCTTCGTTTCTATCCGCTCTTCAACGATTTATAGCCAGACGCGGCAAGCCCAACGATATTGATTCGGACAATGCTACGAACTTTGTTGGGGCAAAAAATGAACTAAATGCTCTTTATCGTATGCTATCGAGTACCACGGAGGTCGATCGCATCGCTACCAATCTCGCAGTCGATGGAATACAGTGGCATATGATACCCCCTCGCGCCCCAAACTTCGGAGGTCTTTGGGAAGCGGCTGTGAAGGTGGCAAAAAACACTTAATTCGTCAATTGGGCAGCACCACACTGTTTTAGGAAGACCTGGTGACAATACTGACACAAATTGAGGCAGCCATGAATTCTAGGCCATTAGCACCATTGTCAGAAGACCCCAATGATGTTCAAACTATCACTCCTGGCCACCTTCTGATTGGGACGTCACTTTATTCGCTTCCTCAACCGGATTTAAGGGATGTATCAGCGAATCGGCTTAGGAATAGGTATCAGCTGATTCAACAGAAGCAGCAGCTATTTTGGTACCATTGGAAAAATGAATACCTCAAAGAAGTACAAAGACAGGCTACCACTAACCTCAGGAAGGTCAATATTCGAATTGGTGAATTGATGATTCTTAAGGATGATCTCCTGCCCCCTGTGTGTTGGCCATTAGTTTGCGTTGTAAAATTACACCCTGGAGAAGACGGTGTGACACGTGTAGTAACTGTACGTACGGCGAATGAACAGATGAAGAAGAAGATGAAGTAATGTAAAATAAGATAAATTGAATTGTTATGAATTAGTTTAGTTAGGTTTAGTGAAATGGTCCATTTCAGGTGGCCGGCTTATGTTAGATCTAGTTTTAATCGCAACTACCAATTTGAATTCAAACAGTGGAAATTAGATCCACAATTTCATTAACGCTGAGGGATTGCGTATTGATAACGCATAATTGAACTTCTCACTTTTATCTTTGTTATCTCTCTCAGTTATCAGTTATCTCGTTCTCTTTTACCAACGGTAGCCGGACGATATAGTCGCCCAATTCCAGTTTAGTTGCGCATAATAAATAATCATTCCTTTAACCGTACGAAAAATAAAGTTTTGATTTAGCAATAAAGTGAAGTGTTTAACTCCAACCAATAAACGCTCCTCCAACAATAACTAGACGAATCATCCACTTTGCATAAAAGTATGTGTAATTTTCAGATCTCTTCATTGTTTTCGAAACTGGTCAATCACTGCCATGAATGTACTACAAATAACAATATTATGATTTTGTCCAAAACACCTATCTGAGTAACAGTTCACAATTTTAATATTTTGGTGTAACGCATGAATAAACTTTAACAAACAAGATCCTATCTCATTTTCTCCACGTCTGGCCTTCCCTTCACCCCACAAGTAGCAATATGATTTGTTGATGTTCCCACAAGACGCAAATATAGTTAAATTGAAGGTATACATTTGCCTTAAATAGTACACCTGGCCACATGACAAGTGTGGTGTAGCGAGAGCTTTCTGTAAATCAAACAAAAAAGTGCAAATATCACACGACTCTCGAAATTTTTTGATATTGGATCTTTTCTTCTCGTAAATAGCTTCTCCTCTTTGTTGGTGGGTCTCAAGATATGATTCTATCGATTCTCTGTCAATGTGATCAACGGCTAAACGACGACGTATCTGTAGCACAGACTAACAGACATGACAGTATGAGTAAATTCTAATGAAAATTATTTTTCGTGATGCACTAGTTCCACCTATATTGTACTGCGCGAACTATTTACTATCTGTACACCCCTTGTGTTATGTAAAAGTTTTTTTACTAGTTGGTTTCCCCTCGTTTGTCAACACCGATCAGCTGCTTGCAGGGATGCCTGATTTCATCAAAATATTTGAAAATTCACGCGTTTTTTTTGAAAACGGCCAATAAACCAAATTTCAGGATTTTGTTTTTGTGTGTAATATAAATCTCTGTACATCTGTTTTTCACATAATTTTACTAATTCTTTGAAAATCTTCGTTATAACATTTTTCTAGACAAATCGAATAAATGGCCAATCACATTTTGTTAACTAAAAGTATTTTGGCCGTTTATTATAGCAAACGACCAAAGTGCGTATTAGTTTTGCCTCGTGTTATTGGTCTGTGACTTTATCAAAAATATTTTACTCTAAATTAAAGAAATGGAACTAAATCAAGAACTTAACGGTTTTCAACTGTTATTGGGTAAGTTTATAAACTAAATACTTCGACAATTTTTAACATTGAACAAATTTCGTTTGAATATCTACGTAGATGCGGCGATTTTGGCATTTGATGACAATGCTAACCAACATGAACGGTCATATCTTGAATCATCGTTCAATAAACACAAACCTGTTAAACGATCGACTCCCAAACGATCTTGGGCGCAAAACGCATCGTCAACTACCATTGAAGAAATACCAAGTAAGATTAGGTTATGATTTGTGATGAATGGGACTTAAGCTCATAATATTTTCTAGATAATCAATTTGACAAAGTGTCATCGTGGTTGAACTCGTCAAATTTCAGTCAGCCTACTGAATTTACCCATAACGTCGATCAGGTACTAAGCAGCGTAACAAGGAATCCACTACAATTGATTAAGCAGAACAAAAAGGCGCACATTCCAAAGAAAGAACATGATCATTTCCGGAAGAGTTTTATGTTATCCACAAGCAGAAAGTGTTTTTCCTCAGACCGTCAAAGGATGTCTACACAATACTCTACCGTAGGTAAAAGATTCGAGTTTACTTTTGTGAAAATATTTATTTCGTATCATTCATATTTCAGATAATTCTTTTGACAAGGTGTCTTCCTGGTTAATGCGAAATTCGTTGAATTCAATTTATCCCCAGCATTTCAGTTCGATCAATAGTCAAAGTTTACTACCAAGCAACGCAGAACTTTCTTCCTCATATCATCCATCTTTGGATCATCAATACGTCCAAGTTCGAGTGCCGAAAGTAAATCACCTGAACCAAAACTCAGATTGTAATGACATTTTTCCAACTGAAATAGGTAACAATGTAAATACATACATATATATATATATATATATATATATATATATATATATATATATATATATATATATATATATATATATATATATATATATATATATATATATATATATATATATATATATATATATTTATTTATTTATTTATTTATATAAAACATTGTAGATGCAAATTTAACTCCATCTGGGTTAATAAGTCATTCATCATATAGCATGAATCTCCAGCAACACTGCATCACTCCAGCTGAAGGTTCTATCGATCACATTGAAGTTATAGAAAATATTAAATATAGTATTGAAGAGAGCAACGATTCCAGCGAAGGTATAGTTGATGGCCTGAATGACTTCTCGATTACGCAATATTTTGAAAAAATTCGCGTTGATACACTACTCAGTGATGACGAGTGCTCTGACATTGGTTTTATTGAAAGCAGCAGTAGCGAAACCGGTGATGCAGTTAGTAAAAATCAAAAAGGTGAAAGGAGCTAATTCGTTATTTGACGATATAATATCGTCGCATTGTTGATATTTTGATATATATGGTGTATCTATAATGGACATAAATATTATCGAATCGATACATTTACTAAATAAAACGTTTATCTTTCTTTTTCAGATCAAAAGAAGAAAAGTCAGACATGGATCGTTCGCAAACGGCTCAAGGAATGCGGTAAACCATATAAAAGGTCTGATGGAACGGTTGTATCCGCACGTTGCATTAAAGCGAATTGTAATTGTTTTCGTTTGAAATGTTTTGAACAGTATACTGATAAAATAAGAACTAGTATTCTGAAACAATTCCTGAAATTGAGAACATCTGGACAGAACCAGTTTATATCCAATCATGTTTTAGTGAAACCGGTTCACGGAAGTCGGGTAATTTATTTCTTTACAATAAGTGATTTAATGTCAATAAATTTACAACTTCTGCAGGTCTTAAATTCACGAAGAACTTTTACAAGAATTTATCACTTACCGGCCTTGAATGGAAGGCGACGTGTTTGTAAAAAAATGTTTCAAAACACGTTGGATATTAAAGATAAAAAAGTACGCTGGCTTTCTGAAAAAACGATAGCCAATGGTGGCATGTGCCCGGATGATGAGCGTACGCAGAGCAGAAATCCATGTGTATTGAGTGACAGTCAGATAAAATTCATAAAAGATCACATCTCATCATTTCCCTCTTGTGATTCGCATTATTCCCGCGAGAAATCATCAAAAGTTTTCTTGAGCAGCGATTTGTCAGTCGCTAAAATGTTTGATTTATTTAAAGAGTTGTGTTTGATGAAAAATTTACCTATTGTGTCGTATAGTACCTACCACAAAATTTTCAAACAGATGAATTTGTCATTTCGTAAGCCTCGCGTGGATACTTGTAATTATTGTGATGAACTACAGATACGTCGTCGTTTAGCCGTTGATCCCATTGACAGAGAATCCATAGAATCAGATCTTGAGACCCACCAAAAAAGAGGAGAAGCTATTTTCGAGAAGAAAAGATTCGATATCAAAGAATCTCGAGAGTCGTGTGATATTTGCACTTTTTCGTTTGATTTACAGAAAGCTCTCGCTACACCACACTTGTCATGTGGCCAGGTGTACTATTTAAGGCAAATGTATACCTACAATTTAACTATATTTGCGTCTTGTGGGAACATCAACAAATCATATTGCTACTTGTGGGATGAAGGGAAGGCCAGGCGTGGAGCAAATGAGATAGGATCTTGTTTGTTAAAGTTTATTCATGCGTTACCACAAAATATTAAAATTGTGAACTGTTACTCAGATCGGTGTTTTGGACAAAATCATAATATTGTTATTTGTAGTACATTCATGGCATTGATTGACCAGTTTCGAAAACAGGGAAGAGATCTGAAAATTACACATAACTTTATGCAAAGTGGACATTCTCATATGGAGGTAGATTCGGTTCACAGCTGTATTGAACGAGCCAAAAAAAAATCAAATGTACAAATAGAAGTTCCACGTGACTGGGCAATATTCATTAGTAGTATTAGGCGCAAGCAACCTCTGGTGGTTTATACCATGGAACAGAAAGATTTTTTAAATCTGAAACAACTTGATAAATATTATAAAAAACCCACTATGGATTGTGATAACAAAAAAATAAGCTTTCAAAAAATCATGTGCTTTCAATATTGCACGTTTAATGAAAATCTATTGTACAAGTATGATATTAGAGATCAAAGCTGGTCTCAAATGTCCTTATACAAATCTAATTCGGGATTTGTTATACTTCCTGGTCCAATAACCTTAGAACCGTTGCCACTACCAGAAGCTAAACTAGAAGATTTAAGAAAAATGATGAAATTTGTATCTAATAAAAAATACTATGAAACGTTTTTGAAAGAGCTCACTCCGAAAAAACGAGGACGAAGACAAATTTTAAGAACTCTCGATCACTTTGAGGCGGATTTGGATGTTTTTCACGAAGAAGAGTTAGAAGATCTTAATGCATTGTAACTTTACTCAATATGTTTATTATTTTTCTTGTATAAATATATGCAACGTTTTCCTATGAAAGATAGTCGGCACGAGTTTTTATTAACAGCATATCGTTATCACAGCATATGGTTATTTTTTTCCGGAATAAGATCGCAAACATTCTCAGTAACTACTAATTTATCTATTTGAATGACAGAGAATTCCTCCTGGTATTTTGAATCAACGTGTTTAACTTTATTGATTCCCATTGAATCCAACATTATTAGCCATCACCTTCATATCATTTTAAGTTGTGCCGATGAATGAAAACATTGTTTAGTTGAATGCTTCCAAGATGATTTATAAACGAACAAAAACATAATTTCCCAGTAGTTAGTGGACTTGTATATCATTTATTTTATGAGAATAGTTCCAAATCGATCCGGATGTACTGTCACCTCTGAGTTAGTTTCCTCCTTCTCGAAAACTTGTTTGAAGAAAGAATTGTATGTCTTGAATGCATATTCCTGATGAAAAACAAAAACAATCAGTAAACTTCAGTAACTGATTATTGTAGAATGGAACTTACCGTTTTCTTTTAATGAATAGGTAGCAGTTTCACTATTTACACTCCCCAACATTCAAAATAAACGAAATGTTACCTGTTATTATTATTGATATTATAATAATTAAAACGGCCAATAAACAAGTTAAAACCTTGCGAAGGGCCAAAAGAAAACGACGAATGAACCAAAACAAAACTTGACATGTCTGAGTAAACGTCTAAAATTCAGGGCCAAAAAGACTGCATGCTTTAAGTAAAGGGCGAAAAACACATTTTGTACAAATACTCCTCAAATTGAGAAATATATTGTAAAACTATTATATATTATGAAAAAGCATCACCAAACCCGACATAATCATATATTGTTCAATTTCAATTAGCTTTTGTTTTGACATAGTGAATTGAATTGGATTGATAACAATTCAATATCGATTTTCTCGAATTAGCGCACTTGGTTTTAGGCCGTTTTCAAAAAAAACGCGTGAAATGAATCGTCACAATGATTTATTGGATTACGTTGATAATATATTTAACTTTTTCTTGATGTTGGAGGGTAACCATTTATTCGACTCAAATTTGTTCATCTAGACTATTTTTTATTGTGTTGGTGGTTTTCACCCGAAATTAAGTGGCGGCAGACCAGAAGCAAGTAAATATTGTAACAAAACGGGTTCGATTTTTTATTGAGTTGGAGGATGAGAAGTAGGCGCAATTATGTATATAGTTTAGGCAATATCAAAGATAAACTCAAGATAGAGTAGTCTGCGATTTCTTAGGTATCATTTGAATAGGACCCCTCGATGAGCTCGGTTCACTGTCAATTTGAGTATTTTGAAGCAAAACAACAAGTGTCTGATCACTAGATGCGTCGTAACTATGACAATGATTGTTTATGTTTGGAAAAATATCAAGTTACAGTATGAACGATATTGAGAAATTTCGCTTTATATCTGTGATTCTTAGAATAAGAAAGTGAAAACTACTTAGAACCATTGTCTAGAATTTATTTAGTTTGTTATAGCCTCATCCCATGAAGCATCAGTTGTGGCAAGAAATCATTATATGCTGAATGTAAACATATGTGTGCTTCCTTTCTAACTTGTATTGTTTCCATGGCATTTTGTCGGAACTAGTCGACGCTTGTTAACGGAGGGTCAATAAAATTACATTATTACTGAACCAACTGGTTCACGATTACTGACCCAACATTTTTCAATGAAACGTATGGAACATTGTAATCTTCAGTTTATCTTTGGCAATATGTATTAAATCTGTATCCTGCATGAAATTCGCATGGACGTATACAAATCAATACATTACAGGTAATTCTGTATGAATGGCAACTCTGTTGGTAAATGAAAAAAATAAAGACAGTCTAGATGACAGACATGATGTTTTTGATAGAGTAACGTGGCGCCATCATGACACATGTGAGTACTGTCCCAAATAATGGAATATTCGAAATGACCGTTAAAATGATTGAAGAATCAAATTTGAGTGTCCTGTCTGTTAGTCTGTGTCTGTAGTTCATCACAATAATTACAAGTATCCACGCGAGGCTTACGAAATGACAAATTCATCTGTTTGAAAATTTGTGGTAGGTACTATACGACACAATAGGTAAATTTTTCATCAAACACAATTCTTTGAATTTTGTCGTGAATACGATTTACTTTACTATGGGGCGCCTTTTCAAAATTAGCCATATGGAAGAATGGGCAGAACTTAATCGTGAATATCTCGACTTGTATTAATGGTAGCAACATAATTCTTTCACCATTTCATCAAAAATATTATCAGGAATTCAGGATAATATTTTGAACAGTATGCGATAACCACAAACAACTCAAAAATTAAGTTTTCTTAAAATTTGAAAACAACGCGGAAAACTCTTTACATTCGCTTGAGTTTTTCGCTCAAGGACGACGGCACATATCTTCAACTGAATGCGTATAAAAGGGGAACCGTGGTCGAAAATCGATCATTTCTTTTCGTGCATTTGATGGAAGCAGACGTCGTGGGAGTGGAATCATCAACCAGCAGCGACGGAGAATGCACCTTCTGCGTGGTTAAAACCTCAAACTCTCAGGTCGCATCTCTCATTCGCTTACTGGCCATCGAGGCGAGAGGACCTTAACCAACAGCAGCAGCGGGAGTTAACCAGCAGCGACGGAGAATGCACCTTCTGCGTGGTTAAAACCTCAAACGCTCAGGTCGCATCTCTCATTCGCTTGCTGGTCATCAAGGCGAGAACCAGCAGCGACTGAAACTGGATTCTGTCTGTTATTGGATCTAAATTTAGGTCTTGAACTCAGGGTCCAGTTCTCTATTCCAGACTTCTATTCGGTTCTTCTTAAAACCATAATAATACTCCTAAAGAATTATGCGGAATTTACTTTACTGTACCTCTATACAACCCATTTTTGTCGTGAATACGACTTACTTTACTATGGGGTGCCTTTTCAAAATTTACCCTCTGAGAGAGAGTGATAAGTTTTTGATCGTGAATATCTATTGTTGTATCTAATGAATCAACATAATTCTTGCGACATGCCGACATGGAAATATGATCACAATTTTATGGTAAGATTTTCAGTTTTGTGACATAGTCTCAAATGATTCAAAATTAAACTTTTCTGAAATGTTTGGTATAAACGAGTATCAAAGAGGATAATTCATAAGGCGCGTTTGCCTTTGTCGTATTTTTAAAGCTCATAGCTCAGTGATCTGTGAAAGGATTTATATAATCTAACTACCAATAAAATCGAAATTTTTCAATTTAAACGTGTATAGCAAAAGCATTGAAGTGTTTCAATAGTACACAATTGAAAAACCTGTCTCATTTGCTCCATGTCAACACCAGCCAATCAGAACGCGTTCTAAGGAAGAGAACAAAATATCTGCTGCTGTACAACAAATCGTCCGGGAAAAATGTTCCGAAAAGTTGTGAATATCGCAGTAAGTTCCTCAATTTGGTCCTTGTAAATGCTAGAAACGAATCCTTACAGCATATTGATAGTTTCTTTCAATAAATTATGCAAATCCGAAATGAAATAATCGACAATAAAATTCTGTATGCGGCTATTTTTATAGCCGTTAGGACCGCCCATTAGTGAAAAAGCTACAAACGAAATCAGGTAGAAACAAGCCTCTCAACAAAACTTGAATCAATTTGGATTGTATCGCCACTGCGAGCAGATGTGTTTTGTGTCGTCTGCACGCTTTCGACAAGAGCGATTACGTCACAGCTGCCAGTCATTAGCATTGGGAAAAAAACAACGGTGGAGAGCATTGCACAAGATCAGCCGTTCTAATGGCTCTAAAAGTTTTCTAAAGAACTATTAGGATTTGTTGTTCGCAAATCGTAGGGAAATATCCTCAGTTTACGGCAAATCAAGAACAGTTTGCTTAGATTTGTGCACTTTTCGCTGTGTGAAATTCACAGTAATCGAGATCAAGTGAAGCCTTTTTTTGCGAAAAATGTTCCAGAGTTTAATGTCGTAGAGAATTTAGCAATTTGACTCTTCTGAATGCTGGAAACGAATCCCTACAGCATATTGATAGTTTCTCTCAATAAAATATGCAAATCCAATATGAAATAATCGACATTAAAATTCTGTATGCGGCTATTTATATAGCCGTTAGGACCGCCCATTAGTGAAAAAGCTACAAACGAAATCAGGTAGAAACAAGCCTCTCAACAAAACTTGAATCAATTTGGATTGTATCGCCACTGCGAGCAGATGTGTTTTGTGTCGTCTGCACGCTTTCGACAAGAGCGATTACGTCACAGCTGCCAGTCATTAGCATTGGGAAAAAACAACGGTGGAGAGCATTGCACAAGATCAGCCGTTCTAATGGCTCTAAAAGTTTTCTAAAGAACTATTAGGATTTGTTGTTTGCAAATCGTAGGGAAATATCCTCAGTTTACTGCAAATCAAGAACAGTTTGCTTAGATTTGTGCACTTTTCGCTGTGTGAAATTCACAGTAATCGAGATCAAGTGAAGCTTTCTTTGATTTTGCGAAAAATGTGAAAAAGGGGAATGCGTGCATAATTCATACAATTGATATTCGGAAGTGTTAAGGAACATGTCAATTGTTTTCGTATTCACGACATCCAGTTATGTCTCTGACATTACCCACCCACCTTTTTTTCACTTTTTTATTCATGACTTCTGGTCAGTCAGTAATTTTTGCTTTTTTCGTTTTTTTTAACGATATCAAACTAACTAGAGATTATAAGAAAAGAAAGAATATGAAATTATTGAGCCATAGTACTCAAGGAAGAGCAAGGAAGTGAAGAATAGAGTGCAGAAAAATGAGACGTGCCAAGGGTCATTTAAATAAGCAGAAGGCTTCTCGTATCTAAACTTTTACCTTCTACTAGAGGAGTCGAACTTAGGCATCTTAGCGATACGAGTCATCCGAGTCTCTGATATGTCAGAATGTAAAGGCAAAGGTCGGCAAAGGACGAAAAGCCTTCTGCTTTTTTAAATGACTTTATTCTTCACATCCTTGCTCTTCCTTGAGTTACTATGGCTCTATAATTTCATATTCTTTCTCTTCTTATAATCTCTAGTTAGTTTGATATCGTTACAAAAAAGTACGGGTGTGTAATGTCAGAGACATAACTGGATGTTGTGAATACGAATAAAACTGACACGATTTCTCTACACTTTCGAATTCGAATTGATAGTTGATCGATTGTGTGAATTGCGAAACTTTCCCTTTTTCAATTACTAAAATTTTCAACGATTTTTTACGTCGATTATCTCATTTCGGATTTGCATATTTCATTGAAAGAAACTATCAAGATGCTGTACAGGATTCGTTTCTGTCTATCAGAAGGACCAAATTGTGGAATTCTCTACGATATTTAACACAGTTCGGAACATTTATCTCGAACGATTTTCGCACAGCGAAAAATGCACGAAACAAATCAAATTATTTTGAATTTTCACTAAACTGATGATTTCTACCATCGATTTGCAAAGAAGTAATCTTAATAGTTCTTTAGATAACATTTAGAGCCATTAGAACGGCTGATTTTATATAATGTTGTCCACTTTTCGTTTCGTGTTTCCTTTCTCTTCAATGCAAACCATCAGCAGCTGATGCAATCGTTCTTGCTTGAATTGAAACTAGCTTTGCGTACAAACCGACACATCCGCTCGCAGTGCCAAATGATGCGAAACTGGTTTAATGCGTCTTCTCGCCTTAACGACCGGAAGGCAAATGAGAACTACGACCTGAGCGTTTGAGGTTTTTAACCACGCAGAAGGTTGCGCTCTCCGATGCCGCTGTTTGAATGCGTCTTCTCGCCCCTACGTCTGCTTTCATCCAACGCACAAGAAGAAATGATCGATTTTCGACCACGGTTCCCCTTTTATAACGTTCAGTTAAATATATGTGCTTGACTACCTCAAAATCGTCGTCCTTGTGCGAAAAACCCAAGCAAAAGTAAAGAGTTTTCCGCGTTGTTTTAAAATTTTCAGAAAACTTAAATTTTGAGTTGTTTGTAGTTATCTCACACTGTTCAAAATATTATCCTAAATTCCTGATCATATTTTTGATGAAATAGTGAAAGAATTATGTTGCTGCCATTAATACAAGTCGACATATTCACGATTAAGTTCTGCCCATTCTTCCATACGGCATTTTAGCGACTGGCAAATCGCTGCTCAAGAAAACTTTTGATGATTTCTCGCGGGAATAATGCGAGTCACAAGAGGGAAATGATGAGATGTGATATTTTATGAATATTATCCGACTGTCACTCAATACATTGTATATATATATATATATATATATATATATATATATATATATATATATATATATATATATATATATATATATATATATATATATATATATATATATATATATATATATATATATATATATATATATATATATATATATATATATATATATATATATATATATATATATATATATATATATATATATATATATATATATATATATATATATATATATATATATATATATATATATATATATATATATATATATATATATATATATATATATATATAAATATATATATATATATATATATATATATATATATATATATATATATATATATATATATATATATATATATATATATATATATATATATATATATATATATATATTCTATAAAACATTGTAGATTACCCTTGGCAACTTAGACCTTAAGCAGTGTGCCTTAATATTATAATATATTATTGAATAAAAAAAAAAACATTGTAGATGCATATTTGACTCCATCTGGGTTAATAAGTCATTCATCATACAGCATGAATCTCCAGCAACACTGCATCACTCCAGTTGTAGGTTCTATCGATCACGTTGAAGTTATAGAAAATATTGAATATAGTATTGAAGAGAGCAACGATTCCAGCGAAAGTATAGTTGATGGCCTGAATAACTTCTCGATTACGCAACATTTTGAAAAAATTCGCGTTGATACACTACTCAGTGATGACGAGTGCTCTGACATTGGTTTTGTTGAAAGCAGCAGCAGCGAAAGCGGTGATGCAGTTAGTAAAACTCAAAAAGGTGAAAGGAGTTGATTCGTTATTTGACGATATAACATCGTCGCATTGTTGATATTTTGATATATCTGGTGTATCTATAATGGACATAAATATTATCATCGAATCTGTACATTTACTAAATAAAACGTGTATCTTTATTTTTCAGATCAAAAGAAAAAAAAGTCAGACATGGATCGTTCGAACGGCTCAAGGAATGCGGTAAACCATATAAAAGGTCTGATGGAACGATTGTATCTGCACGTTGCATTAAAGCGAATTGTTTTCGTTTGAAATGTTTTGAACAGTATTCTGATAAAATAAGAGCTAGCATTCTGAAACAATTCCTGATATTCTCTCGTTTCTTACCCAATGTGGTAAGGAGCTATAGTCAGAAGGGTTCATCGTTCTTCCTGGAGTGAATGAATCCCTTCTGTATTTACCTTAAATAGGGTTTAGCAGATTGTTTGGCATCTTTTAGGGGGTGCCGAATTTACTTCTGCTCGTACATACTGCGAATCGTTCTGCATTCTTCCGGGAGTGCAGAATGGTGTCGCTTTTGTAAGATCTTCAAATCCTCTCGGGGGTTGGAGGTTTTATTAACAGCGGACTGTTCGGGACCTCGTAGAGAATTTACTTCTGCTTCCACTAAATGTGATCCTCAGCAGATTGTTCGGCATCCCTTAGGGGTGCAGAATTTACTTCTGCTTTTATGTGTTTTTGTGTCGTCAATTTTTCCCATCCTCCTAGTCCAACCCTTACCATTTCCTTTCAATCGTTCCCTCTTATATATCGGGAAAATGATGCTAAAAACAAATTGATGGCAAGGCACAAATCTCCAAATATCAAGGGGAACGTGTCATTTGAGCCAATTTGTTCTGATTCCTGATTCGACTCCTCTAGTAGAAGGTAAAAGTTTAGATACGAGAAGCCGTCTGCTTATTTAAATGACCCTTGTCACGTCTCATTTTGTCGTGAATACGACTTACTTTACTATGGGGTGCCTTTTCAAAATTAGCCATATGAAAGAATGGGCAGAACTTAATCGTGAATATCTCGACTTGTATTAAAGGCAGCAACATAATTCTTTCACCATTTCATCAAAAATATGATCAGGAATTTAAGATAATATTTTGAACAGTGTGAGATAACCACAAACAACTCAAATATTAAGTTTTCTCAAACTTTGAAAACAACGCGGAAAACTATTTACTTTTGCTTGGCTTTTTCGCGCAAGGACGACGATTTTGAGGTAGTCAGGCACATATCTTCAACTGATTGCGTATAAAAGGGGAACCGTGGTCGAAATTCGTTCATTTCTCCTTGTGCGTTGGATGCAAGCAGACGTCGTGAGACCAGCAGCTTCGGAGGGTGCACCTTCTGCGTGGTTAAAAACCTCAAACGCTCAGGTCGCAACTCTCATTTGAACTTCAATCGTCAGGTGGAGCAGTCGTGGATGAAAGCAGACCTTTTGCGTTTTATAAAGCCTCAAACGCTTAGGTTGTGCTTTCATTTGGGCTTCAATCGTCGGGAGCAGCGGTCGTCAATAATGAGAGCAGACCTTTTGCGTGGTGCCGATCGTCAAGGTGAGAAAACGCATTAAACCAGTTTCGCATCATTTGGCACTGCGAGCGGATGTGTCGGTGTGTACGCAAAGCTAGTTTCAATTCAAGCAAGAACGATTGCATCAGCTGCTGGTGCTTTGCATTGGAGAGAAAGAAAACAAGAAACGAAATGTGGACAACATTATATAAAATCAGCCGTTCTAATGGCTCTAAATGTTATCTAAAGAACTATTAAGATTACTTCTTTGAAATTCGAAGGTAGAAATCATCAGTTTAGTGAAAATCCAAAATAATTTGATTCGGTTCTTGCACTTTTTGCTGTTCGAAAATCGTTCGAGATAAATGTTCCGAACTGTGCTAAATATCGTAGAGAACTCCACAATTTGGTCCTTCTGATAGACAGAAACGAATCCTGTACAGCATCTTGATAGTTTCTTTCAATGAAATATGCAAATCCGAAATGAGATAATCGACGTAAAAAATCGTTGAAAATTTTAGTAATTGAAAGGGGGAAAGTTTCGCAATTCACACAATCGATCAACTATCAATTCGAATTCGAAAGTGTAAAGAAATCGTGTCAGTTTTATTCGTATTCACGACATCCAGTTATGTCTCTGACATTACACACCCGTACTTTTTCTGCACTTTATTCTTCACATCCTTGCTCTTCCTTGAATACTATGGCTCTATAATTTCATATTTTTTCTCTTCTTATAATCTCTAGTTAGTTTGATATCGTTAAAACCTGTTTTAATCCACCTAGTGGTGTAATGATGGCTTTCTCATGTACATATAATATTGTGGTATTCTATTCAAAAAATTTCTCTTCGATTTTTGAAAGAAACCAAGTGATTGTTTATGCATAACATACACAATAAAACAGTGCTTTGATTGCGTAAGCCATCCTTAAGAGAACGAAATGGGTTCACTATTATATGCACTTCCGGCACCGGAACCCGAGAACCGGTATAGTCAAAGTCGGTTCGTACGGCCACCAACTAACATGACACACAAACTCTTCTAGTACGCACTCTATAACTCCGGATTCGGAAGTCGGATCCGGATGAAATTCAGGAATTCCGTATGAGACCGGGAGACCTTTCATTTGAATTTAAGTTTGTGGAAATCGGGATAGCCGGAATCGGTTTGTTCAGTTGCCTACTGATAATGACTATCGATTTGTGTAGTTTTGAGACCAGTTTAGAAAAATTTTCACGTTTTTTGTTTCGCCGGTTTAAGTAATGGTGTCCAATATTGAACACACTTTACCCTATAACTCCGGATTCGGAAGTCGGATCCGGATGAAATTCAGGAATTCCGTATGGGACCGGGAGACCTTTCATTTGAATTTAAGTTTGTGGAAATCGGTCAAACCATCGCTGAGAAAAGTGAGTGTGATCCATTTTGGTATATATGACCACTATTTCTGGTACTTCCGGAACCGGATACCGGGAACCAGCATAGCCGGAGTCGGTTTGTTTAGTTTCCTACTAATAATGACTATCGATTTGTGTAGTTTTGAGACCAGTTTAGAAAAATTTTCACGTGTTTTTGCTTCGCCGGTTTAAGTGACGGTGTACAATATTGAACACACTTTACACTATAATTCCGGAACCGGAAGTCGGATCCGGATGAAATTCAGGAATTCCGTATGGGACCGCGAGACCTTTCATTTGAATCTAAGTTTGTGGAAATCGGTCAAACCATCACTGAGAAAAGTGAGGGAGATCCATTTTGGTATATATGACCACTATTTCCGGTACTTCCGGAACCGGATACCGGGAACCAGCATAGCCGGAATCGGTTTGTTTAGTTGCCTACTGATAATGACTATTGATTTGTGTAGTTTTGAGACCAGTTTTAAAAAATTTTCACGTTTTTTGCTTCGCCGGTTTAAGTGACGGTGTACAATATTGAACACACTTTACACTATAATTCCGGAACCGGAAGTCGAATCCGGATGAAATTCAGGAATTCCGTATGGGACCGGGAGACCTTTGATTTGAATCTAAGTTTGTGGAAATCGGTCAAACCATCGCTGAGAAAAGTGAGAGAGATCCATTTTCGTATATATGACCACTATTTCCGGTACTTCCGGAACCGGATACCGGGAACCAGGATAGCCGGAATCGGTTTGTTTAGTTGCCTACTGATAATGACTATTGATTTGTGTAGTTTTGAGACCTGTTTAGAAAAATTTTCACGTTTTTTTTTGCCGGTTTAAGTGACGGTGTACAATATTGAACACACTTTACCCTATAACTCCGGATTAGGAAGTCGGATCCGGATGAAATTCAGGAATTTCGTATATGACCACGAGACCTTTCATTTGAATCCTAGTTTGTCAAAATCGGTTCAGCCATCTCCGAGAAAACCTAGTGAGATTATTTGACACATACACACACGCATACATACACACACATACACACAGGCATTGCTCAGCTCGATGAACTGAGTCGAATGGTATATGACCCTTGGCCCTCCGGGCCAATTTTCACTAGTCGGTTTTTCAAGTGATTACATAACCTTTCTATATGAGAAAGGCAAAAAAACGAAAAAAGTAAAAATTACTGACTGACCAGAAGTCATAAATAAAAAAGTAAAAAAAATATTTAAAGAATTGTGTTTGATGAAAAATTTACCTATTGTGTCGTATAGTACCTACCAGAAATTTTCAAACAGATGAATTTGTCATTTCGTAAGCCTCTCGTGGATACTTGTAATTTTTGTGATGAACTACAGATACGTCGTCGTTTAGCCGTTGATCACATTGACAGAGAATCGATAGAATCAGATCTTGAGACCCACCAACAAAGAGGAAAAGCTATTTTCGAGAAGAAAAGATTCGATATCAAGAAATCTCGAGAGTCGTGTGATATTTGCACTTTTTTGTTTGATTTACAGAAAGCTCTCGCTACACCACACTTGTCATGTGGCCAGGTGTACTATTTAAGGCAAATGTATACCTACAATTTAACTATATTTGCGTCTTGTGGGAACATCAACAAATCATATTGCTACTTGTGGGATGAAGGGAAGGCCAAACGTGGAGCAAATGAGATAGGATCTTGTTTGTTAAAGTTTATTCATGCGTTACACCAAAATATTAAAATTGTGAACTGTTACTCAGATAGGTGTTTTGGACAAAATCATAATATTGTTATTTGTAGTACATTCATGGCAGTGATTGACCAGTTTCGAAAACAATGAAGAGATCTGAAAATTACACATAACTTTATGCAAAGTGGACATTCTCATATGGAGGTAGATTTGGTTCACAGCTGTATTGAACGAGCCAAAAAAAATCAAATGTACAAATAGAAGTTACACGTGACTAGACATTATTCATTAAGCGCAAGCAACCTACATGGAACACAAAGGTATACATGGAACACAAAGATTTTTTTAAATCTGAAACAACTTGAAACATGATAAATATTACAAAAAACCCACTATGGATTGTGATAAAAAAAATAAACTTTCAAAAAATCATGTGCTTTCAATATTGCACGTTTAATGAAAATCTATTGTACAAGTATGATATTAGAGATCAAAGCTGGTCTCAAATGTCCTTATACAAATCTAACTCGGGATTGGTTATACTTTCTGGTCCAATAACATTAGTACCGCTGCCACTACCAGAAGCTAAACTAAAAGATTTGATAAAAGTTGATATTTGAGGTAAACAACAAAGTAGTGCTTGAGTATCTGCTCCATACTAATCATTGTTTTTTCGTTTGCTTTTCATATTCTCGAGAAATTGTGACATCGTTCTCGTAAAGAACATCAATTTTCGCATCGTTTCCATATCAAGGGTAACAGTTTTGATTCCAAATTTGGCAGCTTTTGTGTAAAGTAATAGCACAAATACCTCTCGTATACGGATTAACAATGAAGGCCGCAGTGTTGTGCAACTCTTGTGCTTGCGAAGCAAACATGGAGGAAAGATTCGTTTGCAGTGGTTTTTGTCGCTCTCCTTTTCATCTCAAGTGCACCAAACTTACCGTTGCGGAACGCGATTTGATTGCTAGTAAGAACAACCTATACTAGATGTGCAATGCTTGCTCTAAAGTGATGGCTAACGCTACATTCAGGAATGCAATCTCATCGACTAACACGGTACAGCAGCTAATGAATGATGAACATATCAAAACATTACAAGAGCTGAAGAGGGAGATAGAGAACAATACGTCTAAAATAAACACAATTCTGAAACAATCCAACTCAACTTCGCGCAAAACAGATAACACTAGCGGAGACCAAGTTGTTAGGAAGAAACGAAGATTGGATACTGAGGAAAACAGTTCTACCTCACACCGTGTATCTGCCGGAACTAAGGAGTTGGCATCTACAAGGTGAGATGAAAAAACTGCAACAAAGTAAAACGCCATAATTTTTTCATTTTTTTTTTAAATTTTATTGAATGAAAGCAAAAAATGTCGGAAATAACATCAAATTTGAGAATCGGTTTAGATTTGTTCGAATTGGCCACCTTTGGCACGAACTATGGCCTTCAAACGGCCAATGAAACCATCACACGCTGCCCGAAAGTGGCTCTGCGGTATTTTGTCCCATTCTCGGCGAAGCGCTTGCTTGAGATGATCGACACTTTGGTATTTTTTAGTGCCAACCTTGCTTTCCAAAATACCCCAGGCACAATAGTCCAACGGATTGGCATCCGGAGATTTTGGTGGCCATTGTGCGGTGGAAATGAAGCGAGGAACCTCATTTCTTAACCATTCTTGGGTGGCGCGTGCTGAGTGCGATGGTGCTGAGTCCTGTTGGAATGTCCAAGGTCTGCGGCCGAAATGTTTGCGTGCCCAGGGCTTCAGAACTCCCTCCAAAATATTTTCGCGATAGATTTGCGCATTTATTTTGACCCCACGGTCGATGAATACGAGCGGCGAGCGACCATCGGCTGTTATGGCGGCCCACACCATCACCATGGCCGGCTTTTGAGTTCTGGTGGCCAACCGAAGTTGCAAATTTTCAGCTGACCTCTCTGGCAAGTAAACACGATCATTTTTTTTGTTTACAAACTGCTGGATAACGAATGGTTTCTCATCGGAGAAAACCAAATTCGGCAGTTCACCACTTTCGGCCAAGCGAAGCAACTCTTTAGCTTTTTCGAGTCTAACTTTTTTTTGCGCATCAGTAAGATCTTGCACTTTTTGGAACTTCAATTGCTTTAGTCCAAGCTCATTTTTCAATATTTGCCGAATGGCATATTGCGATATGTTCAGCTCACGAGCCATTTTTCGGCCACTGCGACGCGGATTTCGTTCAATTCGCTTCTTCACTTTTCGAACCATTTCTGCCGATGTTGCTGTTTTTTTTCGTCCACGTCCTTGACGTCGGGCTACGCTACCAGTATCACGGTAACGAGCGATGGTACGAGACACAAAAGATTTATTCACTTTTAAATGCTGGAGGGCTCTAACGATAGCCACTTGTGGTTTTCCAGCCAAATGCAAAGCAATCACACTATCACACTTGAATTCCATCACAAATAACTTTTTTTCTGAAAAATTCCCACCAAAATGCTTTTGTGCGCTTGTAAATAATATAATGAGCTGTCACTAGAATAAATCTGACAGCTGTGGGACGAGCGGTTTAGAAGTGACAGCAGTCTGAAGTTGGTTGCAGTTTTTTCATCTCACCTTGTAATGTCACAATTCCTCTTGCTGTTAACCCGTCGGAGAGTGAACAATTTTGGCTGTATTTATCCGGCTTTTCTCCCGAAGCTACTGCTCAGCAAATTAGTGATCTAGTGATGCAAAATCTCAATACTGATGAAACTATGAACGTCACAAAGTTAGTTCCGAAAGGCAAAAGTCTCGATGAGTTAAGTTAAGTTGAGTGTCGTTTAAAGTTTGGATCGGACTACATTTCAAGGATATGGCATTATCAGCTGAGACCTGGCAGAAAGGTATAACGTTCAGGCCTTTCGATTTCGATCGTACAACACAGAGAAGTACTTTTCGTTTCCAACCGAATTCAGACACAGGAGCTAATCAGTAGCCCTTCGTCACACACTTTTTCGCTTCCGTCACAAAATTCCGTTTCTAAACCCATCGAACGATTTCCGCAGCCGCTTCGTTTTCGCTAACAGTTTATTATCAAAATGTAAGAGGTCTTCGTACTAAAACAAACGATCTGTCACAATGCGATTACGATATTATAGTTTTAACAGAAACATGGTTAAACGATAACATTATGAACAGTGAGCTTACCAACAGTTACTGCTTGTACCGATGCGATCGAAATTAAAACACCAGCTCATTTCAGCGAGGCGGCGGAGTACTGGTTGGAGTGAAAAGAGATGTAAATAGTATCTCAATAACAGCAAACAGCCAGCAGCTAGAACAAGTGACCGTTCGAGTTAATTTGAAACTCTTTTCTTTGTTCATTTGCGCTGCCTATCTTCCACCTAATTCGGATGTGGCCCTGTATGATACACACTCGTCTTGTGTTCAAGAGATATTTAAGCAGATGTTGTTGTGGATGTTGACTACAATTTTCCTCATTTAAACTGGCATTATGAAGAAGTTACAAGCTCGCTGCTTCCAATTAACGCATCCTCTGAGCATGAAATTGTTTTAGTAGAAAAATTGTTATCGAACGGACTGCGGCAGATCAATGATCTTAAGAACATGAACTAGATCTTGCTCTAACAAATGACCCTGTGATATTTGATTTACTCGAACCACCCTGGCCACTGATGAAAGTTGACCGTCATCACAATCCTTTTTTGCTTCACCTGAATCTTTCCGCAACTTGTATACCAGATGGAATTGAACCAACTTTTGATTACAATCGAGTGAATTATACTAACTTGAATGAGCTGTTTAATGGGGTTGACTGGACCGAAATCGTTCTCGGTGACACAATTGATGACGCTGTCTCATCTTTTTACACCAAACTGTATGAAATTATTCAGAATAACGTACCAATCAAACAACGTTCTCTTCAGAAGAAATTCAAACAGCCCTGGTGGAATGTCGAACTGCAGCGTCTACGAAATCGTTTGCGAAAGGCAAAGAATCGGTACTTCTAAACCAAGTCCACATGGCATAAAGCAGAGCCACGTGAATTAGAACGCCAGTACAACCCTTTGAACGCAACTTGTTTTCGGAACTATGTGCAGCGTATTGAGAGCAACGTGAAAGACTACCCAACTTCTTCTAGGAATTACATCGCCAGCCGCAACAAATCTAAAGGCATTCCTATTAACGTTCGTTACAAAGGAGTTTCAGCCGAAACATCGCTGGGCACGGTGAACCTGTTCTCGTCGTTCTTTCAAAGTGTGCTAAGTAATAACTCACCACCCTTGTCAGAATCGTACTTGAGCGGCTTGCCCAATTATCATCTGGATATTCCACGCATATTTTTAGCCAACAAGACATCCTCCGTAAGATGTTAACTATCGATGGTTCGAAAGGTGCAGGGCCTGACGGTTTACCACCTGTTTTCATCAAAAACTGTGCAGCTGCACTCGCATTTCCCGTTTCTATAATATTTAACCGTTCTTTCGCGGATTGTGTTTTTCCGAGTGCATGGAAAATTACTGCAACAGTTACAATACACAAGAGTGGCAGCATTCATGACGTAGATAACTATCGATCCATTTCGATTCTTAGTTGCTTACCTAAATTGCTAGAGAGCATGCTACACGATGGTTTATATGAGACTGTACATCACATCATCGCAGATGAACAGCATGGTTTCGTGAGGAAACGTTCTACTACAACAAATCTGATGTGCTACATTTCTGATTTAATTGATCAAATGGAGCGCAAAAAACAAGTGGACGCGATTTACGTTGACTTATCCAAGGCATTCGACAAAGTTCCTCATCGACTTGCTGTTGAAAAATTAAGCAGACTTGGCTTTCCGGAGTGGCTGACACAATGGATTAGGACATAGTTGACTGGACGCAGTGCTTTTGTAAGCATTGGTAACATACAATCTTCTTCTTTGCAATATCATCAGGTGTTCCCCAAGGAAGCCATTTGGGACCGCTGCTTTTTGTATTGTTTATCAACGACCTCTGCAGAGCTATAAAATCTCTCAAGCTATTGTTCGCGGATGACCTGAAGTTCTTTCGCTGTATAAATTCATTATTGGACTGCAACGCTCTTCAGTCCGACATCGATGCACTTGTTGACTGGTGCAAAATCAACGGAATGGAAGTAAACGTACGCAAATGCAACGTAATATCTTTTTCTCGATTGCGTGGCTCCACAACTTTCGACTACAAAATTTCATCACTAAGCATTGAAAGAGTCACTGTTATAAAGGATCTTGGTGTATTATTAGACCACAAGCTAAAATTTTCAGAACACGTAGCAATGACCACTGCTAAGGCCTTTTCAATGCTTGGTTTCATTCGTCGAAATACTCAGGCTTTCGAAGATGTATACTGTCTAAGAACATTGTACTGTTCCATTGTTCGCAGCATTTTGGAATATGCTGCTCCAGTCTGGGCACCGTACCACAGCGTACATACCCGCTTGTGAGGAATTCTGGCAACCGTCAGAAGGCTGGCTGCATTCCGGCAGCTGTCAACATTGTCCAGGCGAAATACGTGATTACCTCGCCGCACGTGTCTTGTTTATTTTTCTATTCCTTCTATTTTGTTTTTGTCGTGAATACGACTTACTTTACTATGGGGTGCCTTTTCAAAATTTACCCTCTGAGAGAGTGATAAGTTTTTGATCGTGAATATCTCTTGTTGTATTTAACGAATCAACATAATTTTTACTACATGCCATCGGAAATATGATCACAATTTTATGATAAAATTTTCAGTTGTGTGGCATAATCTCAAATAGTTCAAAATTCAACTTTTCTGAAATGTTTGGTATAAACGAGTATCAAAGAGGATAATTCATAAGGCGCGTTTGCCTTTCTCGTATTTTGAAAGCTCATAGCTCAGTGATCTGTGAAAGGATTTATATAATCTAACTACCAATAGAATCGAAATTTTTCAACTTAAACGTGTATAGCAAAAGTATTGAAGTTTTTCAATAGTACACTATTGAAAAACCTATCTCATTTGACCCATGTCAACACCAGCCAATCAGAACGCGTTCTGAGGAAGAGAACAAAATATCTGCTGCTGTACAACAAATCGTTCAAGAAAAATGTTCCGAAAAGTGGTGAATATCGCAGTGAGTTCCTCAATTTGGTCCTTGTGAATGCTAGAAACGAATCCCTACAGCATATTGAAAGTTTCTTTCAATAAATTATGCAAATCCGAAATGAAATAATCGACATAAAAATTCTGTATGCGGCTATTTTTATAGCCGTTAGGACCGCCCATTAGTGAAAAAGTTACAAACGAAATCAAATAAAAGGAAATCTCTTAACAAAAATTGAATCAGTTTGGATTCTATCGCCGCTGCGAGCAGATGTGTTTTGTGTCGTCTGCACAGCTAGATTCGCTTTCGACAAGAGCGATTACGTCACAGCTGCCGGTCATTAGCATTGGAAAAAAACAACGGTGGAGAGCATTACACAATATCAGCCGTTCTAATGGCTCTAAAATTTTTCTAAAGAACTATTAGGATTTGTTTTTCGCAAATCGAAGGTAATTATTCTCAGTTTAGTGCAAATCAAGAACAGTTTGGTTAAATTTTGCACTTTTCGCTGTGTGAAATTCACAGTAATCGAGATCAAGTGAAGCCTTCTTTGTTTTTGCGAAAAATGTGAAATAGGGGAATGCTTGCATAATTCATACAATTGATATTCGGAAGTGTTAAGGAACATGTCAGTTGTTTTCGTGTTCACGACATCCAGTTATGTCGGTGACATTACCCACCCGCCTTTTTTTTTATTCGACTTCATTTGATATTCGTCAATCCCACATGTCCATACAAAAAACGAATCTTGAGACTAGGTAAATGAGATTGAAATATGGGTATGTTTGGTAGTGAGAAAGCAATGTTATTGACAATAACATTTTAAATAATTTGTATATATGAAGGGCAATAACTGATTGTCTTTCACATGTACTTTTTATTGAAAAAATAAAACCAAGACGCTAAAAATGTAGAACCGATTCAAAACGGTTCTGCTAATCTTGTATGGCAAGAATCCGACAGAAACAGAACCGATAATAACCGCTAGGCGAAATTCTCTGCCGGAAACGGTTGTTGCATTGTTGCCAGACCTTAGCCGGAATTCTGGCAGAACTCCGGCAAAAATGGCTGGCAGACATAGCCAGTCGTCTGGGGGGGAATCTGTCCGCCGCGTACAAGTGGGTATTAGCAGAATCGTAAGCGTGCAAAAAAGTTTCATACGTTACGCTCTACGTCTGCTGCCTTGGTCCGATCCCGTTCACCTCCCCTCCTATGAAGATCGCTGTCGACTTAATTATCTTCCAACATTAGAGAGCAGAAGGAAAACCTTGCAACGTCTTCTAATCTTCGACATTGTTGGTAATAATATCGACTGTGCTGAATTACTAGGAAAACTAAAATTTCGTGCCCCGTTGAGACGGACCCGTCGTATGGAACTGTTTCAGCTGCCTAATCATCGCACACAATATGGACAAAACAACCCTCTTAATGTATGTTACCGATTGTTTAATGAAGTGATGTTATGACAAATTTGATTTTAATGTGTCTAAAAATGTGTTTAAATTAAGAATTAGCATTTAAGTGTCTGTGCGATGTGAATTTTCGAAGACCAAATAAATAAATAAAAATAATGAAATTTGTATCTAATAAAATATACTATGAAACGTTTTTGAAAGAGCTCACTCCGAAAAAACGAGGACGAAGACAAATTTTAAAAACTCTCGATCACTTTGAGGCGGATTTGAATCTTTTTTACGAAGAAGAGTCAGAAGATCTTAATACATTGTAACTTTACTCAATATGTTTAATATTTTCTTGTATAAATGTATGCAACGTTTTCCTATGAAAGATATCGGCACGAGTTTTTACTAACAGCATTTGCATCCTCCTTCTCGAAAATTTGTTTAAAGAAAGAATTGTGTGTTTGCGACATTGTTTTCATCTCATTCTCCGGAACAATAAATACATTGAAGCATAGGACCGTAATTTTTCTTCAATGTATATTGAAACTCATTTCCTGATAAAAAAACAAAAACAATCAATAAACTTCAATAACTAGTTATTGTAGAACGAAACTTACCGTTTTCTTTTAATAAATAGGTAGCAGTTTCACTATTTACACTTCCCAACATTCAAAATAAACAAAATATTCCTGTTATTATCGATATTATAATAATTAAAACGTCTAATAAAGAGGTTAAAACCTTGCGGAGGGCCTAAAGAAAACGACGAATAAACCAAAACAATACTTGACATTTTTGAGTAAACGTCTAAAGTAAACGGGCCAGAAAGGCTGCATGCTTTAAGTAAAGGGCGAAAAACACATTTTGTACAAATACTCTTCAAATTGATAAATTTATTGTAAAACTATTATATACTGACTGACCCGTCGAACTTCGTATCGCCCGGAATTTTTTTGTTCGAATTTATGTTTTCGGACAGCAGAATTGTCAAACGACTAAGTGCTTCACGTATGTCTCCATTGTTTTTCTGATTACCTAACCTACAATCAACGGAATGCGACACACACACGCTTTAGCTCAAAAATGTGTATCATAAAAAGTTAATGTAAAAATGTGAATTACTTATATTAAAATTGAGCAAATGCACAGATTATCATCTCATCCTTTGTATCAAAGCACTGAACAGAGATCTCTCTCGTACCACGTTTTCTCTTCCAGGTATGATTCTTGCTTTCGGTAATCGATGAAAAAGCTCACTAACCCGAGTTTTGTATTGACAAACTTAACAATATGTTGAAAAGTTTATTTTCTAGAGTTCTTCATTTGGTAGAGTAGGATATATTTACAATTTGTATTTAGCCAAAGTAACCAAAATTACAGAGTATTCTGAACAGTTCGTTTTTAGGGAACTACTCATACTTGAATTCACCCAACACAACAGAACTAAATTTGAACAGTTCCTTGTAAATCTTTTCAGTAGCGACGAAGTTTTCTCACAAATGCGTTCAAGTTGCCAAAAAAGAGCCACGCGTATTTTATAGCTCAATATATTAACACTAGAAAGGCCGAGTTTTTCGTATACCGATAAGGGCCGCAGGGAGTCAATTGACTCCACGCGTAGTGCGCACCGTTTTTAAGCGTTTTGTCCTCGTATCAACAACTGTCTTTGTGGTTTTGCTTGCTAGAATGGTAGAAGAATGCAATAAATGTTTATATAAATATTTCTAAGGCATTTAATAATGATAGAAGTGCGGATTAGGTCATGGAGGGGCTGCTCCAGAAAAATAAATACCTCAATTTCGAAAAGCATGTTGTTTTTTTATTAGAAGAATATAATTGAGATTGATATGATAGTGAAATCGGACTTACTACGTTCACATAACGCTACATTATACGCAGTTCAAGCATACGCTCTTGGAGCAACTTCCACAAACAAACTTTTCACATGACAAACATTTTGTGCATGTTTTATTCTTTTTGCATTGTTTTTTGACTTGACAGTAGTGCCTTACACTGCTTTCATTACCTTGATCAGCTTTGGTTTTTATTCTTGCATCTGCGTACTTTTGCGCAAGTTCTTTAGCCAATTTCAGTAGAAAGCTATGCCGAGAAATTTGCTTTGTGTGCACTGCCTAAAAACAATCCAAGAGTTTATGCCAGCAATATCGAGCATGTTGTACAAAACGTGCATCGGCCAGCGTCTGGTACCACATCGTGTAGTGTACAGCCGAGCCGACGACACGACCTGCCACTCGTCTATTAAAACTGTATCGCAAATTTAACTACCCCTCAGTAACTGGTAATGTCAAAACTGAATAGCTTGAAAAAATATTGGAACTGGCAACAAGGGCCAAAAATTGTTTATTTCGAATAACAGAACCATAGTTACCAATGTTGTTCTGTTGAAAAATAAAAAAATCTAAAATGGTACCGATATGTGTTTGTGCTAGCGAAAAAATGACTATCAATTCTAGGTAAGGTATTCATAAAATATGCATTAATGACAGCTTTTTACAATAGTTATTTATTTCAGGTTACCGTTCGAAAGCCGAACAACAAGTACAATCTACCAAGTTGTGCTGCAAACTAATCGAAACTTTTAAAAACTCAGATCCTCTCTTCGTTGTGTGGTGAGGACCTGGCGACTGGAGAATAGCCTGAGATACACTATTATCCCAGAATACTTTCCCAGCTACTTGATTTTTGTAAATAAATACATTTTACCTTATTCATTCAATAATACGTTTATAATAAATAAATGAATTATCCGTAATCGACTCAGCTCCACATTTTATTTCATATACACATAAACGATTTGCATTAGTTTAATTAGTTCTATGTACTTTCTTGTAATGCATATACCACATTTTGCTAACAAATTAGCATCGATGGTTTTACTTTGAATGTCTATGAGCGATTGCTGTTTTGTCAGACGAATCAAATATCTCCGTATGGAATACCAAAGCAGAGGACAGTGATATAATCAAGTATTAATACAGTATTAATAAACTAATTTTTAAGGTAATCGTAATAATTGCTAGTAATAATCGTTCACGTTCCGGTTTCCCTCGATATCAGCAGTGTATGTTTTCGAGCCTCATGAGTGATCGGAGCCAGAATGGATCGGTGGTTCAAACAAAATGAAATCTAACCGTATAGTCCCTTACGACAGAGTCAATTTGAATTTTTGGAGATTGTTCGCTGCACTAGATACGGGAAACTCGAACCAGACCCTCTAGTTTGTTTCACCTGTAGCAAAATTCTGGAGACAAACTCTTTGTTTATTTATTGGGACTCTTTGGAAACTTGTTCGAAGCAACTAAACAGTGTTGCTCGATAAGATTGTTTTTTGTCAATAGCGAGGGATCGCTCAATTTATGGTAACTGATGGTAAATCATTAACGAACATGTTTCAAGCCGAATTTCCTTCAGAGTGCCTGGTCGTGTCGTCGGCCGAGCCATCTGATCAAACGAATCAATCAATGATTTCGTACAACTTCTTTGGATCTGAACCTATCCCGACACTAGGATGCATAGTACTCAGTACAAGAACATTTTTCTTCTGTTTGCCCTGGTAGACAGTAAGCGTAGACTCATTACATTGCAATAAAAGTGTAGAATATAATGGCTCTTTCATAAGCTTTACCTGTTGAGGTATTTCACGTTTAGCTCTATTCACTGTGCCAACAATGCTGGTTCGCTTTTCCTTCAGCCTTAGAGCAAGCCTCCGGGTTGTAAAGAAGTTATCAGTGGTAATATTTCGGCCCTTGTTTTGAAATGGTTTCGTCAGTTCCAGAATCACGTGTTCTCCCAAACTTTCGTCTTTAGGTCGTGAATCGTCCTTTCCAAGATACGGTTGTATATTGCATACATACTTCGTCTCGGCATCGGTCAAGACCCAAAACTTGATACCAAATTTATCCGGTTTATTCGGCATATATTGGATAAAACGACAGTGGCATTTAGAAGGGAGAAGCTGTTCATCGCCAGTTAGATACATACCCGGATTATAACAACTCTGACAATTTTCAACGAATTTTTCCCATAGGCTCGAAATCAAGGCAAATTTATCCTGCTGTAACCGTTCCGATCGCGTTGATTTTATGTCAAACCTCATATTGGATATAATATCACGAAAGCGGTTTCTGCTCATAGTTTTGGCAAAAAAGGGGGGACCCCAATCTCCTGACCACAATACATCCAAATCAAGCTTACTCATTCCGTATGCCCCGCGCACGTACATGATAGCAAAAAATGCTTGCAATTCTTCTAAAGACAATGTCCAATCAGGGTTATTTTTGACACTCCTAGCGTAATTTTCAGTGCACTTTATTATGCTTTTCAACATTACGTCTGAAAAAAACAAGTTCCAAGCGCTAAAGGTGCTCTCATCGAAGACATGATGCTTAGCGTGAGGGCTTGGTCCACCTTTCTCTCTGACAATATTTTGGGCGGATCGTTTTGCTACTAATTCAACTCCCGGCTGAATAACTGTCCAATATGTCGTTTTGTCTTTACCTATTAGCGTATCACCTGGTTTCAAAGGCAGATCATTTTTGGTACGCGCCTGACGGTTACTCGAAGTACTGGGACCATCGCCTCCCGAACGGTTTACAGACGAGCGCGATGCACCCTTCTCTAAACCTGAAGTTTTCTTTGGAGCAGATGCATTGTTACTCTGGTCACTGTTGCGCCGTTTTGAGACACGTCGTCGCGTACCTTTTTTGGGTTCAAAAGGTTCCTCTGGGAAAGATTAAAATAACAGATTATTTTTATGAAAATGCATCTTTTATTACGCACTTTGGTCATACAGCTATCGGTTCTCAAATTTTTAGTTGTGCATTCATAAAGAGTTCAACTAACTTGAGATGTAAAGTGTAAAAGTAAAATAAAAAGTAGTACCCATAAGTCTCACCTCTATATAGAGGATCATAATTGATGAACACTTAATAAATAAGAACATTTTTGAAAAGAAAATCCTGGAGCAGCACGCGAATAATCAAGCGCAGGAGCCAATTGACTCCCTTCGGCCCTTCTAGTGTTAACACTCAAACCCTCTGGGATGGTTGGCCAAATGATTAGTTTATTCAAATTTATGCGTTTTAGTAAATCTTGCACATTTCAGATTGTTCCAGAACTGTTCCCATATACATCTTTAGTTTGTAACCTCCTGGTTTACTTACTCTGATTACTACATGCACAATTTGATTAATATTTAATAAAAATAATACTTTGTAAATAATAGCTTCTGCAGTCCTTGAATTAAACAAAAAATATATCTTTAATATTATTATTATTATCATCACCATTACTATTATTAGTATTTTTATCATCATTATTATTACTATTTTATTCATAACCCCATTTTCAATTAATCTTCTTAAATGCGTTTTATATTAAGTCTAAACTTCAAGTTCCAATCCTGAAATGGTATCAGATACTCCCTTAATATTTAAATACAAAAGAATTACAATGATTTAAATCACTTCCAATTGAAATGGTCACCCTATTAAATTCGTCAAAAGTTTAAATTTGAATTTGCTATAAAATCCTCCCATACCCCCTGATAACATAATTTTCCTACCTACGGGCATTATCCGCTACCAACCGAAGATGAGATGTCACCCGGCCTTTCCGACTTTTCTGTCGGGACGCCGCGGAGTATATAATCACCAGCGAATGATGGTTCGCTCTCTTTTCTGGTAACAAAAGTCTAGCAATATAAAGTGTGATACCTTAATACCGCTTATTACAGTGACTATAGTATCGATCATAGTGTGGTAGCCATCGTGAATGATAAACCGGGCGGAACAAACAAAAGGAAAGTTCCCCGACATCCACCGCAGGTGAATAGTGACCAGTTAACTGTGAACAGAATCCACCTAGTGATCTCTTGGGTGTGTGTGGCTCCCATACCGACCGGTTGTGCTGAAAACCGAGACGGTAGATGTTACCATTGTCCCTGTCGCTGAAGAGTGATTTAAATCTACCTGTTCGAAGTGGAATCGATCGTCGAGGCACGACCATTGGATTTCGAGACCGACGCTACGTTAGGATTTCGAGATCGACAACGACGCCAGGAAAACCGTAAGCGGACGCTACTTTATTCCTTTCCTATATTCATTAAAATTACATTTATAACCTGAAAAGTTCCAATAAATCTACCATTCTTATTGTGCATGTTATATGAATATTTCATACATCTCGAAAGTTTTTATCCCTTTCACTATCTTTGGTTAATTCGGAAAACGATAGGGAAGTGAGTTCGCAATTCTCCCGGGTAATTCGACCCGAGCCGAGTAGATAAAAAAGGTAAGGACGTGAAACTTCAGTGACTTCAGAAGGACACCGAGATTTGATCGGCGTCTTCAGAATTAAGTTACAAAATGGCGCCCAACGTTAAATGAAAGGAAAAAGTTTTCTAATTTTCATCAAATTAGAACACTTTTACGGTAACTCCGGGAGAAATTGCAATTAAAGAAATTAATTTCAATACAAATTACACTCCATAACACATTACATTTTAAACGACACACATTTTTTATTCAACCATTGTGATTTAAATAATGTACAAAAGTGGGGTAATTTTCTTATACCGAATGATGAAAAAATTTTCTTTATAATTAAGATTTTGCTTGAAAAGTGCTTGATCGGTTTACGGTGATTCAGTTGTCCAGCAAAAAAAAAAAATAGTGTGATTTGCGGAAAAATATAAGCGTGCATAATCAATCGTTTTATCGTGGTTTTTTCATTTTTATTTTTCAATTGTTTCGTATATAAATGTTAAAATGGCTGATTCGGATGTGAGTTATACACACGTTGCAAACTTGGTGCGAAGATGGTACCATGATATAAAAATTCACCATCTTACAAATGATGAGCTTTTGTTTGAACTTTCAATGCTTTTGTTATTTGTTATTCGTGACGATCCAAGTTTCTCGCGTAGGAGAAGAAGTTTACGTGAGCATTTGAAGATTGAAAAAGAAGATGATAAATTAATAGACGCTCAAATTTCAGTGAATGTGCGCGAGGAAATCGAAGAGTGTAAACAAAAATTTCAAGAAATTTGTAGTTTAATAAAGCCAAACGATCAAAATGTGATTAGCAAATGTAAGACCAGACTGATACACTATGCTCACAAAGTATATCAGCTATTACTTCATACTTGTCACACACTTGAAGAGCAGGAAAATTTAAAAAAGATACTGCGTGAAATAATAAATAAAATTAAGCAAGAGTTCTTTAGTACGGAGGAGGGTGATCAACAAGACCAAGAATCGGTAGATAACCAAGATCTACAAAACTTGTTTGATGAAAATCCAGAGAAAAATCAAGAGAGTTTAATAGAAATCGATCCACAAATTAAAACCTGGATACATTCTTTACAAGATCGCATAGCAGAACTTGAGCTTAAGTTACACAGTCGAAATAATCAACATCATACTGCAACACAAACTTATTCAAATCTTTCCTCAACTTTTGAAACACAGCAAAAATATAATAACCCGACTGGTACCATACTTAACAAACAAAATAGTTGCCCTACGTGTCCTAATTATAACAATCAACACGTGTTTAACCCGAACAAACCATCATTTCATCAGATCAGTTCCCCTTCTCGACATAGCTTACCAGTGTCCAAATGGACCATTAACAAGTACGATGGGGAACTTCAAGGGTTAAAACTAAATGAATTTTTAGAAATTGTACAAGCGTTATCGATGGCCGAACATGTGTCCGAAATTGAACTGTTTGAGTCCGCTGTGCACCTTTTCTCGGGGCCAGCGCTGAAGACACCAAAGTTAACTTCTCTCCAAAACCCTATTGTGTTGCGCACTGCGAGCGGAGAGCAACTTGAAATTGTAGGACAAGTTTATCTGCCGTTCGTCTTCAACGGCCAAACTAAATTAGTTTCAACGTTAGTAGTTCCAGAACTGGTCTTAAAATGTATATGCGGCATGGACTTCTGGAAGAAATTTCGGATCAAACCTACGGTACAAGAATGTTGTCATCTAGAATCTCCTATGACTATAAATTGTCCATCTTCATCCTCCGTTCTCAGTGCTGAGGAAAATGAAATTGTCACTCAGCTAAAGACGCTTTTTCTACCAGCCAAAGAGGGACAACTAACTTTAACTCCTCTCGCTGTACACCGAATCGAGCTTCAAGACGATTGGAGAAAAAAACCTCCAATTCGACAATTTCCCTATGTTATGTCTCCTAAAACTCAAAAATTAGTGTCTGATGAACTGCAGAGGTTTTTAAAGGCAGGAATCATCGAACAGAGCAATTCTGACTGGTCCTTGAATTGCGTACCCGTGATCAAACCAAACAAAGTAAGATTATGCCTTGATGCACGAAAAATTAATGAGCGCACTGTACGAGATGCATACCCGTTGCCTCATCCTTGTCGAATTTTGGGACAACTCCCAAAAGCGAAATATTTGTCAACCATTGACCTTTCCGAGGCCTTTTTGCAAATTTCACTAGACCCAAGTTCTCGCAAATATACCGCTTTTAGCGTGCAAGGGAAAGGGCTGTTTCAATACACGCGCATGCCCTTCGGCTTAGTAAATAGTCCAGCCACTTTGGCTAGACTAATGGATCGAGTCCTCGGTCATGGTGAGTTAGAGCCATATGTCTTTGTTTACCTCGACGATATAGTCGTGGTAACGGAGACATTCGAGCACCATGTGCAATTACTCCATGAAATCGCTGACCGCCTAAGACAAGCCAATCTTTCAATAAATTTAGAGAAATCCCAGTTTGGAGTTTCTGAGATTCCATTTCTTGGATACCTTCTTGGTACAGAAGGTCTTCGTACTAACCCGGATAAAATTAAACCGATAGTCGAGTACGTAAGACCAGATACCGTTACGAAACTAAGAAGATTTTTAGGCATGGCAAACTATTACAGGCGTTTCATTCCTGAATTTAGTGGAGTTACGTCTGCTCTTACCGACTTACTGAAAACAAAAACAAAGAAAATTGTTTGGAACGATAATGCCGAGACAGCGTTTTGCGCTATCAAAGAGCTTTTAGTTACAGCTCCCATTCTTGGTAGTCCTGATTTTAGTGCACCTTTTACCATTCAAACTGATGCCAGCGACGTGGCTGTTGCCGGTATCCTGACACAACAGCAGAATGGCGGAGAGAAAGTAATTTCTTATTTTTCTCACAAACTTTCGACCCCGCAAAAAAATTACCACGCGGCGGAAAAGGAGGCATTGGCTGCGTTATTAGCAATTGATGCTTTTCGGTGCTATATTGAAGGATATCATTTTACCTTGGTAACGGATTCTTCAGCGCTAACTCACATTTTAAAATCAAAGTGGAAAGTAGGGAGTCGCTGCAGTAGGTGGAGCCTGGACCTGCAACAGTACGACATGACAGTTGTGCATAGGAAGGGGAAAGATCACGTCGTTCCAGATGCATTGTCACGAAGTACTGCTGTCATCCAGGATGCGCGTAAAGCGTGTTGGTATTCTAGACTGAAAGCAAGAATACTTAATGACCCAGATAAGTTTGTTGATTTCAAACTTGAAGGTAACCGTTTGTATAAATTCGTGACGTCAAAGAACGAACCCTTTGATTGTCGATTCGAATGGAAAGAAGTTCCCGTACCAGAAACCATTCAAAATATTTTGAAAAAAAACCACGATGAGGTATTTCACCTCGGTTTCAATAAAACATTATTACGTATTCAAAAACGATATTATTGGCCAAAAATGACCTCGACAGTGCGTTCTTACGTTCAAAATTGTCAAACTTGTAAAGAAGTTAAACCGTCTTATGTTTCTGTAACCCCTGAAATGGGAAAATTGCGAGAAGCTAAACGTCCTTGGCAAATAATCTCTGCCGACTTTGTTGGCCCACTTCCTCGGAGCCGCAAAGGTCACCAGTACCTACTAGTAATAGTTGATTATTTCTCAAAATGGGTGATGATCCACCCAATGAGAAAAATTGAAAGTTCGTCGACCTGCGCTGTACTTCGAGATCAGTGGTTCTTTCGTAACTCTGTTCCGGAGATTATTATCACAGACAATGGTAGTACATTTGTTTCGAGAGAGTTTAAAGCTCTTCTCGATCATTTTTGCGTTACACATTGGCTGAATTCGAAATACCATTCTCAGGCCAATCCTGTAGAACGCGTAAATCGAACCATAAATGCTGCCATACGCTCATTCATCAAGGACGATCAACGTGTATGGGATACTAGACTATCAGAAATTGAGCTCGTACTTAATACTAGTGTACATTCTTCGACGGGATTCACACCGTACTTTATTACGCATGGACAAGATTTATCAGAGCATGGCTCAGATCACCGTTACTTCAGACACAACAGTAGTTTGACAGAAGAAGAGAAAGAAGCTCGACGAAAAGAATTGTTTGCCAATATATACAAATCGGTCACTCAAAGTCTGACCAAAGCACACGAATGTTCTAAGAAACGCCACAATCTGCGCCATCGGCAGTTCGCCAAAGCCTTTAAACCAGGACAGTTAATCTTCCGCCGTAACATGAAGCTTTCGAATGCAGGAGAGTACTACAATGCCAAATATGGGCGGCAATACCTCCCTTGCAAAGTAGTGTCAAAAATTGGAACTAGTTCATATGAACTGGAAGATTTATCTGAGAAAAAACTTGGGATCTGGCCAGCAGTACATTTAAAACCTGGGTGAATGAACGTTAAACATTTTATTTAGATTTCTGTGTCAAATAGAAATTTGTGAACGTGCACCTTTTGAATCTTTGTCCTTCATTCTAAATTCTTCAACATGAGCACTCGAGTTTAGCCGTAGTTGGGACAAGTTTCTCGGTTTATACAAACTTCCCCAATCAAGAGCATATGTGTCATCTCAACCATTGACCGACTTCATCATACAACAAAACTAAGCCCCAAAGACAGTAAAAATAATTTTTGTTAATAAAACAAAAAATGGCATCCCAAATTTTATGTTGGTTTCCATTAAAACAAACCAAACTAAAATAATCATTCGATGTTTTCCAGTACAGTAAACATAAATACAACCCATATTATCAGAACGATCGATCATTTACCTCTTAGATTAGGGCACCCTAGAAATTATATAGAAATTAGGATAAGAGAATGCAGTGAAGATGGATGTTATGAGAAACGGTAGAGTGAATGAATGACTGTGATTGGAATGAATGGAATGAATAGCTATGATTGGAATGAATGACCGAAAAGAGTGAATGGAACCGGATCAATTGAATGGACGGGTTATAGAGAATGTATTGAATGAAAGAGAAACAATTGGTAAATATTTATGATTTTGTGGCTTTTGTTGCTTTTGTCTTTGCTAAAGGCTTATAGACAGTATTTGAATAAGATTAAGATGTAATAATCATTTATCTTTTTCTGCAAATCACTCAATCAATTTTGTCTGGGTCCAGCTGTTGACTTGTAGGTTGGGTCGAGTATATAGATGGCATTATGCTTGTAAATCTAATTTATCTGACGGAATCTGAGGTTATGAACCTGCTCTATACACATAATATGATAAATCACATAAATGGTTTGTACATGGTGAGTCTCACCGTTGGAGAATCACTTAATTTGGAAGAAAAGAGCTCCCTTGCGGAAAAATCATTGTTCCAAATTATCTTGGTACTCCAAGGGAAGTAGGCCCATGTCGATATTAGATGTGGTGAGTCTCACCGTTGGATAATCACTAAATTTGGAAGAAAAGAGCTCCCTTGAGGAAAAATCATTGTTCCAAATTATCTTGGTACTCCAAGGGAAGTAGGCCCATGTCCAAAGAAGATGTGGTGAGTCTCACCTTTGCAGAAACACGTATTTCGGAAGAAAAGAGCTCCCGTACAGGGAAAAATCATTGTTCCAAAGTAAACTGTTACTGCAAAGGAAGTAGGCCCACATCAGGAATATTATGGCGAGGATTGTAACCTCCTGTTTTACTTAATCTGATTACTACATGCACAATTTGATTAATATTTAATAAAAATAATACTTTGTAAATAATAGCTTCTGCAGTTCTTGAATTAAACAAAAAATATATCTTTAAAATTATTATTATTATCATCACCATTATTATTATTAGTATTTTTATCATCATTATTATTACTATTTTATTCATAACCCCATTTTCAATTAATCTTCTTAAATGCGTTGTATATTAAGTCTAAACTTCAAGTTCCAATCCTGAAATGGTATCAGATACTCCCTTAATATTTAAATACAAAAGAATTACAATGATTTAAATCACTTCCAATTGAAATGGTCACCCTATTAAATTCGTCAAAAGTTTAAATTTGAATTTGCTTGAATACCCCCTGATACCATAATTTTCCTACCTACGGGCATTATCCGCTACCAACCGAAGATGAGATGTCACCCGGCCTTTCCGACTTTTCTGTCGGGACGCCGCGGAGTATATAATCACCAGCGAATGATGGTTCGCTCTCTTTTCTGGTAACAAAAGTCTAGCAATATAAAGTGTGATACCTTAATACCGCTTATTACAGTGACTATAGTATCGATCATAGTGTGGTAGCCATCGTGAGTGATAAACCGGGCGGAACAAACAAAAGGAAAGTTCCCCGACATCCACCGCAGATGAATAGTGACCAGTTAACTGTGAACAGAATCCACCTAGTGATCTCTTGGGTGTGTGTGTGGCTCCCATACCGACCGGTTGTGCTGAAAACCGAGACGGTAGATGTTACCATTGTCCCTGTCGCTGAAGAGTGATTTAAATCTACCTGTTCGAAGTGGAATCGATCGTCGAGGCACGACCATTGGATTTCGAGACCGACGCTACGTTAGGATTTCGAGATCGACAACGACGCCAGGAAAACCGTAAGCGGACGCTACTTTATTCCTTTCCTATATTCATTAAAATTACATTTATAACCTGAAAAGTTCCAATAAATCTACCATTCTTATTGTGCATGTTATATGAATATTTCATACATCTCGAAAGTTTTTATCCCTTTCACTATCTTTGGTTAATTCGGAAAACGATAGGGAAGTGAGTTCGCAATTCTCCCGGGTAATTCGACCCGAGCCGAGTAGATAAAAAAGGCAAGGAAGTGAAACTTCAGTGACTTCAGAAGGACACCGAAATTTGATCGGCGTCTTCAGAATTAAGTTACAAGTTTTTTAGATAGAATACCCCAAATGGCAAAACCGACTTACCCCAAGGCGATCTGGAATAACACCGGTGTTTTTGGACCATATCAACACCGATTAAGGCAGAATGAAATTAAAGAATACCCGGTTTTTCTGACATCAAATGCATCAAGATCGGTCAATTTATTCAGTAGTTACAATTTTTTGAAAAAAAAAATCGATGAAAATCCCAACCCGAGCGTTTGATTGTTAAAGTGGATATTTTTCAGGTACTGTGGAACTCTTAGTTGCTTGGTGAGAAGACGCTTAAATTTAAATTTGATATTGATCTTACAAATCTGAACATTCTTCACAGAATAATGCATAGAAAATGACAGTCTCAGTCCATTATGGTAATTCTCTTTTTTTTTATAAATTTTTTTTTATTCAGGCCAATTTGCGTACAAGCTTTACGTGGCCGAATGAGCCATGTTTTTATTAGATAAAATAATTTTTTTACCGTTGGATCTCGTTGTCACCTTTTTTCTAGGGGGAGAGGAGCTTCCATTTTTATCTTGCGATGAGTGAGGGGCACTTTGTTCGTGACTCGTCTCGTCCTCCATTGCCGCATCGGTGGTATCGTTGTTGGTTTCCGTTTTTTCTTCGTTTTCCTTGTAATTCGCATTCTTGGGTTGGTTGTTAGTTGCTGTAGACACGCCTTGTTGTGCATTAATTGCAGTTGTTGGTGGGTTTGATGGTACAACAGGAGTACTGCGCTCACTAGTTTCCGTTGTTGGGCGGTTGTCCTTATTTTTGTTTACAGATGTCCTTTTTGCAGTTTCAGTGCAAGGTTTGCCGTAGTGTGCAGGTTGTTCACAAAACTGACATGTAACCAGTTGATTTTCATACGTAATCAGCGTTTTACACGGATGTATCCCGTCTTGATCACAAATGATGTAAGATGGAATTGCTTTACGTAGTTGCATACGTACTACTCGCACGCCATTCCGGATACCCGGAAAAAAATTCTGCCATACTTCCCTTTCGATGGAAAGAACTTCACCGTACTGCGACATACATTCCCGAACATACCCCTCGCTGGTCTGCGGGGGAAGGTCATGCACGCGTACTTCTATGGCATTGTCCACTATGTACACAGGGATTTTATATTTAACATTGTCATGATCAATACTGTGCACCCCGTTATTAACCGAAGCAAATGCAATTGCATCTTTTTCACGTTTGAACATAATGTACACACAGTTAGACGCCTTGTTGAATTGAATCTCACTTACATCAGTAACGTTTAGATGCATTCGTTCCTTAAGCAAGATTTCAATTTCGGTTGCTGCTGGCCTAACTTTGCAGCGCTTGAAATCAATACAAATTGAATTTGGCCTTGTAGGCCAAGTTTCAGGCTTTGTTAAATCGTATTTGCCCATTTCGTACACTCTATTGTTCACTACACTGTATTGTCTTTGTTTCTATCGTCTCGACCGTAAGCAATTGTCGACTGTGTCTGATGAGATGCCAGCACGAACTGATGGTAATCCTCTTGAACATTGATCTAATCAGCTAAATCCAAGGAAAATCTCTTAGTTTGACCTTAGCGCTTCTACAGCATAATCTTTCAATTGATTAATTCAAAAATTTTCAGGTTTGTTAAACTTACACTCACAATGACCAATATTATTCATCTGACTACATTACACACAATCCATCAACTGGTGAACGATATCAGAACTTTTTCTCTAGCCTATTTCTAGTACAGTATACATTCCGTCAGTCATTTATTTCGTTTTCGTTTGATTCTAAATTTAATCCAGTTTCCTCCCTAACTGCTGTCAAACTGTTTGTTTGAAGCTAGTTTCGAACCTAGTTTCAACATTGTTGGTGAATTCAAGTATGAGTAGTTCCCTAAAAACGAACTGTTCAGAATACTCTGTAATTTTGGTTACTTTGGCTAAATACAAATTGTAAATATATCCTACTCTACCAAATGAAGAACTCTAGAAAATAAACTTTTCAACATATTGTTAAGTTTGTCAATACAAAACTCTGGTTAGTGAGCTTTTTCATCGATTACCGAAAGCAAGAATCATACCTGGAAGAGAAAACGTGGTACGAGAGAGATCTCTGTTCAGTGCTTTGATACAAAGGATGAGATGATAATCATTTTTGAGCTAAAGCGTGTGTGTGTCGCATTCCGTTGATTGTAGGTTAGGTAATCAGAAAAACAATGGAGACATACGTGAAGCACTTAGTCGTTTGACAATTCTACTGTCCGAAAACATAAATTCGAACAAAACATTCCGGGCGATACGAAGTTCGACGGGTCAGCTAGTATATAATAGTTTTACAATAAATTTATCAATTTGAAGAGTATTTGTACAAAATGTGTTTTTCGCCCTTTACTTAAAGCATGCAGCCTTTTTGGCCCGTTTACTTTAGACGTTTACTCAAAAATGTCAAGTTTTGTTTTGGTTTATTCGTTGTTTTCTTTAGGCCCTCCGCAAGGTTTGAACCTCTTTATTAGCCGTTTTAATTATTATAATATCAATAATAACAGGAATATTTTGTTTATTTTGAATGTTGGGAAGTGTAAATAGTGAAACTGCTACCTATTTATTAAAAGAAAACGGTAAGTTTCGTTCTACAATAACCAGTTATTGAAGTTTATTGATTGTTTTTGTTTTTTTATCAGGAAATGAGTTTCAATATACATTGAAGAAAAATTACGATCCTATGCTTCTATGTATTCATTGTTCCGGAGAATGAGATGAAAACAATGTCGCAAACACACAATTCTTTCTTTAAACAAATTTTCGAGAAGGAGGATGCAAATGCTGTTAGTAAAAACTCGTGCCGATATCTTTCATAGGAAAACGTTGCATACATTTATACAAGAAAATATTGAACATATTGAGTAAAGTTACAATGTATTAAGATCTTCTGACTCTTCTTCGTAAAAAACATCCAAATCCGCCTCAAAGTGATCGAGAGTTTTTAAAATTTGTCTTCGTCCTCGTTTTTGTCGTGAATACGACTTACTTTACTATGGGGCGCCTTTTCAAAATTTACCCTATGAGAGAGTGATAAATTTTTGATCGTGAATATCTTCTGTTGTATCTAATGAATCAACATAATTCTTGCAACATGCCATCGGAAATATGATCACAATTATATGATAAAATTTTCAGTTGTGTGACATAATCTTAAATAGTTCAAAATTAAACTTTTCTTAAATGTTTGGTACAAACGAGTGTCAAAGAGGATAATTCATATGGCGCGTTTGCCTTTCTCGTATTTTGGAAGCTCATAGCTCAGTGATCTGTAGAAGGATTTATATAATCTAACTACCAATAGAATCGAAAATTTTCAACTTGAACGTGTATTGCAACAACATTGAAGTTTTTCAATAGTATACTATTGAAAAACCTGTTTGATTTAACCCATGACAGCACCAGCCAATCAGAACGCGAGATGTCTGCATCTATACAAGAGCATCCATATAAAAGTTGAGTGCTTCATTTTTCCTACCATTTGCTGAGCATCTGTTCCCGAAACAAGACACACGAGAGCAACATCGTGGACCTGTCGTCTCACTGTTTCCCGTTCTGCGTACAGGAAAGGAATTCTGAAAGGCAGCCGAAAATTCCAGCAAATTCAAATAGCACTTTTAAGTGCTAAAAATAATCATAAAGAATTAGTTGAATTTTATCGCTTTCCTACCATTTTCCGAGCAACTGTTGCCGAAACAAGGAACACACGAGAAGTTAAATTAATTTGCACCGTCACTAACACATTCAATTACGAACGGCAATGCGAAAGAGGAAGTGATGATGTTGAATACATCTTTATACTAGTACACAAATATGCCGTGCGAAAGAGTTGCCACGTACAGATCAATATGTATTTTTTTTTGTCGTGAATTCTTTAGTATGGGGCGCTTTTTGATCATGATATATAACACATTCAATTACGACAGGACAGTAACGCTATCTCGCAATACGAAACAGAAAATTTTGATTTAGAAACATCTTTATACTAGTATACTTTATACAAATTATTAGAACAAATGTTTTCACTTGATTTGCGCATTCTACTTTCTAGGCGTATCAGAACTGGCTAAATTTAAAGCAATCCTAAATATTTCTTTATCACAGTTATGTGGTCGTCCTGAAAAGGACGGGGTTTTCAACTCCTCGTCGTTACGGATGGACAGCTGCAGATGGCGAGGGATGATTTTCGTTTTCTTGTTGTCGCGGGCAGCATTACCAGCCAATTCCAACACTTCGGCAGCCAAGTACTCCATCACTGTCGCCAGATAGACCGGTGCACCGGCACCGACACGCTCTGCGTAGTTTCCCTTCCGGAGCAGACGATGGATTTTGCCAACTGGGAACTGCAGACCAGCACGGTTCGAGCGGGACTTTGCCTTGCCCTTAATTGTTCCTCCTGTGTGCGTGTTTCCGCGTGAAAATTCCACAAGAAGCTGTTAACCGTTAGACAGCCAGTTCAGTATTACTGACTGCCACTCTACTAACTCTCTCTTTTATATCGTCTCACAGTTTCCCGTTCTGTGAAGGGGAGGTCCGTACACCGCTACCAGTATAAATTGAAATGTGATGTGAGAAATAGCGTCATTTGAGTTAAAGCAGCTACTCTGTACGTACGAGACACCGTCAGAACGATGGCACCGTAAACAGGTAGAAAATCAGATTTGTACCGTCACTAACACATTCAATTACGAACGGCAATGCGAAAGCGAATGTTGAACACATTTTTATACTAGTATGGGGCCGTGTAAAAATATGCCATGCGAAACAGGGTTGCCATATAAACAGGTTAATCTCTTTTATTATTATTATTATGATTATTATAATTGTTTTTATTATTATTATTATTATTATTATTATTATTATTATTATTATTACTATCATTATTATTATTAGAATAACTCTTGCATACCGAAGATCGTCGATACATTTCAGACCAGCCCATTGCAATTGTCTCGTACTGAAATTTCGAGAAGAATCAGATATCTTCGAACTTTGTAGCATCAATAAAAATAAACTACAAATTTGTCGTACCTAGCCTGCTATATTAGCAAATTATAAAAGAATTGTTTCAAGTTTGGAATATATAGTTGTAGAATAGTAGCTGTTTAATGTAACTAATCTGTATTTTAATGTAGGTGCATCGAACTCTATTAGTGAAAAAGAGGAAAGCTTGCACAATTCATACAATCAATCAACTAACTGATATTCGGAAAAGTGATGGGAGCGTATCAGTTTTTTCGTATTCACGACATCCAGTTATGTCTCTGACATTACCCACCCACCTTTTTCGGAGTGAGCTCTTTCAAAAACGTTTCATAGTATTTTTTATTAGATACAAATTTCATCATTTTTATTTATTCATTTGGTCTTCGAAAATTTACATCGCACAGACACTTAAATGCTAATTCTTAATTTAAACACATTTTTTGACACATTAAAATCAAATTTGTCATAACATCACTTCATTAAACAATCGGTAACATACATTAAGAGGGTTGTTTTGTCCATATTGTGTGCGATGATTAGGCAGCTGAAACAGTTCCATACGACGGGTCCGTCTCAACGGGGCACGAAATTTTAGTTTTCCTAGTAATTCAGCACAGTCGATATTATTACCAACAATGTCGAAGATTAGAAGACGTTGCAAGGTTTTCCTTCTGCTCTCTAATGTTGGAAGATAATTAAGTCGACAGCTATCTTCATAGGAGGGGAAGTGAACGGGATCGGACCAAGGCAGCAGACGTAGAGCGTAACGTATGAAACTTTTTTGCACGCTTTCGATTCTGCTAATACCCACTTGTACGCGGCGGACCCCCAGACGACTGGCTATGTCAGCCAGCCATTTTTGCCGGAGTTCTGCCAGAATTCCGGCTAAGGTCTGGCAACAATGCAACAACCGTTTCCGGCAGAGAATTTCGCCTAGCGGTTATTATCGGTTCTGTTTCTGTCGGATTCTTGCCATACAAGATTGGCAGAACCGTTTTGAATCGGTTCTAAATTTTTAGCGTCTTGGTTTTATTTTTTCAATAAAAAGTACATATGAAAGACAATCAGTTATTGCCCTTCATATATACAAATTATTTAAAATGTTATTGTCAATAACATTGCTTTCTCACTACCAAACATATTTCAATCTCATTTACCTAGTCTCAAGATTCGTTTTTTGTATGGACATGTGGGATTGACGAATATCAAATGAAGTCGAATAAAAAAAAAAACTAGAAGGAAGAGAAAAATAAACAAGACACGTGCGGCGAGGTAATGACGTATTTTGCCTGGACAATGTTGACAGCTGCCGGAATGCAGCCAGCCTTCTGACGGTTGCCAGAATTCCTCACAAGCGGGTATGTACGCTGTGGTACGGTGCCCAGACTGGAGCAGCATATTCCAAAATGCTGCGAACAATGGAACAGTACAATGTTCTTAGACAGTATACATCTTCGAAAGCCTGAGTATTTCGACGAATGAAACCAAGCATTGAAAAGGCCTTAGCAGTGGTCAGTGCTACGTGTTCTGAAAATTTTAGCTTGTGGTCTAATAATACACCAAGATCCTTTATAACAGTGACTCTTTCAATGCTTAGGATATATATATATATATATATATATATATATATATATATATATATATATATATATATATATATATATATATATATATATATATATATATATATATATATATATATATATATATATATATATATATATATATATATATATATGTAGATTATGAAAGAGCATCATATATTGTTTAATTTCAATTATCATGTGTTTTGACATAGTGAATTGAATTGGATTGATAACAATTCAATATCGATTTTCTCGAATTAGCTCACTTGGTTTTTGGCCGTTTAAAAAAAACGCGTGAAATGTTAATTGACAACAGATGGGAAAACGTCACTGCAAAACCACGTTTTGCGAAAATAATTTCTTTTCCAATCGAACGTTGAAGTGACCAGTCGTGTTTAAAAGTTGCTGAAAATAGAAGTAGTTAGAGTTGCTGATTATAGAGTGAAATACTTACCAATATATTTAACTTTATACTTACCCGTTTACTTACCTGTAAGATTATCTGAAAAAGTTATTTGAATTATTGAAAATTTGTATATAGTTTGTAGAAAGCAGTTTCGATAGGACGCGCAGAAAAAGTTTTTTTTGTTATTCAATAGTAACATGCAAGATGCAGAAGGCATTTTCTAATTTTAATTAACGACTAACTTAAAACTAGGATATTATCATTAGGGTAGTAGCGTATTCCGGTCGCAATGGTCGGTTCTGGAAGATTCAGCCTGCAGCTGGCAATGGTCGGTGGATTAAATATAACACTAGTGTCTTCCAGATGACGATTATACGTTTCAATGGGTCCGCGAGAAACACCCCCAGGTCACAGAGACCCGGCTGGTGGCCCGCATGTTGGTCATCGATTGGAGTAGTTTCCTCGTGGGCGATGATGGTGATGTTGCTTAAGAGAATGAAAGAAGTATAGGGACAGAAGAAGTATTTTCGCGATTAGAAAACCGAAATTGTAAGTTTGTATGATGTAATGGAAAAGTGAATTAACTAATTGTAAATATTTTGTCGTGAATACGACTTACTTTACTATTGGGCGCCTTTTCAAAATTAGCCATATGGAAGAATGGGTAGAACTTAATCGTGAATATCTCGACTTGTATTAATGGTAGCAACATAATTTTTTCACTATTTCATCAAAAATATGATCAGAAATTTAGAATAATATTTTGAAGCGTGTGAGATAACCACAAAAAACTAAAAAAATTAGTTTTCTGAAAATTCTTTACTTTTGCTTGGGTTTTTCGCGCAAAGACGACGATTTTGAGGTAGTCAGGCACATATCTTCAACTGAACGTTATAAAAGGGGAACCGTGGTCGAAAATCGGTCATTCGTCATTTAACACTCGATGTGGATAGACGAATAATCTACTACGACTAATTTCGATTTTGTTTTATTTTTTATTCGCAGTTGTCTACCTACCCAAGCTATGGGTAAAAACCGCCATAGATCCGAGAAGGATCCAAAGGATGCTAAGCGTCTGAAGCCAAGTGATGTACAGGTAAACGACCGTTTGCTGAGTAAAAACCAATATGCTGATCTGCCAGTAGATGTCGAAGAGGAACTGCAGAAGAAGGAAAAAATGTCGCCTTTATACCTGAAGGGCTTCCCACCAACTCTACGTTCGGATTTCAACACACTTATCAGCAAAGGACTACAGGCAACAATCCGTTTATGTACTGAAGGCTACAAAATAACTGTTCCGGCTTTGAACCACTACAAAGGAGTGGAATGCTATCTGAAGCAGACAAAAGCGGAATACTTCACACACGATATTGCCGTAAACAAACCTATGAAGGTTGTACTTCGAGGACTACCCGACAAGATGGAAGCCGAACTAAAGCAGGCACTGTCAGAGGCTGGACTAAAGCCTTTGATGGTATTTAAAATGAAGCGACATAATACGGACAAAAAGTTTAGAGATCAACTGTACCTGATTCATCTGGAGAAGGGCTCCATCACCATGAGTCAACTGAAAACGATTAAATCGCTATTTCACATAATCATCGAATGGCAAAAGTATAAACCGGTACATCGGGATGTCACACAGTGCACGAACTGTTTGAACTACGGCCATGGAGCGAGGAATTGCCACATGAAAAGTCGGTGCGGGAAATGTGCCGAACCACACAATACCAACGATTGCCTACTAGATGACATCGCTGTAAAATGTGTGAACTGTGATGGCGACCATCCATCTACTAGCAAATCGTGTCCCAAACGTGCTGAGTTCACAAAAATTCGACAACAGGCGTCCCGTAAACAATCAACGCGCAAGAATGTTCCACAGAAGGATGAAGTAAATTTCCCACGGCTCCCACCGAAGAGGGATATTCCGAATTTGCCGCCACTTCCTCGCAGCAATCCAAAAGATTCAGCCGCTGGATCACAAAAAGAATCTTCCTCAAAAATCCCTCCTGGATGGGGCAATAATCAACCACAAGCAAAGGATGACTCTGGTGATTTATTCTCTGCTGAACAACTGATCGTCATTTTTGAAACAATGACAACAAAACTACGAAACTGCAGAACGCGGTTAGATCAAATCAACGCCTTAGGCAAATTCATCATCGAATATGCAATATAATGAATTGGTTATAGTAAATTGGAATGCTTGCTCACTCAGGAGCAAAACTGCTGAATTGTCCGACTTTCTTCAAGAGAAGAATGCCGATATTGCTATTTTAACTGAAACTCATCTTAAACCTGAAATTTCTATTTTCATTTCCAATTACAGGATTCACAGGCTCGACAGGGCAACTACCAGAGGAGGGGGAGTTGCCATTGCCATTAAACGATCCATTCAGCACAGGCTTCTGTCAGCCTTTAAATTGCAACTCATAGAAGCCATCGGAATTGAGATTACAACGACGATGGGACCCATCAGCGTACTGCCCCAAACAAACCAATCTTCGAGATGGTACGTGTGCATCATTGAAGCGAGATCTGGCTATGCTCACTCGACGACAGAACAAATTCATCATTGCTGGGGACCTGAACGCACGGCATGAGCTGTGGGGAAACAGAAGACAGAATCGAAACGGATTCGTACTTGCCGAAGATTACGAAGCTGGACAACACAACATCTTCGCTCCGGATCAACCAACGCGACTTTCCAGATCGGGAGTTCATTCCATTTTGGATATATTCATCAGCAACATCGCCATAGACAGCTCTCCGGTTGTCTTCTACGAGCTCTCTTCTGACCACTTTCCAGTAATATTGACGTTGGGATCTTCACCAGAAACAGTGCCTATTCAACCACGGAGGAACTATTATCGCACCGATTGGGTCCAATTTCAACAAATCGCCGACCAACTTATTAATATCGATTTGCCACTTGATTCCCCGATGGAAATCAATGCGGCCCTATCTTCCTTCCAGCATTCAATCACAGTCGCTCGTGATAGGACGGTTCCAGTACAACATATGCCGAGTTCCTCTCTTCAAATCGACAGTGTCACCAAGAAACTCATCCGACTTCGGAATATCTACCGGAGGCAGTATCAACGAACTGGCATCCTAGATAGGAAGACTACTTATAACAACTTAACTAGGATAATCCAGGAAAGGATATCTGAGCTTCGCAACAGGAACTTCCAGCAAAAGCTTCGAGAAATTCTCCCACATTCAAAGCCCTTCTGGTCCTTAACGAAGGTGCTTAAGAAAAAACCGAAGCCTATTCCTCCTCTGATGTCACCCCAGGACGCAGCTGAAGGAATACCTTTAATCACACCAGTAGAGAAGGCAAATGCGCTAGGCCAGCAGTTTGTGTGTTCTAACAATTTAGGACTCAACATTGTTAGTCCATATGAAAGAGCCGTTGCTGATAGCGTAGCTGAGGTTGACCAATCAGACAGCTTGGTTCCTGAGGTAAGTAGAGTCACTGCGAATGAGCTGATGGCTTTTGTGAAAAAATCCAAAAATATGAAGGCCCCCGGTTTCGACAACACATTCAACATTGAGCTGAAACATTTGAGTATTCGCTCATTTGTCTTCTTAGCTAAACTTTTTAACAGGTGCTGGGAACTTGGTTACTTCCCTTCAATGTGGAAGTTAGCTAAAGTTATCCCAGTTTTGAAACCGGGGAAAGATCCTTCCTTTTCCAAGAGCTATCGGCCCATCAGCTTACTCTCTGCCCTATCCAAGCTGTTTGAAAAGTCAATACAAAGGCGAATTCTTGCTTTTGCAGATGAAAGGGATATTATTCTGGAAGAACAGTTTGGGTTCCGGAAAGGAAGATCCACCATCCACCAGCTCACAAGGGTTAACAACGTCATCCAGCAAAACAAATCAGTGTCCAAAACGACTGCCATGGCAATATTGGATATTGAAAAGGCATTCGATAATGTGTGGCACGATGGACTGGTGTTCAAACTGCATCGGTATAATTTTCCCATGTATCTTATTAAAATTATCAAAAATTATCTTGCAGATAGAGCATTCCAGGTTTCTCTGAATAATGCACTTTCAGAAAGATTTACTATTCCTGCTGGTGTACCCCAGGGAAGTATTCTAGGTCCCATTCTATACAACATTTTCACATCAGACATCCCACCTCTTCCAGGTGTTTTGCTGATGATACTGCCATTCTTTACAAAGGTCGTGTCATTAATGCTCTGAAAAATAAACTACAGACAGGTCTGGACGCTTTAACGGAATATTTTACAAGCTGGAAAATTGTGATCAATGCAGCAAAAACTCAGGTCATCTTGTTTCCACATTCAAGATCTCCAAAACTTGTTCCATCAGACGAATGCAGAATACGATTCGGTGATGAGGTCATTCAGTGGTCCGATGAAGTTATCTATCTAGGACTCACCTTTGACAGACATCTGATATTCAGGTCACATGTTGACAAAATCGTTCAAAAATGCAGCATACTCATTAGGTCTCTGTATCCGCTGATTTGTAGAACATCTAAACTGTGCCTGAAGAACCAGATGGCTGTCTATAAGCAAATCATCTACCTCGCAATTGAATACGCAGTCCCTGTTTGGCGGGGTTGTGCAAGAACACACAAACTTAGGCTTCAACGCATTCAAAGTAAGATCTTAAAGATGATTCTAAATCTACCCCCTTGGACAAGGACTAGTGAAGTACATGAGATGGCCTCACTGGATATACTAGAACAAAAATTCGAACAATACTGCACGAAATTTGAAGAGAGGTGCTCAATCTCTGAAATTCAAATAATTCAAAATTTGTACGTATTAGGTTAGGGATAGTTATAAGTAGGTAGACATTTTATAAATAATTAAAATAAATATTATGATTAAACATTAGTATGTAAAACAAGAGTAACTAAAACACCTAATATTAATAACGAATCGTATGAACAACAAAGATGAAAGGCCAAAGGGTCAAAACACTTGTACTGTAAAATGTTGATGTAATCCACAAAAATAAGATTAATAAACAGATATTTATGCAAAAATGCATGCGAAAATCGGTCATTTCTTCTTGTGCGTTGGATGGAAGCAGACGTCGTGGGAATGATTTAATCAACCAGCAGCTTCGGAGAGCGCACCTTCTGCGTGGTTGAAAACCTCAAACACTAAGGTAGTAGTTCTCATTTGCCTTCCGGTCGTCAAGGCGAGAAGATTCATTAAACCAGTTTGGCATCATATGGCACTGCGAGCGGATGTGTCGGTTTGTACGGAAAGCTAGTTTCAATTCAAGCAAGAACGATTGCAACAGCTGCTGATGATTTGCATTGAAGAGAAAGAAAACAAGAAACAAAAAGTGGACAACATTATATAAAATCAGCCGTTCTAATGGCTTTAAATGTCTATTGAGATTACTTCTTTGCAAATCGAAGGTAGAAATCATCAGTTTAGTGAAAATCCAAAATAATTTGATTTGCTTCGTGCACTTTTCGCTGTGCGAAAATCGTTCGAAATAATTGTTTCGAACTGTGCTAAATATCGTAGAGAATTCTACAATTTGGTCCTTCTGAAAGGGAGTTTCGACAGTTGGTAATACAGGAATGATGGTACACATTTATGCATTTCACACTCGGAGTAGAAGAAAATCGATTTCAAAGTGATTACTACTACTTTTTTTTAGTGTAAACTACGATTAAGCATGGAAAATCTTCAGAAATGTGTGAAATTGGGTAAGGTTAGATTTTTTCGGATCAGAATTTTTTAAACAGAATTACTCGGCTGCTCGGCCATCCATGGAAGTTGACCATCAATGTCAATTTCCCTCTCTGAGCAGCCTAGATAGCCGTGTAGTGTCGGTAGCGGTTTCCCAACTGGCTAAGAATAACGCTACGGTCCACCTGTACCGGTGGTATAAGTCCACCAAACAGGTAAGCCGTGTGGCATCCGGCGGAATTATTTTTTACCAAGAATTGATCCACTGGTTTCCTGTTCCATGTCGTAAAAGGCCACAAAAATAGGAACTCCTAAGTCAAGGTGTATTTCCGTGCCGATGGCTGAATGGCTGCAGGAGGTTAAACAATGCAGTCGTGAACGGAATATCTTGGGATTTTCCCTTACTGTGTTAAGCGAAGCTCTGGCACAGTGGACGACTTCTTTCTTCGCAACTCGTGGGATTTAAATGATTAAAACATTTAAAAAAATCCTTACATGGTTCGCTATAGGCGATTATAAGCCAATATATTTGGTTTCTTGTAGTTGTTGTACGGTAAGTGCTGGAGGTGGAGTGTTCGTTAATTGATAATGGTTAGAGTAGCACAAATCAATCTCCAGCATAAACGTACAGCAACTATGAATCTATCCAGACTTCTGCAAGAAGGTAAAGCTTCTTTAGCTTTGGTTCAAGAACCATATTTCCAAAAGGGAAACTTCTACGTTGGAAAATTGTTAAACCCAGTCTTTGTTGCCTTTAACAAGACCGGAATGACTAATCCACGTGAAATGCCTCGAGCATGCATACTTGCAAATAGTGCTCTCGATGTCTCTCTCATATCGGAGCTCACAACTCGGGATATTTGTGCTGTCACAGTTGGTATGACTACTGATGGCATAGACAGGAAATATGTCCATTGTTCGGCATATTTGCCGCATAACCAACCTTCGCCAAGCGATGACTTCAAAAAGGTTGTATCATACTGCTGCAAAAGTGATTTACCGCTTGTAATCGGCAGTGACATAAATGCTCACCATATCATTTGGGGCAGCACAGATATAAATTCGAGAGGCTCTGATATGATGGAATTTGTGAGCAGTACAAACCTGCACATAGTCAATGCAGGAAACCGTCCAACTTTTGCGAGATCTGGCAGAGAGGAGGTTTTGGACGTAACTCTCTGCTCTGATAGAATTGCGCATGAGTTGGTGAATTGGCTCGTCTCCGATGAGCTCGAACCTCCGTTGTCTGATCATAAGTACATATTCTTTGATCATTCAAACGTTAAATTTGATATTATCGCATATCGTAATCCCAAATCTACAAACTGGGCCCTCTATGAAGAGGTCTTGGCGACTAGATTTTACGGGTACCAACCAACAATTGAAACCCCAATTGATTTGGAAAATGTTGTCGACGAGACAAACTCACTCATAGTTGCAGCATATGAAGAGGCTTGTCCACTTCGGATTGTGCGAGCTACTAGAGGAACTCCTTGGTGGAATGCTGAACTTGCTAGACTAAGGAAACTATGCAGAAGAGCTTGGAACCACCGTCGCAGAAATGGGTCGGAGGCATTCGTGTTGGCTCGAAGGGCTTACAAAAATGCTCTTCGATCGTCTGAGCGAAGTGGTTGGAAAAGCCTCTGCACAAATGTCTCTAGTCTCAACGAGGCTAGCAGATTAAATAAGTTACTTTCGAAGTCTAAGGACTTTAATGTCAGTTCCTTAAGAACTTCAGATGGTGAACACTTGTCTGATGAAGGTGATGTACTTCACTATCTTTTTAACACTCACTTTCCAGGATGTATGGATCCATCACCGACAGCTCTTCCCGAGACTTTTTCAGGTAGTTACGATTCTTGGGCCCTTGCTCGAAGCGTTGTGACGATTGAATCGGTCAAATGGGCAGTTGAGAGTTTTGCTCCGTACAAGTCTCCTGGAAAGGATGGAGTTTTCCCAGTGTTACTGCAGAAAGGGTATGAACATTTCAAACATGTTTTGAAGAAAATACTTACTTTTAGTCTTGCGACAGGATATATTCCAAGAGCCTGGCAGGAAATAATTGTCAAATTTATTCCCAAAGGCGGTCGCGACACTTATGAGGAAGCGAAGAGTTTCAGGCCTATCAGTCTAAGCTCATTTCTTCTTAAAACAGTGGAACGCATAGTCGATCACTATATCAGAAATGTTAGTTTGGGCCTGCATCCGCTACATGGAATGCAACATGCTTACCAGCGTGGAAAGTCCACTACAACCCTGTTACATGATGTTGTGTACAACATTGAAAAAGCTTTCTCACAAAAGCAATCTTGCTTGGGAGTTTTCCTAGATATTGAAGGTGCCTTTGATAACGTGTCTTTCAATTCAATTCTGGAAGCAGCCCGTGGTCATGGCATACCTTCAAGTATCACAAATTGGATACACGCAATGCTTAGCAATCGACTTCTTTGTTCATCGCTTCGGCAAGCAGAGATTAGAAAGCTAAGTGTCTGTGGGTGTCCTCAAGGTGGTGTACTATCCCCACTTTTATGGAACCTAGTCGCTGATGGTTTGTTAAGGAAAGTTAATAACCTTGGATTTCCGACTTATGGTTTTGCCGACGATTATCATATATTGATGACCGGTATAAGCATTAACACTCTCTTTGATTTAATGCAGCAAGCCCTGCGATCTGTTGAACAATGGTGTTGTCAGGTTGGATTATCTGTAAATCCGGGCAAAACATCAATGGTGCTTTTCACTCATCGTAGGATAATCACAGGAGCTCGTCCGTTGCAGTTCTTTGGTTCAGAGGTCACTGTGGTCGAACAAGTTAAATACGTCGGGGTTATTCTTGACTCAAAACTGAATTGGTCTGCTCACATTGACTTCAGAATTAAAAGAGCTTGCATGGCTTTCGGCCAATGTAGACGAGCTTTTGGAAAATCATGGGAACTCAAACCCAGATATATTCATTGGATCTACACAACTATTGTTAGACCAATTTTAGCATATGGATGTCTTGTATGGTGGCAGAAAGCAGAAGTCGCGACAGTTCAGTCAAAGCTAAATCATCTCCAAAGGATGGTCCTAATGGCGATGACAGGAGCATTCACGACAACTCCTACTGCTGCTCTAGAGGCGCTACTGTGCATTAAACCACTACATGTGTTCCTAAAACAAGAAGCATTATCTTGTGCATATCGTCTTAAGGTTACAGGGCTTTGGAACAGTAACCCATTAGATTATGCTACCAGCCACACTCGCTTGTGGTCTCAAATGGTTACGTGGGATGAGTATTTACTCGCTCCTAGTGACCTAACTCTCACATGCAGTTTTCCTTTCAAAACATTCAATGTGAGCTATCCTTTTCGTGAGGAATGGTTGTCTGGTTGTCTGGAACGACAACTTGATGAACACATAGTTTGTTATACGGACGGTTCTCTGTTGAATGGTCGTGCTGGTGCTGGTGTCTACTGTCGTGAAATGAGGCTGGAGCAGTCTCATTCACTTGGTAGATACTGTACTGTGTTTCAAGCAGAAATCTACGCGATTCTGTATGGAGTACAATCGGCACTTCAGCAGAGGATCTGTGGTAAGCGAATTTATTTTTGTTCCGACAGTCAGGCAGCCTTAAAAGCACTCAGTTCGAATGACTCACGGTCGAATCTAGTGATCGCATGTCGAACTCAAATTGAAGACCTCAGCATTTCAAATGCTGTTTACTTCTTATGGGTACCCGGCCATTCTGGTATTACTGCAAATGAATGGGCTGATGAGTTGGCTAGAGCTGGTGCAACGAATGATTTCGTTGGTCCTGAACCAGCTTTACCACTTTCAACTAGTTGCATAAAGCACAAGATTCGTTCTTGGGCTGTATCAAACATGCCAGCTACTGGCGCAGCTTGCAAACTTGCGCTCAGACAAAAGCATTTCTACCAGATTTAAATCTGAAAATGTCAAAGTGTCTACTGCATTTCTCCAAGCATCATTGCAGTATTCTGGTCAGAGCTCTGACTGGACATTGCAAACTCAATTATCACATGGCTACTATTCAACGTGCTGAGTATTATTCGTGTGATTTGTGTGAATGCGATTATGGTACTTCATATCATCTGATATGTAACTGTCCCGCATTGACGCAGCTACGTATCCGGGTTTTTGGTTCTCCATACATGGTTGAATCTGTGTATGCGGAGCTAAAATTGAAGGATATTCTCTCGTTTCTTACCCAATGTGGTAAGGAGCTATAGTCAGAAGGGTTCATCGTTCTTCCTGGAGTGAATGAATCCCTTCTGTATTTACCTTAAATAGGGTTTAGCAGATTGTTTGGCATATTTTAGGGGGTGCCGAATTTACTTCTGCTCGTACATACTGCGAATCGTTCTGCATTCTTCCGGGAGTGCAGAATGGTGTCGCTTTTGTAAGATCTTCAAATCCTCTCGGGGGTTGGAGGTTTTATTAACAGCGGACTGTTCGGGACCTCGTAGAGGTTCAGAATTTACTTCTGCTTCCACTAAATGTGATCCTCAGCAGATTGTTCGGCATCCCTTAGGGGTGCAGAATTTACTTCTGCTTTTATGTGTTTTTGTGTCGTCAATTTTTCCCATCCTCCTAGTCCAACCCTTACCATTTCCTTTCAATCCTTCCCTCTTATATATCGGGAAAATGATGCTAAAAACAAATTGATGGCAAGGCACAAATCTCCAAATATCAAGGGGAACGTGCCATTTGAGCCAATTTGTTCTGATTCCTGATTCCTGAAGGTTAGATTTTTTTCGGATCAGAATTTTTTAAACAGAAACCAGTGTAATGTTGATTTCTCAAGTACTAGAATGTATAGCGATCGAGTACTATTTATTTTGGATACTTTATTTGTTATTTCCAGGCATTTGAAAAATGGTATCAAACCAAGTTTAATGCTCTATTCATATTAAACGGTAGATTTCGCACAATGAACTAAGATCAACATTACCACCTCAGAGTAAAAACTTTTTCTTCAACTTCTACTATGATTTTTCAAATGAATTTGACCGTTTTCATAAGAAATCGTTGAAAAGGTGGAGTAATTAGAAATTTTCCTACCGATTTGACAGCTCTTGCTGAAAGAATTATCTCTAAACAAGCAGCACCTCTACATTTCAGTTTTACGACAATATGCCAATCAAAATGCACAGGAATCAACGTTGCCAGGTATACTTATTTATCGGTATTTATACAGATATTTGATCTCTATACCGCCATACAAATATGTACTCCCAAAATACCGAAAATTCACGGATCGTACAGATAAATACCGATTTTCATTGATGGCATGGATAGACAGGAGAAAAGGTTGCTACCAGACCTTTTCTTTAGCTCACTTTAGCTTTGATGACATTTCCGTGAACTTATGTTGACGAAATTCTGATACCGATATGGTACAGATACCGAATACAGATTTTTGGAAAAATGACCTGGCAACCTGATCGAAGAATATTCTTTTAGAATAGAACAAAACACATTGATTTCTTTTCATTAGAATTTCAATCAATTTATTTAAATGAATAAATTTTATTTTTTCGCATTCAAAATGGCCCACAGAATGATAATGTTGATTTTTCTCGTTGCCTTCGTACTATAATAGGTCTAGTCGTTATGATATGTAAGCAGACTTTGTATTTTGCAAAGAATTTTCCGGTTTTTTCAACCTTATGTACAATCGTCAAATACACAGACTTTTTAAATTGCGTTTGGCTTCTTGTTTGTTTTTTTTTTCTCATCATACTTGTGAAGTTTATTACTTTCATTGGAAAATTTATAGTATGAAAACTTGAAAATTTTACTTGACATCTCTGCCAGAAGTTGGACAGTTGTTTTTATCCCTTCGTTGTCTGTTGTTCTGAAGTTTACAGCATTTTTATATCAAGCGTTAAAGCGAATAGAGAAATAGTTTTAAAGCTTTAAAGAGTAGACGAATCACATATTTATAGTAGATTATTTCTATAGTTAATATTGATAATGTTTCAAGCGCAGCAAGAGGTTTTCAAGACAAATACGTCGATTAACACAAAGTATCATTGTATAATTGTCCTGGTTATAAAAACATCGACATTTAACGGCCAATTTAAAAAAATATTTTTCTGGTTTGTGGTCTCGAATGGGTTGAATCGATGCGAATGACAGTTTCGTTATCTTTGCGGAATTTTGTCTCTATATTTTCGCTTCGCAATCTTGGTTCAAACATAGAAAGCGCTAAATTGTTTTGAGTTTTGCGTTTGAATGTCAATTGGCACAATGACGCTGCAATCAAACGGCGCTGCTTGTTTTGTCGTGAATACGACTTACTTTACTATGGGGTGCCTTTTCAAAATTAGCCTTATGGAAGAATGGGCAGAACTTAATCGTGAATATCTCGACTTGTCTTAAAGGCAGCAACATAATTCTTTCACCATTTCATCAAAAATATGATCAGGAATTTAGGATAATATTTTGAACAGTGTGAGATAACCACAAACAACTCAAATATTAGGTTTTCTCAAACTTTGAAAACAACGCGGAAAACTCTTTACTTTTGCTTGGCTTTTTCGCGCAAGGACGACGATTTTGAGATAGTCAGGCACATATATTCAACTGTCTGCGTATAAAAGGGGAACCGTGGTCGAAATTCGATCATTTCTTCTTGAGCGCTGGATGCAAGCAGACGTCGTGGGACCAGCAGCTTCGGAGAGTGCGCCTTCTGCATGGTTAAAAACCTCAAACGCTCAGGTCGCAACTCTCATTTAGACTTCAGTCGTCAGGTGGAGCAGTCGTCAATGAAAGCAGACCTTCTGCGTGATTAAAAACCTCAAACGCTCAGGTCGTAGTTCTCATTTGCTTCCGGTCGTCAAGGCGAGAAAACGCATTAAACCAATTTCGCATCATTTGGCACTGCGAGCGTATGTGTCGGTTTGTACGCAAAGCTAGTTTCAATTCATGCAAGAACGATTGCATCAGCTGCTGGTGCTTTGCATTGGAGAGAAAGAAAACAAGAAACGAAAAGTGGACAACATTATATAAAATCAGCCGTTCTAATGGCTCTAAATGTTATCTAAAGAACTATTAAGATTACTTCTTTGAAATTCGAAGGTAGAAATCATCAGTTTAGTGAAAACCCAAAAAAATTTGATTCGGTTCGTGCACTTTTCGCTGTGCGAAAATCGTTCGAGATAAATGTTCCGAACTGTGCTAAATATCGTAGAGAACTCCACAATTTGGTCCTTCTAAAAGTCAGAAATGAATCCTGTACAGCATCTTGATAGTTTCTTTCAATGAAATATGCAAATCCGAAATGAGATAATCGACGTCAAAACTCGTTGAAAATTTTAGTAGTGAAAAGGGGGAAAGTTTCGCAATTCACACAATCCATCAATTATCAATTCGAATTCGAAAGTGTAAACAAATCGTGTCAGTTTTATTCGTATTCAAGGCATTCAGTTATGTCTCTGACATTACACACCCGTACTTTTTTATTCTCTAGATGATACTTCCAGCAAAAGCTGTCAAATCGGTAGAACAATTTTCAATCACTTAACCTTTTTAACGATTTTTTATAAAAACGGGCATCATAATTTAGAATTTATTTATTTAGAATTGGACATTACACTTGGTTCAATGCCATTTTTCAAATGCTGTGAAATATCAAATAAAACATCCAAAATAAATAGTACTCGATCGCTAAACATTCTAGTTCTCTATAAAATAACATTACACGGGTTTCTGTTTAAAAAAAAATGTTGGTCCGAATAAACCTAAACTTACTCAATTTAACACATTTCTGAAGATGTCCATATTTAATCGTAGTTTACACTAAAAAAGTAGTAGTAATCAAGGATGGCTTTTATCGTATCAAAGAACGTTCAAGAGTGAATCACACGATTTAATCAGTGCCATCAAAGAGAAATGGAAAACATCGCAACAACAAACACCCGGCATGGCTCATTCAACATAGAATAGACACCAGTGCCAGAGTGAATTTCTCTCGATGACATTTCTGAGAATCAAAGGTTAGCACGCTGCTGTGGGGATTCTCTCGGAAGCAACAAACGGTCACTTATTCTCGTCTCGCGATCCGATTCTGTATGGGCAGTGGATAATTGCGGTAGAATCATTTTACTATTGCCGCTTATTCTAATTATGTGCATATAACCTTTGTATAAGTTGTGTCTATGAAAATGTATGTGAATGCTCCACACAAGGGTTTTGAAATATTACAACCTAGTATGAGAAACATCAAGATGAACCATCGATTCGATTTTCTACGATAATTGTTAACTTGCGATCCTCTCTTGGGAAATTCCACACAGCAACGATCATTATCAGACTGTATATTTTTTCATGGGCCGTGAAATACTCAGAGTATGAAGTGGAGCGAAGAAATGTAGAAAAATTCTCTCGCGGTTCATGTATTGAGAGACTCGAGTTCTTATAGCATCTTCTGCCGGATTGAAAATGTTGTATACAATATAGATAGCAATATAGCAGCTTCTGTCAAATTTTCGGCAATCACCAACACTGGTAGTAATCACTTTGAAATCAATATTCTTCTACTCCGAGTTTACTTTTATTGCTGATACCTGCTTGTACTATGGAATAAACGCAAAGAACGTTGCAAACAACTGCTGCCAATATGAAAATTTTCGGAAGAACCCTCTTTTTCTTGGTTCCATTTTTCATTGGTTGGTGTCACTACCGGTAATTCAGTTTCACGGCAATGTGCCAAGTGGTAGAAGAAAATCAATTTCAAAGTGATTACTACTACTTTCTTTTAGTGTAAACTACGATTAAACATGGAAAATCTTCAGAAATGTGTGAAATTGGATAAGGTTAGTGTAATGTAAAGCAGGTTTTTACTATGTTAATTTTGTACAGTGTAAATAGGATTAATAACACGTAACGTGTCATAACACATTCTGAAGCATAATGAAAATATAACCAGCTAGAAGCTGTGATTCTATTCTGAGTATTCAAGCAGTTCGGTTGTACAATTTTATAAAGAGAAAAATCCCAGTTTAAACCTTCATCGTCCTCTGACTTTTAGCCCCAGAGTTCATTGGCCTGTTACTACTGAGAAAAGCTTTTACTAGTAGCTGGTACTTTGTTAACTGGTAAGTTGAACAGTTCATAGGCTAAATTAAAGGTAGCTTATACATAATAAAGTGGCGACGAGTAAAAAAAACTGAACTAACGCGGTGTTTTTCGCCGGAAAATAATTTTCTTTTGCATTCTTTTGTTCCATTATTCCATTGTTTGACATTGGCGTCACATATATATTCGGCGGTGAAGTGTTCTGGTACAAAAGGTTAATGACCGTAAGTAGGTGCTACATATAGGAAAAAGTAGGTTTTTTCTGTTAAACGATACTGACAGTTTTCTTATGCTATAAAAAAAATGAAATATAAAAATCAATTTTTTGGAAAGGTACCATTTTGTCTAAGCGCGTCGGTTGACATTGTGCTTTCAGTTTCTTTGTTTCAATTGTCTGATATCTAGAATTCTAAGAGAGTTTTCTTTTCTTTCGTTAATATAGGCAGTGGTGCTAAATTTTATTGAAACGGAAATCAGTGGTCGCTAAAGGGTGGCACATCTTCGGAAGCTTAATTGGCTGGAAAAAAATACAAAATTAATTACTAAGGAAACATTCGAGAGAGGTCAAGGTTAAGTCGCAGATTAAGGTAAGCCGCTAAATTTTTTCCCATTTTTGGTTTTGCTTATTGGACGGTTTTCTTGTATTTATACGGCAGTTTTTTTCTGAATAATCCAAGAGCCCAACCGTTTTTTTTTTTCGTTATTTGCTATATATATATATATATATATATATATATATATATATATATATATATATATATATATATATATATATATATATATATATATATATATATATATATATATATATATATATATATATATATATATATATATATATATATATATATATATATATATATATATATATATATATATATATATATATATATAATTCGAATGACTCAAGTGAATGTCAGTACGACAATTGAACCCTATCGTAAGGGATGTTCATTTAGAACTGTTAGGTTTTTTCTTTATAGTAAATAACGTACCTATTGAGAAAAAAAAAGGCGCACTTTATAACTTTGAGTGGTCCGGTAGTTTACACAGAATTGAAACTATTATTTCCAAATGGTAATTTGGAGACAGTTGACTATGATCAAATGATTCAAAAGTTAAAAGCTAGATTTGATAAAACGGAATCAGATCTGATTCAACGTTTTAAATTCAATAACCGGGTACAATTGCCGGATGAATCGGTTGAAGATTTCGTTTTATCAATAAAATTGCAGGCCGAATTTTGCCAATTCGGAAATTTTAAGGAAGGTACTGTTAGAGATCGTATCATCACGGGGGTGCGAGATCGAGCTCTACAACAAAGACTTTTGAATGAAGAAACGTTGACATTAGAAGCAGTCGAAAAAATCATTACGACGTGGGAAATGGCGGGTGCTAATGCTAGGACCTTAGTTACAAATACTAACCAGGATAATGATAGCGTCAGTTAGTCATCCAATCAAAACAGGTTATCATTTCGGCAAATTAATTGCAGCTTACAACTTAGCCCAACAAGATACTAAGGGGAAACGACAAGGTGAGCATAGGGGCCCCGCGAAATCCAGGTTTAAAAGTAAAACTTTTCAAAGAGAGGGTAGAAATCCCGCTGAATGGCGCGAACGTCAATATAGGAAAAGACCGGATTATTCGGATTATGTTTGTGATTTCTGTGGTTTGAAGGGGCATATAAAACGAAAATGCTTTAAATTGAAACGTGACACGGTACAGTTCGTCGACAATCGGGAGCAGCCTGGACCTAGCAAAAGTAGCGGATTGAGTGAAGCTTTCAGCAAGATGCGTGCAGAGGATTCGGACGACGAACGTGATATGGGTAATGTTGAATGTATGCAAGTGGCGTCTGTAAATAATATAAATAATCCTTGTTTAATAAATTTGACGATGGAAGGAAAAATAATTCAAATGGAGATCGACTGTGGGTCGTCCGTCTCAGTTATGAGTAAGAGGCAATATTTTACAAATTTTATTAAATCTCTTTTCCATAGTAGCAAAAAATTAATTGTTGTGAATGGTGATGAACTGAAAATTGAGGGTGAAGCAAATGTTTCAATATGGGTTAATGGCATGCATGCTATGTTAAAGCTTTTAATATTGGATTGTGAACACGAATTCATTCCATTGTTTGGGCGAACGTGACTGGACGTGTTCTTCAAAGATTGGAGACAGTATTTCACAAATTCTTGGAATATAAATAGTATGAACTTATCAACAAATAATAGAATGATAGAAGAGATAAAGCAAAAATATGCAAATGTTTTTAGGAAAGATTTTTCATCTCTCATTGTGGGATTTGAAGCAGACTTAGTTTTGAAAAGTGATGCTCCAATTTTTAGAAAGGCTTACGACGTGCCCTTTTGGTTAAGGGTTAAGGTTTCGGAATATTTAGACAAACTTCAAAAGGAAAATGTTATCACTCCTATAAAAATAAGTGAATGGGCTTCACCAGTTTTGATAGTAATGAAAAAAATAACGAAATACGCTTGGTAATAGATTGTAAAGTATCAATAAATAAACCCTTAATCCCTAATGCGTATCCCTTGCCAACTGCACAAGATTTGTTTGCAGGTTAGGCCGGATGCAGGGTGTTTTGTGCACTTGATTTAGAAGGGGCATATACGCAACTATCTCTTTCGGAAAGATCCAGGAAGTTCATGGTGATAAATACTTCAAGGGGTTTGTTTACATACAATAGGTTACCACAAGGGGCTTCTTCGAGTGCTTCAATTTTCCAGCAAGTCATGGACCAAGTCCTGAAGGGAATTGAACATGTGTACTGCTACCTAGATGACGTGCTAATAGCGGGTAAAGACCTGGAAGATTGTAATAAAAAACTGATTTTGGTGTTGGAGAGATTGTCTTCAGCCAACTTGAAGGTGAACTGGGAAAAATGCAAATTTTTTGTGACGCAGCTCCCCTATTTGGGACATGTTATTAGTGAAAAAGGACTTTCACCATGTCCGAATAAAATTTCAACGATACAACGAGCAACAGTAACAGTAACAGAGCTGAAATCCTTTTTAGGTTTGATAAATTACTATCACAAATTTATACCATTGCTTTCAACGAAATTATATTATTTGTATAATTTATTAAAAAAAGGAGTTAAATATGTTTGGGATAAGAATTGTGAAAAAGTGTTTGTAGAAAGTAAGAAAATTCTTACGGAATTTTTTTTTAGAATTCTATGACCCTTTGAAACCTCTTGTAGTTGTATCGGACGCGTCAGGCTATGGCTTAGGAAGAGTAATTGCCCATATCGTTGATGGAGTTGAAAAGCCAATTTGTTTTACCTCTTTTTCATTAAATGATGCTAAAAAAAAATTACCCTATATTACATCTTGAGGCGCTGACTCTGGTTTGCACGATTAAGAAATTTCATAAATTGGAAGAAGTTTTTTGTTTTCACTGATCATAAGCCTTTGGTAGGAATTTTTGGGAAAGAGGGTAAGAACCCGATTTACGTTACAAGATTACAGAGATATATTTTGGAACTTTCAATATATGATTTTGAAATACAGTATAGGCCATCGACAAAAATGGGGAATGCGGATTTTTGTTCGAGATTCCCTTTAGAACAGTCCGTCCCTAAAGAATTAGATAGTGAGATAATACAAAGCATAAATTTTGGTAAGGAATTTCCACTGGACTATAAGGCAATTGCTAAAATGACTAAAAATGACGAGTTTTTACAAAAAATTATATCATATAAAAAATGGTTGGCCAAAAAAACTTGATAAAAACTTTGTTGACATTTTTGCAAACCAACATGAAATTGAGTTAATACATGATTGTTTATTGTACCGTAACAGAGTTATTATACCGCATATATTACAAAGCTGATTAGATTTTGAAAATATTACATGCCAATCATGCAGGAATAGTTAGAATGAAAAAGTTGGCAAGACGGACAGTTTACTGGTTTGGTATTAACTTCAGCATTGAAAAATTTGTTTTTGGTTGCGACGTTTGCAATAGTATGGTCATAGTGCATAAACCAGAGTTTAAGTCTCAATGGACACCTACTATTAAACCATTTAGTAGGGTGCATATAGATTTTTTCTATTTCTCACATAACACATTTTTATTAACTGTAGACAGTTACTCAAAGTGGGTAGAGGTGGAATTAATGAAAGGAGGCACGGATTGTGCTAAAGTCATAAAGAAATTAGTAGCATTTTTCGCTCGCTTTGGGTTGCCAGATGTTTTAGTGTCAGACAATGGTCCACCATTCAATTCATATTTATTTAAACAGTTACTGGAAAGGCAGATTATAAAAGTATTATACCATGTTCATGCCAAAAACCTTGATTGATCTAATAAATCCAAAAAAATGTTACAAACAAAATATGCTTCCACAAAAAACTCCTTCAAATGATGTTTACAACCCAAAGGATTTAGCTAATGGCAATGATCCTTTGGATAAACTGATGGCGGGAGATGTGGTTTGGTACAAAAACCACAACCCCCAAAATCAGTTCCGGTGGTTGAAAGCAACTTTTATTAAAAAGCATTCTCAAAATATTTTTCAGGTGGCAATTGAATACGCAACCTTCACTGCTCATCGAAGCCAAATTAGGACAATGGATAAGGATAACACTCCACGACCAAATGTCACGATGTCTTGAAAGTTTCCTAAGGGAAATGCAGACGATGAAAGCAATGGAGAACCATTTTTCGGATTCCCGGAAAATGAATCAAGAAGAAGCAGGAAACGTAAAGCTGAGACAACAACGGTTGTGCCGAGGCGTTCAAAACGCCTTCGTTTGGCAAAGGCTGATCCAGATTTTTTGTACGGAAACGAGTTGGTATACAGTGGTTAAAAACCCATCTGAACTTTCCATTAATTAAATTAAATTCGATTTGTTTTTTCTGGCTAAAGCCAATCGAAATATTTAGAATGGATTTATGATTAATCTTTCGAATAATGAATTGATGTTGAATTATTAATTATAGAAGGAAGAGTTGTAATGTAAAGCAGGTTTTTACTATGTTAATTTTGTACAGTGTAAATAGGATTAATAACACGTAACGTGTCATAACACCACAGACTAACAGACATGACAGTATGAGTAAATTCTAATAAAAAAAATTTTTCGTTATGCACTAGCTCCACCTATATTGTACTGTGCGAACTATTTACTATTTGTACACCCCTTGTGTTATGTAAAAGTTTTTTTACTAGTTGGTTTCCCCTCGTTTGTCAACACCGATCAGCTGCTTGCAGGGATGCATGATTTCATCAAAATATTTGAAAATGAATCGTTACAATAAATTATTGGATTACGTTGATAATATATTTAACTTTTTCGCGATGTTGGAAGGTAACCATTTATTTGACTCATTTTTATTTATTGTTGTGTTGGTAGTTATCACCCGAAATTAAGTGGCGGCAGACCAGAAGCAAGTAAATATTGTAACAAAATGGGTTCGATTTTGTCTTGCGTTGGAGGATGAGAAGTAGGCACAATTATGTATATAGTTTTGGCAATATGTATTAAACCTGTATCCTGCATGAAATTCACATTGACGTATACAAATCAATACATTATAGGTAATTCTGTATGAATGGCAACTCTGTTGGTAAATGAAAAAAATAAACACAGTCTAGATGACAGACAGGATGTTTTTGATAGGGTAACGTGACGCCATCATGACACATGTGAGTACTGTCCCAAATAAAGGAATATTCGAAATGACCGTTAAAATGATTGAAGAATCTAATTTGAGTGTCCTGTCTGTTAGTCTGTGCTACAGTACTCCAGTACTTCGATAGAACATTAAGTTTACGTTATATTCGTCGTGATTGTCGTAGTCGTAATTCGATGTCGTCAAAGTGTTGTCCTAGTTCGGTAAAATATATTAGTCAGTTAATCAAGAATAAACGCGTACCAGTTTATAACATCATATCCGAAGTATTCCGCGGTGTCCCCATCCGTGCGAAAGCCGTGCTATGGCTTAATATATTCGAAGTGCACGCAGTGTCCCAATCTGTACGAAAGCCGTCCCAGGCTTAAGTTGGAAGCCGTCCCGGACTTCATATTTCCGTACAATTTAAACACAACGTAGGGTTCAGATGAGCCTCATCATAATCGTGTGGTGAGCGCCATCAAATATATATATATATATATATATATATATATATATATATATATATATATATATATATATATATATATATATATATATATATATATATATATATATATATATATATATATATATATATATATATATATATATATATATATATATATATATATATATATATATATATATATATATATATATATATATATATATATATATATATTTATCCTTTTTAGCGATGTAATTTTTTTCTACATTGTTCATCTATATTATTTTTGATTATCTTGATAATTTTCACGGCAGAGATAATGGCGGCAGACCAGTAGCAAGTAAATATTGTAACAAAACGGGTTCGATTTTTTCTATTGCGTTGAAGGATGAGAAATAGGTCTGATATAATAATCTCTCCTGTGTACTCTACAGTATGTACATGCGGGATTGACGAATATCAAATGAAGTCGAATAAAAAAAGAAAAAAGAAGGAAGAGAAATAAACAAGACACGTGCGGCGAGATAATGACGCAATTTCAGCCTTCTGACGGTTGCCATAATTCCTCACAAGCGGGAAAAACCTGTCTGTGAAAATCTGTGCACGTTTCCCGTACCATAATAGCTGGTCACTACCTAAGACAAGACCTGACAATTGGCTTCTTATTCTTCCTTCCGAATCTTCCTTCTCGTCATTTTCGCCCTGTGGAATAAATACCAACGTATCGGCTACAGTGTAGCCATATTTACAGATTTTTTAATAACTATACGGAAAGACCGAAATCAGCATTTTGGCGAAAAAATTAGTTGATTTGCTGATTTTAGTTAGTTATTTTTTGAGACAACTAAAAAAATCTTACTTTTGCTAATTTAGATTTTTTAATTCTAATTCCCTTAACAATAACAAAATATTTGTTGAAATGGCTATTTTTTTTAGTTGAATTCACCAATTAAACGTGCTGTCATTTCTTAGCTAAGGCACGCTTCATATCCATTCAACTAATTTTTTAGTTGAATTAGAGAAGTAAAACGTTGTTTTCAACCAACATAAATGGTTGAATTGGTTTCTGCCATTTGCAGCTATATGGCGCTCTGTCACCGAAAAAACGTAACCACCGTAATGACTACTAGCCACTAGATGGCACACGACTACCGAAAAAAATTTCAGTCACGATTATCTTTTCTATATTGGCAGGTATAAATACGATGTTGTATTGGAGAAAAAGACATAAGCGAAACATAAACTTCTTTTTGAACATTTTTCTTCTCAATTGGTGTTTTCTTCATTCGACTTCGCGAAATTGACTATCTCACTGAAAACTTTGAGCACTCGGAAAACAAAAACCGAATACAAGTAATACACCGGACGGCGTAGCCCAGAAGGTTTGAAGATACAAAAACATCATTTGACATATACAATTAGAGTGCAATATTCGAAACATACTTCACTGTTCCCCGTAAAAACATTATTACACACAATCGCTTCAAATGCGCACAAATTCTGAATAAATACACTTTCCACTAAGAGTTTACGTCATTTTTACAAATCGAATCAGAAATTTATACATGGATATATCGTAACACATGCGAAAAACATCAAAACAATTTGCAAGCAGTTTCAACAAGACTGTCCCTTTTAGCTTTTTAATGAATTGTTTTGCTTTGACACTTTTCATGAGTTTTTAACTAACAAACTTGATAATAAAACCAATTTCATTTTTGTTTTCTTTGTACTGTCCTTCAGTAATGATGGTGATAGACAAGGGGCAAATCACTCTAAACTTTGTCTGAACTCAAACAAGTTTTACCGGGAGTAAAAAAGTTTAGCAGGGATCTCGCTGGGTTAGAATGGGATTGGAAAAGTTTAGCCGAGATCTGGAAAAGCATTATTTTGACATAAGAAGCCGTAAACGTGGAAGCAGAGTTGCCAGATATTTTAATAGAAAACTGTACTGCTTTGTATAAAAAATCTGTATTTATCTGTATTCACTAATGAAAGGAAATTTCGGAAAAAAGATGTTTAAATATGTTATTACATTAGATTATCGTTAATGAATTGCTTCCATTAGATTATCGTTAATCCTTGCCGCACTGACAAGAGCATTCAACGACGAAATTTAATTGTTTTTGTTATCAACCACAATTGAATTGTGAATCCATATACTTTTTTCGTTCAAAAATGATTACTTGGAATTCAAACGCCCAATACGCAACGTCAAGTCAGGTCATACAACTTTTCAGTCTGACAATAAGATTTCATGACGCCATGACTTCCTTGAACATCAATTCAAATTGGTTTCAATTTATGACATAAATGTTTTTCAGCGTTCATCATTAAACAGCTGCACGAAAAAATTTCATTTTAATATGGGCAATCAAACACGCTTAGACGGAAAAGTTTCATAATTTCTTTCTTACTTTTTATTGTATCTGTATGAATCTGTATTTAATTTGAAAAATCTGTATAAAATCTGTACTCTGTATTAAATCTGTATGCGCATGTAAAAATCTGTATAATACAGAAAAATCTGTATAAATGGCATCTCTGCGTGGGAGCTCGAATGACAGATACACTCCAAACAAGATTAGGCAAAACTAGGTTGGATTAGTTTTAAATTACACAAGCTTATCTAGACTAGTTGGGATTAAATGAGATTAGAGAAGATTATTTTGGAATTACATGAGTTTATTAGTATGAGATTGTCTAGAGTTTAGAGTGATTTGCCCTTTGGTGATAGATAAATAGAAACAAATTTTCTGATTTTAATAACAAAATTAGTTCTCAATGAGTATTTCGTACTGGATTGAAATATTGCTGGTTTGTGTCCAGAATATTCTCCAACTAAACACATTCTCTAACATAAGAGTTTTTTTCAGCAAAGTAAATTCTCAATTTTAACTAATTTTATAGTTATTTTGGAAATTTTGTTGTTAAAATCAACTAATTCAAAAACAGTAATACGAATTAGGCGCAGAGCTAATTTCGATCGTTCCGTGTATGCTAGGAAAAAAAATATATTTAAATTTTTAGACTCTAGGTTTTTGATTTGAAATAAACATGAAAAATGTTTTGGTGAATGCATTTCTTTATTATATATTAATGCTTAAAAACAATTAATTGAGCTTTGATGACAAAATACGAAATATCTCATGTTAAAAGCAAAATTGAATCCATTGTTGACATATTACCGGATCTTTTGGAAATCGGAAAAAGTCAGGTTTGGATAGAAATGCTTAATGCGACCACAGTGTGAAACACAACAGTTCATTCTTCTCGTAAAACTAAACACACTTTCGAGTTTACACAAATATAACAAATCTTTTTTGGTTACACTTTAATTCACTAAGGGCATATTCAGGAGTGTTCGAGTTCTAGATGCATAATTTATGTCAGTTTTAAAATTTGAATCTAGAAATTATAACAAAATAAACTGGCAGCCCCAACAGCGTTTTATCTGTGTTTCAAATATAGAAAAAATAGAACGGCAATGTTTACCAGTTTTAAATTTGACAGTAGAACTGGTCGAATAAATAAAATTAAAACGGATTGCTGGTGATACGATTGTTTCAGTTTTATTTACATTATAGACCACCCATATGAATCTTGCAGCTGCTGAATTTGCTCTAAAAAGAAAAACGGCTTGATGCCTATTTTAATTACACAGTCCTGCCACTATAAACATTTATTACCAATGAGATTGAAAAAAAGTGAAACATTCTCCGAAAATTTTCATTTTCATTGGTGAGCTAAAATTATACATTTTAATAAATTTGTTTTCTGATTTTCTTTATACTTGGCATCATTGCTCGCGTACCCTGCAAAAGTTTTTTCTTTTCACAATGTGCAGGTAGCAACATCAAAATCAGCCAATCAGAAACTGGTCCATTTTGGAACAAAAGCAGCCCCCCCAGATGTCAGGTCTTGTCTTAGGTCACTACCAAACCGCTCTGTACTTTTTGGTGCTAAACTGTAATCGATTTAAAAAATCTGTGATTAATTTCAGAATCTGTGAAAATCTGTGATCTTTTTCAGAAATCTGTGAAAATTTGTGCCATTTTTAAAATCTCTGAAGAAAGTTGAAAATCTTAGTCATCCTGTTGCTTTCTCTCTCTTTCGACTATATTGTAATTTCCACTGTCGACTAGAAAAGATTGCGATCCGATAATATTGCGACAAAATGCCGCAAAGACAGCGAAACTGTCATTCGCATCGATTCAATCGTTTCGAAACCACAAGTTAGAAAAATATATATATTCAATTGACCGTTACAACGATAAATTTCTATTAGCGAAATAATTTTTAAGTAAACTTCAATCACAGACTAACAGACAGGACACTCGAATTACATTCTTCATTCATTTTAACGATCATTTCGAATATTCCTTTGTTTGGGACAGTACTCACATGTGTCATGATGGCGCCATGTTACCTCTAAGACAAGACCTGACAACTGGGGGGGCTGCTTTTGTTCCAAAATGGACCAGTTTCTGATTGGCTGATTTTGATGTTGCCACCCGCACATTGTGAAAAGAAAAAACTTTTGCAGGGTACGCGAGCAATGATGCCAAGTATAAAGAAAATCAGAAAACAAGTTCATTAAAATGTATAATTTTAGCTCACCATTGAAAATGAAAATTTTCAGAGAATTTTCCACTTTTTCTCAATCTCATTTGTAATAAATGTTTATAGTGGCATTTGTAATAAATGTTTATGGTGGCAAAAAGATTTATTATATTAGTTTAAACTTGAGAGTATGTTTATTTTTACGAGAAGAATTAACTGTTTTGTTCCACACTGTGGTCGCACTAAGCATTTCTATCCAAACTTGACTTTTCCGGTTTCCAAAATATCCGGTAATACGTTAACAATGGATTCGATTTTTCGTTCAACATGAGATATTTCGTGTTTTGTCATCAAAGCTCAATTGATTGTTTTTAAACGTTAATTATAATTAAAAAATTGATACACCAAAACATTTTTCATGTTTATTGCAAATCAAAAACCAAAATTTAAATTAAATAAATATTTTTTTCTTATCATAAAGTTATTAAAAAGTCTGTAAATATGGCTACACTGTAGCCGATACGTTGATATTTATCCCACAGGGCCAAAATGACGAGAAGGATTATTTAGAAGGAAGAATAAGAAGCCAGTTGTCAGGTCTTGTCTTAGAACTCTTTGCATAAAATGACACCCGAAGCCAGAGATGCCAGGTGCAACAAATAAAAGTCTGGCCAAAAGTCTGGCAAAATCAGGCATGTGATATTAAAAATTATCTAGTGATGTTTTAAAATGATTAATATTTTTATCAAATATTTCCTGACTTAACTTACACTCACGTTCTCTCCCCGATTTATACATATTATTATTAAATTTACTTAAAATATCATTTGACATAGATATTATTCCCGTTGTATTCGCATGATTACTCACGAGACATTTTGTGACAAGGATTCCTTTCATCGTTTCCGTTTCCAATCTATTTCTCAGTTTTGTTTTATTTAAGTTGTATGCTGAGAATAGTCTTTCGACTGATGCAGATGAATGCGGTAAAACAAGCATACAAGGTATAAAAGTTCGTAGTAAAGGAAATGCAAATTGTCCATCTAATCTTTTCATCACGAGGACTTTTTCCCAAAACAGAGTAGTTTTTATCTTGTGGTCACCGGTAAACTCCGAAAAGTCAATATTTCGTATTTCTCTGTATTCTTGGTCAATTTTTTGAATTAGTTCATGATGAACAAGGTTTGGAAAATTTTGTAGTAATGGTAACGTATACTTCCGATTTATAACATTAAATGGGTTGATCATTTCCAAATTTACTAATGTCGCATCTTTGAAATTGAATCGTTTCAGAATTTGACTCGAAAGTGTTATGTAGAATTTCAGAATGTGAGTTTTAAAATTGTTAACTTGATCCATCGATATGACTCCATTTGAAATTAAAGTTTTCAGTAAAATTTCCGTAGCTGTTCCAACATAAAGACTGCTCAAATCAACATAATTTTGTTCCTCGAATTCTACCCTTGTTATGTCGTAGAGATCTTTAATATATTCCTGTTTTAAAAAGCAATCCAGGATCGTCCTGAATAATTGTGAAATGCTGGAATGAAGAATAGGTAACTCCGGTGCTTCGCTTTGAAACAGTTTATTCAACTTATTGACCAGGTTCAGTATATATGCCAAAAACGTTAAGTAGAGTTTTGTAACTGGATCGTTCAAAGTGTCATAAATTGATACCAGTTTGATTTTCTCAATCTGACCGACATTTATTAATAATCCGAAATAAATTTTAAGAGCTTCATACCGATTCAGTACCCTTTGAACTACACTTTCTAACGACAACCAACGCGTTACGCTGGGATGAAGCATCTTAACGGGTTTCAGTTCAAGTAATACTTGAATATCATCAAATTTGCTAGTTCTCAGTGGACTGCAACTCAAATAATGTCTCGACAAACCTGTTCAATTCGGTCCGGGATGAATTTGCAAGCATAAGACGAGCACAATGCCATGCTATGACAAATGCATTTCAAAATGAATAATGACGGACAATCTTTTTTCAAGAATGCTGCTAGTGATTTTTCAGATCCAGTCATGTTGTTAGCACCATCCGCAGCGTATCCCAGAAGTTTGGATTTATATTCAATACTATCTCTTTGAAAGCACTCTGTAACTAAAGTATAAAGTGTTTTTGAATCTGTTTCAACAACATGAATCAAATCATAGAAGCAGTCTGATATGATCAACTTTTCATCCCGCCAGAAAAAAGTGCGAACGATTAACGCGAGAGATTTTTTAGCAGCAAGATCTGTTGATTCATCTGCAATCAAACTGAATGGTGTTTTATTCAGGTGTGCACAGAGCTCTTCATGTCGGCCTTTCCCTAATACATTTGTAATAATTGCTGTCGCTTTTGTACGTCCCATTTTAATTCCTCTGGCGATCTCAGAGTCGGGACATATGAGACGAATACAATCCGACACTTTTCCAATATCAGATGCAGACATGTTATTTGATGCTCCCCATGCACATAATTGTAATTCTGCATTACGTATGTTGTGCTTGTTAGGCGTTTTAAATATTTCTACGACAGTTTGCGGCATTTCTTTGATTAATAATTCATTTTGTTTGTGTTTGAGAGTGGAGCCATGCTTCTGCAAATCGACGATTCCGGCTAAATATCTGACTTCTTTGCGACAAATGCGACAATAAGCCGAATGTAGGTCAAAACAAGGAGCTAGCCAGGGCAGTTTATTTTCCCAGTCCTTGACGTATTTTTGACATCCTTTAGTCTTATCATTAGATTTCTGCGTGAGCATCTGTAAATACGTAGAAAGAATTTTTTGATACGACAAGAAGAATTGGGAGTAAATTTGTAGAGTAATTTGATGATTTATTTAATGCAAATATCAAAATCAGAATTAAATGTCAGGTTTTTGATCGTCCCAGAAAACCTTGATTTTTTAACAATTTAGTAGGATTATTTACATGCTCGCAAGGCAACTTGATTCAACATGAGCTATGCATATAACACAATCCTTGGAAATAGTCCTACTGAACTCTCACGGCTAAAAACTAATAAAACATGGTGGCACACTAGATATAAATAAATCAGCAGTATAGCGACTAAACAGCTTAACATGTTTATGCTATTACAAAGCGGCCTTATGAGCTATTTATGGTATTATATCTGTTAATTACCTGAGGATATATGCGATTTGAAATATTTTTAGCGTTCGAAATATTCTGATTTTGTTGGAAGCATTTCACAGGACACGGCTCTCCAGATATCTCTGAGTCATCATTCAACGGAAGGTCTTTATTAGACGATTTATCATACGGAAAGCTCTCACGGAGCTCTCTGGAATCCGAAATTTAACTTTTAGTAACTGCAATGAATGTTTATTAGCATTTGTTTCAACTTCATGTGATTTTTTTACCTGACTCGACACTCCGGTGCTCAGTCACAATATGTAATTCCTTAAACTGTTCTGGTGCATTCATCTGCACTTGGGACGTATCATTAGACAAAGCTTAAAATAAAAACAGAGGAATTGGTTTTTAGATTCAACAAACTTACCTACTTATTCCTTCATTACTGATAGAACAATCCATGTTATAAATAAGTGTATCGGATTTATCTTCCGATGACAACACAATCCTTGGAAATAGTCCTACTGAACTCTCACGGCTAAAAACTAATAAAACATGGTGGCACACTAGATATAAATAAATCAGCAGTATAGCGACTAAACAGCTTAACATGTTTATGCTATTACAAAGCGGCCTTATGAGCTATTTATGGTATTATATCTGTTAATTACCTGAGGATATATGCGATTTGAAATATTTTTAGCGTTCGAAATATTCTGATTTTGTTGGAAGCATTTCACAGGACACGGCTCTCCAGATATCTCTGAGTCATCATTCAACGGAAGGTCTTTATTAGACGATTTATCATACGGAAAGCTCTCACGGAGCTCTCTGGAATCCGAAATTTAACTTTTAGTAACTGCAATGAATGTTTATTAGCATTTGTTTCAACTTCATGTGATTTTTTTACCTGACTCGACACTCCGGTGCTCAGTCACAATATGTAATTCCTTAAACTGTTCTGGTGCATTCATCTGCACTTGGGACGTATCATTAGACAAAGCTTAAAATAAAAACAGAGGAATTGGTTTTTAGATTCAACAAACTTACCTACTTATTCCTTCATTACTGATAGAACAATCCATGTTATAAATAAGTGTATCGGATTTATCTTCCGATGACTGCGGGGATTTTGTACAGACGGATTTTTTCACATTCTCTGGATGTTCGATAAAAAACATTATATGCAATGTTTATGTGAATCAAGTCATCTTACCTCTTTTTGTAAAATACTTATGCAGATCCACAGACTGCTTTTTGCCTTTTTTTAAATTTGGACGCGGCATTTTTTCACACGAAAAAAGTAATAATTAACGGACACATATGTTATTCAGGATTGCTGCAGCAACACTGAAGTTTTTTGAACAACATCATAAATTCTCGGTTGATTTTTCATTGGAGCGTATAAGCAACTGACAGTTTCTCTTCAATCACTCTTTCACTCTCATTTTGTTTGAAAGTCGAAAGCTTCGGGTGTCAATTTATGCAAAGAGTTGAGTGATAAACGTGGAAAGCGCTTGGTAATTAATAGAAGAGAAAGCAAACAAAGAGAAACTGTCACTTGCTTATACGCCCTAATGAAAAATCAACCGAGAATTGAATTCATTATTTTAACCTATTAGAAAATAACACAACGTTCATCGCTATTTCAATTGATTTATTGCTAATGCATCATGAATTACAAAACATTTATTTATTTATTCATTTAGTTGGGAAAACAAAAAAAAATATGTGTCAAAATTTATAAAATCTGGGAAAATGTGTAAAATCCGGCAAAAGATCTGGTCCGTTAGAGTGTCTGGCGAAGCGACAAAAATCTGGCATTTGCCAGATAAATCTGGCAACCTGGCAAGCCTGCCCGAAGCTTTCGACTTTCAAACAAAGTGAGAGTGAAAGAGTGATTAAAGATAAACTGTCAGTTGTTTATACGCTCTAATGAAAAATCAACCGAGAATTTATGATGTTGGTCAAAAAAGGCGGGTGGGTAATGTCAGAGACATAACTGGATGTCGTGAATACGAAAACAACTGACATGTTCTTTAACACTTCCGAATATCAATTGTATGAATTATGGACGCATTCCCCTTTTTCACATTTTTCGCAAAAACAAAGAAAGCTTCACTTGATCTCGATTACTGTGAATTTCACACAGCGAAAAGTGCACAAATCTAAGCAAACTGTACTTGATTTGTAGTAAACTGAGGATATTTCCCTACGATTTGCAAACAACAAATCCTAATAGTTCTTTAGAAAACTTTTAGAGCCATTAGAACGGCTGATATTGTGCAATGCTCTCCATCGTTGTTTTTTTTTCCCAATGCTAATGACTGGCAGCTGTGACGTAATCGCTCTTGTCGAAAGCGTGCAGACGACACAAAACACATCTGCTCGCAGTGGCGATACAATCCAAACTGATTCAAGTTTTGTTGAGAGGCTTGTTTCTACCTGATTTCGTTTGTAGCTTTTTCACTAATGGGCGGTCCTAACGGCTATAAAAATAGCCGCATTCAGAATTTTAATGTTGATTATTTCATTTCGGATTTGCATAATTTATTGAAAGAAACAATCAATATGCTGAAGGGACTCGTTTCTAGCATTCAGAAAAGTCAAATTGCGTAATTCTCTACGACATTAAATTCTGGAACATTTTTCGCAAAAACAAAGAAGGCTTCACTTGATCTCGATTACTGTGAGTTTCACACAGCGAAAAGTGCACAAATCTAAGCAAACTGTTCTTGAATTGTAGTAAACTGAGGATATTTCCCTACGATTTGCGAACAACAAATCCTAATAGTTCTTTAGAAAACTTTTAGAGCCATTAGAACGGCTGATCTTGTGCAATGCTCTCCACCGTTGTTTTTTCCCAATGCTAATGACTGGCAGCTGTGACGTAATCGCTCTTGTCGAAAGCGTGCAGACGATACAAAACACATCTGCTCGCAGTGGCGATACAATCCGAACTGATTCAAGTTTTGTTGAGAGGCTTGTTTCTACCTGATTTCGTTTCACTAATGGGCGGTCCTAACGGCTATAAAAATAGCCGCATACAGAATTTTAATATCGATTATTTCATTTCGGATTTGCATATTTTATTGAAAGAAACTATCAATATGCTGTAGGGACTCGTTTCCAGCATTCAGAAGAGTCAAATTGCGTAATTCTCTACGACATTAAACTCTGGAACATTTTTCGCAAAAAAAAGCTTCACTTGATCTCGATTACTGTGAGTTTCACACAGCGAAAAGTGCACAAATCTAAGCAAACTGTTCTTGAATTGTAGTAAACTGAGGATATTTCCCTACGATTTGCGAACAACAAATCCTAATAGTTCTTTAGAAAACTTTTAGAGCCATTAGAACGGCTGATATTGTGCAATGCTCTCCATCGTTGTTTTTTCTTCCCAATGCTAATGACTGGCAGCTGTGACGTAATCGCTCTTGTCGAAAGCGTGCAGACGACACAAAACACATCTGCTCGCAGTGGCGATACAATCCAAACTGATTCAAGTTTTGTTGAGAGGCTTGTTTCTACCTGATTTCGTTTGTAGCTTTTTCACTAATGGGCGGTCCTAACGGCTATAAAAATAGCCGCATACAGAATTTTAATGTCGATTATTTCATTTCGGATTTGCATATTTTATTGAAAGAAATAATCAATATGCTGTAGGGACTCGTTTCCAGCATTCAGAAGAGTCAAATTGCGTAATTCTCTACGACATTAAACTCTGGAACATTTTTCGCAAAAAAAGGCTTCACTTGATCTCGATTACTGTGAGTTTCACACAGCGAAAAGTGCACAAATCTAAGCAAACTGTTCTTGAATTGTAGTAAACTGAGGATATTTCCCTACGATTTGCGAACAACAAATCCTAATAGTTCTTTAGAAAACTTTTAGAGCCATTAGAACGGCTGATATTGTGCAATGCTCTCCATCGTTGTTTTTTTTCCCAATGCTAATGACTGGCAGCTGTGACGTAATCGCTCTTGTCGAAAGCGTGCAGACGACACAAAACACATCTGCTCGCAGTGGCGATACAATCCGAACTGATTCAAGTTTTGTTGAGAGGCTTGTTTCTACCTGATTTCGTTTCACTAATGGGCGGTCCTAACGGCTATAAAAATAGCCGCATACAGAATTTTAATATCGATTATTTCATTTCGGATTTGCATATTTTATTGAAAGAAACTATCAATATGCTGAAGGGACTCGTTTCTACCATTCACAAGAACCAAATTGAGGAACTCAATGCGATATTCACAACTTTTCGGAACATTTTTCCCGGACGATTTGTTGTACAGCAGCAGATATTTTGTTCTCTTCCTTAGAACGCGTTCTGATTCTTATCACTCTCTCAGAGGGTAAATTTTGAAAAGGCACCCCATAGTAAAGTAAGTCGTATTCACGACAAAAATGGGTTGTATAGAGGTACAGTAAAGTAAATTCCGCATAATTCTTTGGGAGTATTATTATGGTTTTAAGAAGAACCGAATAGAAGTCTGGAATAGAGAACTGGACCCTGAGTTCAAGACCTAAATTTAGATCCAATAACAGACTCAGAATCCAGTTTCAGTCGCTGCTGGTTCTCGCCTTGATGGCCAGCAAGCGAATGAGAGATGCGACCTGAGCGTTTGAGGTTGTAACCACGCAGAAGGTGCATTCTCCGTCGCTGCTGGTTGATGATTCCACTCCCACGACGTCTGCTTCCATCGAACGCACGAAAAGAAATGATCGATTTTCGCATTTTTTTTTGCATAAATATCTGTTTATTAATCTTATTTTTGTGTATTACATCAACATTTTACAGTACAAGTGTTTTGACCCCTTTGGCCTTTCATCTTTGTTGTTCATACGATTCGTTATTAATATTAGGTGTTTTAGTTACTCTTGTTTTACATACTAATGTTTAATCATAATATTTATTTTAATTATTTATAAAATGTCTACCTACTTATAACTATCCCTAACCTAATACGTACAAATTTTGAATTATTTGTATTTCAGAGATTGAGCACCTCTCTTCAAATTTCGTGCAGTATTGTTCGAATTTTTGTTCTAGTATATCCAATGAGGCCATCTCATGTACTTCACTAGTCCTTGTCCAAGGGGGTAGATTTAGAATCATCTTTAAGATCTTACTTTGAATGCGCTGAAGCCTAAGTTTGTGTGTTCGTGCACAGCCCCGCCAAACAGGGACTGCGTATTCAATTGCGGGGTAGATGATTTGTTTATAGACAGCCATCTGATTCTTCAGGCATAGTTTAGATGTTCTACAAATCAGCGGATACAGAGACCTAATGAGTATGCTGCATTTTTGAACGATTTTGTCAACATGTGACCTGAATATCAGATGTCTGTCAAAGGTGAGTCCTAGATAGATAACTTCATCGGACCATTGAATGACCTCATCACCGAATCGTATTCTGCATTCGTCTGATGGAACAAGTTTTGGAGATCTTGAATGTGGAAACAAGATGACCTGAGTTTTTGCTGCATTGATCACAATTTTCCAGCTTGTAAAATATTCCGTTAAAGCGTCCAGACCTGTCTGTAGTTTATTTTTCAGAGCATTAATGACACGACCTTTGTAAAGAATGGCAGTATCATCAGCAAATTGTGACAGAACACCACCACCTGGAAGAGGTGGAATGTCTGATGTGAAAATGTTGTATAGAATGGGACCTAGGATACTTCACTGGGGTACACCAGCAGGAATAGTAAATCTTTCTGAAAGTGCATTATTCAGAGAAACCTGGAATGCTCTATCTGCAAGATAATTTTTGATAATTTTAATAAGATACATGGGAAAATTATACCGATGCAGTTTGAACACAAGTCCATCGTGCCACACATTATCGAATGCCTTTTCAATATCCAATATTGCCATGGCAGTCGTTTTGGACACTGATTTGTTTTGCTGGATGATCGATTTTCGACCACGGTTCCCCTTTCATACGTATTCAGTTGAAGATATGTGCCTGACTACCTCAAAATCGTCGTCCTTGCGCGAAAAACCCAAGCGAAAGTAAAGAATTTTCCGCGTTGTTTTCAAGTTTTAAGAAAACTTAATTTTTGAGTTGTTTGTAGTTATCGCACACTGTTCAAAATATTATCCTGAATTCCTGATCATATTTTTTATGAAATGGTGAAAGAATTATGTTGCTACCATTAATACAAGTCGAGATATTCACGATTAAGTTCTGCCCATTCTTCCATATGGCTAATTTTGAAAAGGCGCCCCATAGTAAAGTAAGTCGTATTCACGACAAAAGACTTCAGTGTTGCTGCAGAAATCCTGAATAACATATGTGTCCGTTAATTATTACTTTTTTCGTGTGAAAAATTGCCGCGTCCAAATTTAAAAAAAGGCAAAAAGCAGTCTGTGGATCTGCATAAGTATTTTACAAAAAGAGGTAAGATGACTTGATTCACATAAACATTGCATATAATGTTTTTTATCGAGCATCCAGAGAATGTGAAAAAATCGGACTGTACAGAATCCCCGCAGTCATCGGAAGATAAATCCGATACACTTATTTATAGCATGGATTGTTCTATCAGTAATGAAGGAATAAGTAGGTAATTATAGTTTGTTGAATCTAAAAACTAATTCCTCTGTTTTAATTTTAAGCATTGTCTAATGATACGTCCCAAGTGCAGATGAATGCACCAGAACAGTTTAAAGAATTGCGTACTGTGACTAAGCACCGGAGTGTCGAGACAGGTGGAAAAAATCATATGAAGTTGAAACAAATGCTAATAAACATTCATTGCCGTTTCTAAAAGTCAAATTTCGGATTCCAGAGAGCTCCGTGAGAGCTTTCCGTATGATAAATCGTCTAATAAAGACCTTCCGTTGAATGATGACTCAGAGATATCTGGAGAGCCGTGTCCTGTGAAATGCTTTCAACAAAATCAGAATATTTCAAACGCTAAAAATTTTTCCGATCGCATATATCCTCAGGTAATTAACAGATATAATATCATAAATAGCTCATAAGGCCGCTTTGTAATAGCATAAACATGTTAAGCTGTTTAGTCGCTATACTGCTAATTTATTTATATATAGTGTGCCACCATTAGGTTTTTATTAGGTTTTTAGTCGTGAGAGTTCAGTAGGACTATTTCCAAGGATTGTGTCATATGCATAGCTCATGTCGAATCAAGTTGCCCTGCGAGCATGTGAATAGTCCTACTAAATTGTCAAAAAGTCAAGGTTTTCTGGGACGATCTAAAAAACTCCCAATTCTTCTTGTCGTATCAAAAAATTATTTCTACGTATTTACAGATGCACTCGCAGAAATCTAATGATAAGACTAAAGGATGTCAAAAGTACGTCAAGGACTGGGAAAATAAACTGCCCTGGCTAGCTCCTTGTTCTGACCTACATTCGGCTTATTGTCGCATTTGTCGCAAAGAAGTCAGATATTTAGCAGGAATCGTTGATTTGCAGAAGCATGGCTCAACTCTCAAACACAAACAAAATGAATTATTATTCAAGGAAATGCCGCAAAGTGTCGTAGAAATATTTAAAACGCCTAACAAACACAACATACGTAATGCAGAATTACAATTATGTGCATGGGGAGCATCAAATAACATGTCTGCATCTGATATCGAAAAAGTGTCGGATTGTATTCGTCTCATATGACCCGACTCTGAGATCGCCAGAGGAATTAAAATGGGACGTACAAAAGCGACAGCAATTATTACAAATGTATTAGGGAAAGGCCAACATGAAGAGCTCTGTGCACACCTGAATAAAACACCCTTCAGTTTGATTGCAGATGAATCAACAGATCTTGCTGCTAAAAAATCTCTCGCGTTAATTGTTCGCACTTTTTTCTGGCGGGATGAAAAGTTGATCATATCAGACTGCTTCTATGAATTGATTCATGTTGTTGAAACAGATTCAAAAACACTTTATTCTTTAGTTACAGATTGCTTTCAAAGAGATAGTATTGAATATAAATCCAAACTTCTGGGATACGCTGCGGATGGTGCTAACAACATGACTGGATCTGAAAAATCACTACACTCAGAAAAATCCTCACTTCAATGCTACGTGAAAACGTATGTGATTTTTATCCATAGAACTTTTCTTGTAATACTTATGTGAAGTACAGGTAGCACAGAATGAACTCATGAACTCTTAGTCCACATTTGTATCACGTAATATCTACGTCACTTTTTTCGTAGATTCTATAGAATACTTTTGTGAAATTTATACAAAGTTCATTTAGATTGTGCTGTAAAATTTATTTCATCTGAACTTACTTTTTACCAAAATTTTACGTTATAGTCACATTATATTCATGTAATTGTTACTATAAAGTTCTACATTAAATCTTAATAATGTATATTGGTATTAAAAACTAATAGATTACATAGTCTGTTGGACATAACATAGCGATAAATTTTGTTCGCACGCAGATATTCTGAAAATTTTACTTTTAAATTCATTTCTGTTGAATCACTTGCGAAAAATATCAAAAATACAGAATGCATTGTCCTAAATCCTTTCTCCGGAGCAGCTAAACTGAAGCAAACATTGTTCTCTTTAAGGAATGCATTCAGCTGGAACTAGTAGTTCAAGATGTGATTGATGTGCTGGAACACAATCTAGAGGTTTTGCCTTTTGAACTCCGTTGTAGAAAAAAACAAAATTGAATTGTGTTTCAGTTTCGTATTTTTGGAGCACATAATTCGCGTAATTTGGTCATGCAAATAAGTTGTTGAGAATTGGGTTCGCAGAGCCATTTAGTAAACTCACTAAATGGTACATTCGCTTATAAATTATACTTCTGTTTGGTACTAATATTAGATCTGAAAGTATAATAAAAATTAGCTAGACTTCATAACTGTCGATAAAATCAATAAGCGATTATTTACCCTAAAATCACTGTGATAAATACCGTAGAAGGGTCAAATGAGATTTGGCCTATGTTGTTTGTTCTAGGTTTTTCAACTGACGCCATATTGCGAGCACAAAATGAACATGACAAAATGAATTCAAGTAAGTGCGTGACACATAAAATATATGTGTCAACAGCAATAATTCTGACATATGGTTCATTTCATATTCAATCATGATCCGCTGGTTGTTAAGAAGATCACGTAAACTCCGATGACAAAGCCATTTTTGGAATCTACGTGTTTTTTCACATAAGGTTAACGTGTGGATTTTTTTGAGTGTAGCAGCATTCTTGAAAAAAGATTGTCCGTCATTATTCATTTTGAAATGCATTTGTCATAGCATGGCATTGTGCTCGTCTTATGCTTGCAAATTCATCCCGGACCGAATTGAACAGGTTTGTCGAGACATTTATAATTATTTGAGTTGCAGTCCACTTACCTATTCTTCATTCCAGCATTTCACAATTATTCAGGACGATCCTGGATTGCTTTTTAAAACAGGAATATATTAAAGATCTCTACGACGTAACAAGAGTAGAATTCGAGGAAAAAAATTATGTTGATTTGAGCAGTCTTTATGTTGGAACAGCTACCGAAATTTTACTGGAAACTTTAATTTCAAATGGAGTCATATCGATGGATCAAGTTAACAATTTTAAAATTCACATTCTGAAATTCTACATAACACTTTCGAGTCAAATTCTGAAACGATTCAATTTCAAAGATAAGACATTAGTAAATTTGGAAATGATCAACCCATTTAATGTTATAAATCGGAAGTATACGTCTATGTTACCATTACTACAAAATTTTCTAAACCTTGTTCATCATGAACTAATTCAAAAAATGGCCAAGAATACAGAGAAATACGAAATATTGACTTTTCGGAATTTACCGGTGACCACAAGATAAAAACTACTCTGTTTTGGGAAAAAGTCCTCGTAATGAGAAGATTAGACGGACAATTTGCATTTCCTTTACTACGAACTTTTATACCTTGTATGCTTGTTTTACCGCATTCATCTGCATCAGTCGAAAGACTATTCTCAGCATACTACTTAAATAAAACAAAACTGAGAAATAGATTGGAAACGGAAACGATGAAAGGAATCCTTGCCACAAAATGTCTCGTGAGTAATCATGCGAATACAACGGGAATAATATCTATTTCAAATGATATTTTAAGTAAATTTAATAATAATATGTATAAATCGGGGAGAGAACGTGAGTGTAAGTAAAGTCAGGAAATATTTGATAAAAATATTAATCATTTTAAAACATCACTGGATAATTTTTAATATCACGTGCCTGATTTTGCCAGACTTTTGCCCAGACTTTTATTTTTTGCACCTGGCATCTCTGTCCGTACATGCCGAAGACTTACCCGGCGGAGATGGATTCTGCTCATATGAGCATGACGTTCGATGAAAGGTGTGCACCTTTTAGTTTTAGTAAAACACGATTCATGACACACGAATATTTTGTATAAAGTTCAAAAATTTACTATCTCTCTTGCTCACGAGATTTGTCTCAATAACGGTAATCACAGGGGAATTATAATGTCGCCATTGCAGTTCCACTTGACCACATTTTTCACCTTTCGACACACGATGCTTATATTTTACTGCACCTATTCGACCCAATTTCAAGTACTATTGAATTATCGTTTTATCGGCACTGATAAATTTCGCCTCAATTTTTACCAACACTAATTGATACCAAGTTGTACAAAGGAACTCAAATCGGCATGTGCCTTTTACTAGCTGATTATAGCGACAATGAAGGTCGTTCTGTTCGGGAAATGGCGGTTTCAATTTTGCAATTGTACTTTTTCACAGGGTAACTATGAGTTGTTTTGTTCTGAGCGACGCAATTTAGGAATGACGGTGAGAAACGATCGTATGGGGAACGAACTGCCTTTTCACATTTCAACCGTCGTAACAAATGCATTTCTGATCACTGGTAACTGGTTCGTCTCGCGAGGAGAATCCTGGTGACGGCACCAAATTTATGATGGCGCTCACCACACGATTATGATGAGGCTCATCTGAACCCTACGTTGTGTTTAAATTGTACGGAAATATGAAGTCCGGGACGGCTTCCAACTTAAGCCTGGGACGGCTTTCGTACAGATTGGGACACTGCGTACACTTCGAATACATTAAGCCATAGCACGGCTTTCGCACGGATGGGGACACCGCGGAATACTTCGGATGTGATGTTATAAACTGGTACGCGTTTATTCCTGATTAGCTGACTAATATATTTTACCGAACTAGGACAACACTTGGACGACATCGAATTACAACTAAGACAATCACGACGAATATAACGTAAACTTAATGTTCTATCGAAGTACTGGAGTACTGTAGTACCGTAATACCACAGTACCGTGTCTGATCTGATCTGCACTGCCCGAGGGGGACGACAGATCCGGTTTTTTCAAATAAAATACAAAAAGTCAATGGAAAGCGAAAAAAACTACATCTATCCAAACATCTAGATCGATCCGTTTGAAAGCGTTTCTAACCGTGTAAAAGAAAGTCAAAGAACATATGATCTCTTAAAAAGTTTCTGTTACTGGTCTTGACATTCACTGAGTGTCAACATTGATTCGTCAGCAGATTGGTAAAATGAAAATTAGGATTAAAAAACATTGAAAATTTGTTTTCTTAGTAGCTGGGAGCATGAAGATGGAATATATTTCAATTTATTATAGCCCTTCGAAGGTTTATCCAAAGATATCACTGTCTGTGATATTAAACTAATTTTACATTTTGTTAGATGCTAAGACTTGCAATTTTTATGCTTAGAAACGTTTTTCATTAATACTGAAGCAAAAACTGAATAAAGCTGTGTTTAATATTAAATATGTTATTGAAAATCTTATAGAAAGGATAACAATTCATTTTTTTACTTTAATACATATTAGCAGCAAACTACATAACTGTTTACTTTACGATTTCCCTTCTGGACGTCTCTACAAGAGAAACCGTATAGTGTACGATGTAGATGAAATTCGGAATAATTTTTGGCTCGAGTTGAATATAGAAACTGTGGAAAATGACGCAGATATTAAACGAGAATGGCCAACATTCCGACAGGATATGGCAGATAATCCGGAGCATACGCTCTCGGTGTGTGGGTTTGCTATGCACCAGAATATAACAAAACTGATTTTACAGGACGATAGTTCACAACTCTCCGAACTGTCTGCATCTGGCAACAAACTTATGTTACAACCGATTCGCCCCCTAGTAATTGGCCACGGTCCTGAAGGACATTTGCGAAATATTAAGGTTAATAGTTTTGGTAAGCTTATATCAGTTCGTGGGACAATTATTCGAGCAGGACCTTCTCAGATAGTTAAAACTTGAATGGCCAAGGACAACAAGTGATTCGACAGACAGACGGAGTTTTTGTTTTACCTACATCATATAGGCAAGTTTGTAGAGCTAGGAACAATTTCATTCCACTGAGATCCTGGATTTTCACGCGAACAGAATCTTTTCAACATACATTTCACATAACGGAATTGTTGAAGAAAATTACTGTATACAAGGATTATTTTTCACCTATTATGCTATTTCATGAATCATTTTCACATTAAAAAAGGCGGGTGGGTAATGTCAGAGACATAACTGGATGTCGTGAATACGAAAAAACTGATACGCTCCCATCACTTTTCCGAATATGAGTTAGTTGATTGATTGTATGAATTGTGCAAGCTTTCCTCTTTTTCACTAATAGAGTTTGAAGCGATGCACCTACATTAAAGTACAGATTAGTTACATTAAACAGCTACTATTCTACAACTATATATTCCAAACTTGAACAATTCCATTTTAATTTGCTAATATAGGAGGCTAGGTACGACAAATTTGTAATTTATTTTTATTGAAGCTATGAAGTTCAAAGATATCTGATTCTTTTCGAAATTTCAGTACGAGACAATTGCAATGGCCTGGTCTGAAATGTAACGACGATCTTCGGTATGCAAGAGACATTCTAATAATAATAATAATGAATGTTTCGCATGGCATATCATGGTTTCGAAGATATCTGATTCTTCTCGAAATTTCAGTACGAGACAATTGCAATGGCCTGGTCTGAAATGTATCGACGATCTTCGGTATGCAAGAGACATTCTAATAATAATAATAATAATGAATCCCGTACTAGTATAAAGATGTGTTCAACATCATCACTTTCGCTTTCGCATTACCGTTCGTAATTGAATATGTTAGTGACGGTACAAATCTGCCATTCTACCGGTTCTGGGTGCCATCGCGCTGACGGTGTCTCGTACGTTCAGAGTAGCTGCTTTAGCTTGAATGACGCTATTTCTCACATCACATTTCATTTTATACCTGCTAGTGGCAACGGTGGACGGACGTCCCCTTTGTTAAAATATCGCAGAACGGGAAACAGTGAGACGGTAAAAAGAGAGAGTTAGTAGAGCGGCAGCCAGTAATACTGAATTGGCTGTCTAGCTGTTAACAGCATGTTGTGGAATTTTTACGCAGAAACACGCACACAGGAGGAACAGTTAAGGCAAGGCAAAGCCCCAATCAAACCGTGCTGGTCTGCAGTTCCCAGTTGGCAAAATCCATCGTCTACTCCGGAAGGCAAACTACGCAGAGCGTGTCGGTGCCGGTAACGCTACCCGTGACAACAAGAAAACGAAAATCATCCCTCGCCATCTGCAGCTCTCCATCCGTAACGACATCCGTTGAAAACCCCGTCCTTTTCAGGACGACCACATCACTGTGATGAAGAAATATTTAGGATTGCTTAAAGTTTAGCCAGTTCTGATACGCCTGGAAAGTAGAATGCGCAAATCAAGTGGAAACATTTGTTCTAACAATTTCTTTATTTTTGTTTTCGGCCGCATACTAAAGTAATCATGACAAAAATACATATGTGGCAACTCTGTTTCGCACGGCATATTTGTATACTAGTATAAAGATCTGTTCAAAATCATCACTTTCGCTTTCGCATTGCCGTTCGTAATTGAATGTGTTAGTGACGATGCAAATTAATTTAGCTTCCATCTTGATGAATCTTTTGTTAGGAAATGTTGAGATCTGAGATGTTGTTGAGATGTGTTCTCGTGTGTTTCTTGTTTCGGTTTTGCTGGACTTTTTGGTTGCCTTTCTACCGATTTTCGGTGTCATTGTGCTGACGGTGTCTCGTGCATTCAGATCGGGAAACAGTGAGACGACAGGTCCTCGATGTAGCTCTCGTGTGTCTTCTTTCGGGAACAGTTGATCAGCAAATGGTAGGAAAAATGAACCACTCGACTTTTATATGGATGCTCTTGTATAGATGCAGACGTCTGAGTTAAATCAAACAGGTTTTATAATAGTGTACTATTGAAAAACTTCAATCTTGTTGCAATACACGTTCAAGTTGAAAATTTTCGATTCTATTGGTAGTTAGATTATATAAATCCTTCTACAGATCACTGAGCTATGAGCTATCAAAATACGAGAAAGGCAAATGCGCCTTATGAATTATCCTCATTTCTACTCGTTTATACCAAACATTTCAGAAAAGTTTAATTTTGAACTATTTTAGAATATGTCACACAACTGAAAATTTTATCATAAAATTGTGATCATATTTCCGATGGCATGTAGCAAGAATTATGTTGATTCATTAGATACAACAGGAGATATTCAAGATCAAAAACTTATCACTCTCTCAGAGGGTAAATTTTGAAAAGGCGCCCCATAGTAATGTAAGTCGTATTCACGACAAAAACTGCTTTTCATTGTGTATAAGATAGTAATTCATCGAATAATTATATTTAGACAAAATAATAACCATACAACAAAATCTATATCAAGTTTTCTTGAAGTTTTCGATGTACGCTACATTTTTTTCTGTGTAGTATAAAATACCATCGGAGCCTATTGCTGGTTTCTCCATATGAGAAACATAACAGCTTATGTTCAATGATCTATAGTTTTCGATCAGCTCTAAAACGTAAACCCCACTGTAGTGAATAATACTGAAAAAGTTCCCCAGTACTTCAACTCCTCGTTGGTGTGAATGACTAGGGGCATGGACGGGCATGTTCGATAATCCACACCGTTTGCCATCCAAAAACCGGAAACCATAAGTTTTACATAACACCAAATGATTGTTATGTTTTAACAGTACAAACTCTCCAATCGTGATATTTTCAAAAACTTCATTTGAATATCTTTTGTCTTTAACGTTACTACTAAACGAACTAGTTTCCCGGAATCTATGCACTCTGTCGGATGAACATTTTTGCATTCCAGAGTTTAGCATCCAAATGAATGTTCGTTTTTTTATTTGAATGATTCTCTTGTTACGGTTTCGTATTTTGAAAACATTCTTGAAGTTTGTTGAATTTTTCAGTTGTAACTCTTCACCAACATTGTCAAATATTTCAGCTGCGTCATATACATCATTTTCAACATCGTTTCGAATTTCCTCGGGAACTACAACAAACTCGAAATTTGCACAATCTCTGGAAGGTTTTGTTTTTGGTTGTTTTAAAATAATGCTTTCTTTGAAAGACACCTTCGAACAATCAAAACCTAACATTTGGAGAGTTTCCTTCGCTGCAACTTTCGCTTTTTCTACTGCATCCGAAATTTCACAATCACTGGGTAGAACGACCCTGTTCCCTGTGGATGAGGAATTCAGTCGTGGGAATCTTAGCGTGTTTTGTTGGCTGTGCATTATATCTCGTTTTGTTTGAATTTTGTTCAACCTAGATTCGAATCCTTGAATTGTAAAATTCACTATCGTTGATTCGGTCGAAGTGAAAGAGCGAGCATCTCTAAAAATCGCTTCACATGTTTGACTGTTCAGCATGGTGATGATGAATTCGGCATCATACATCCGACAAAATTTAATGTACAAAATGATTGCATGTGCGTTAATTTCGAGGCCCCAATAAGTATTGGTTGTTACACACTGTTTCAATGTGTGTCCATTTTCAATACTCGAATTTCGCCAACAACGAACCACAAACAGTACATACCTGCAAATAAGGTTTAAAAATACGTTAAATTAGTTTGAAATGAAATGACACCAACTGTGTGTTACGTGTGTTATTACGTAATAATTTACATTTACATTAACAAAATATTAATACATAACAAGTGAAGAGTTAGAGTCTCATAAATTTTACACTAACCAAATGTTGTACACTCGGTGTAATGGAGATAATGTTTCGTCCATGAAGGAGGAAATGACGTATGATACAAGTTTTAGAAACTCGACGGTTCCTTCGGAATCAGCAACATTATCTTTGAGGGTATTTAGAACAGTTATCGATGTCATTTTTTGTACTGGCTTGAATTTCATTTTGTCATTTTCGTTAATATCTGATAGCGACAATCCGTGTCTGTCCTTCGATACATCGGCAATTAATTCTTCTAGATGTAATTTAGATACTCGAAACTTTCCTACAAAGGCAAGTTAATCAATTAATATTTATATCTGCATATTTTGTATTTTCACAGCACGAAGGAAAATCTCCTGTTAGAAGAATATTACAAAAATGAATTTTGTAAAAGAACATTTCTAGTATAGTTGGAAAAATATAACGAATCGAAAAACAGTCTTTTTTATGATCACTCTTTACGTGAAAAGTAAGCTTAATATTATTGTTTCATATGCAAATAAGGAAATATTCAAATTTTATGTTCGTAGTCTTGCAATGGTTCTAAAATGCGGGAAGAATGGGCACGAGAAGTTGAGTCGAGCTGGTGACTGATATTAGCTTATCGAAAGCGAGAAACATATTTGCAGCAAATCGAAAGGACCCTGTCAGAGTACAAGCGAGATATCTGCTCAGTTTTCACTCTAACACGGTCCCCCTTTGATTTGCTGTAAGTTTATTTCCCGCTTTGATCAGCGCCAAGCTGAACTCTGCTTCTCGCGGTTACTCTGTTTGTGACCTTAGCTAGGCGAATGATGAGTAATTAGCAAATAACAAAACGAACCCAACTGCAACTGGATGTCTTGTTTAACGAGCCTTGTTCGAAATTTATTTGCAAGATGTGTAGTGTCTTGCACACAGATTTCCTCTATGTCGGTATCAGCAATAAACCACTCTCCAAACTGATTTTCTTTCATCAGTGGCATCTTCATTTTTTTTATCATAGCACTGATAAAACGACTATCGCCATCTGTTGCTTTACACGCTATACGAATGCCCTGTTTTTCAAATTCTTGTTTGATGAATGTCCATTTATTCAAAACGTCGTTCGTAGAGAATTTATTGTCCGTGCAAAAATAATTGACACAGAAGGGTGCTGCATGCGACGCCAATGGTTGTGCCATTGATAAATGTACGTTGCGTCCAATAGGGTAGTTTTTCAAATCTAGTAACAGTTTTGAAGGAGACGAACACTTGAACAGATTCATTTGAGGTAATCCGTTGTTACTTAAAGGAGAAACGAGTCCCGTTATCTGATCACTTAAAGGTTTGTATTCTATTCCTCCAGTTATTCTGGTTGCATCCTCACTCCAACAAATAACTAAAGGATAACCGTTTTCCAGCAAATACCGTTTTAATTCGACAACCATTAGACGACCTTCTTCAAACAGTTCTGAATTTGCTCTCAAACAACGTTGTATCGTTCGTATATGAGGGGCTGGAGCATTGGCTCGATCAAATTGGTACATTTCCTTTCCACCTTGTATGTATCTACATTGAAATATTTATTTATATAATATACAAATTTGATTATGAATTTATCAAATGTCATTACAATAGATCGACTGTTAGCTATTTCAAATTTGGATAGTGTTTCAAAAATTGATTAGAATAGTCTTGTTACCTATACACAAAAAAATCTTTTTCCAGTTTCGTGTACCGTATTCCATGCTTATTGGATGTAGCTTCACGTTTTTTTAAACTCGTAAGAATATTCACGGTATCTGGCTTACTCTCATCTGATGAAAAGGCCTTCGAAACATTGGTGCTACTTAAGGCCTCATTATAGCACCTTGGATGTTTAAAGAAATTGCTTGTACAATATTTTCCGATCCGATCTCCTTATGATCGTCTTCAATACATACATTATCTTCGTGATCGCTGTATCCCAACGCGGAGTCGTTGATTTCCGATTCATCTAGAACTTCGATCTCTAATCTACCATTATCATCTGCTATGTCACTTAAATTTTAAGTATTTGGTTAATCGCAGAGAATTTTTAGTGTATCATTCTCTACTTACGATACATTAATAGCATTCGAAGTCTTAAATGCCTTTCTTGATATACGGTCGGAGCAAGAAGCCACAGATTGGCATGTCCGTTTGTTTGTTGTAGATGTCGTAGGGTAAGTAATTTGATGAACATTTTTCAGGTGTGTTAAATAATTTGTGACTTTCCAGCGCCCAGTTTTTTCTGGGCGACAAGTTATATACTTCTCACCACTGCATATAATACATTTTATTCTAGCGAACCGCTCCGAATCGTTGGATTCAATAATTATCACATTCATCGTTTCTAACATCGGAATAAAATGTTCTATTTGGGCATCATCCAATCTATTGTAAACGATTTAATTATATTAGACATAATCATATTTATAATCTTTATACCTTGTTTTGTAAAATTCGATGATTTTTTCACGAATTACGGATATTGGGTCTCTCTTCGGTTCAATATTTGTCTGAACTGGCTTTTTCATTTTCATGAAATAATTGAACCCTCTAGTATTGACCGCTTTCGAAATCAACCTTATGATCGCACGTTCTCCCGAGAAAAACCGGAATTCGGATGGAGATTTGAATCTTTCTGTGCATTTCCATACATCTGGATTCACAACTTGAGATGAAAGTTGGCGTATGTCAAGTTCTATAGCGTCCAAATCGCTTTCAGTTATATTGGCTAGAGCGCCGTTTACAAATCCAACATATTCCAGCATAGTTTTTATGTTATACGGAATCTCTCCTACTTCTTTCTCTAATCTTAACCAAAAATGTTCCTGAAAACTAATGATTTAAAAAATATCATCATTTTATTTAAATTTAATACCATTGTTCCTTGAAAAATAAAAAAACTTCAATCTTTGAAATTATATTTTTCTTCATGTGACATTTGCAACTTTCAGGTTTCATGGCCTATTACGATACATCATATCTCCATGGTTATGTTTTTAACCAGCAAAAACCCAAGAAAAGACGATCGATCCATATTCAACCGATACTATGTGTAGCAAAGAGAAGGAAAGTGTGCATAATCGTATGCAGCGTGAAAAAGCCTAATCGAAGCGAAGTGCAGTTTTTTAGTGTCGTCCCCCTCGGCACTGCCCTTATATAGTCTGCGTACATTATTATATGTCTCTGCCGGAAAACATATTACGTAGAATATGCCGGAAAGCCAATATCGCAGACGAATGTAATCGCAAACTCTCTCAACTACTAATAAAACTGCTCGAATAATAACGTTGATCGATTTCTACTTCATGTACAGTGAAGCTCACTTAACTTGTCTTCTGACATGTGCAATTGTGCATCAACAATTTTTTTCTTTGCTGTGTCACTAAAGTGACAGGCTAAGCCCAGTGATGGCCCATCTTGCCCGTGTATTGTTAGATTATTATTTTATTTTATGTTTTAATTTCGATTGTGGATTTATTCACATGTGTTTTTCAATTTTCATTTTTTATAGGTTATATTTCCATTGTGGTTTTAATTTCGATTCCTTTATTTATTTTTGATTGTAATGTTTTTTACAGTGACTCCCGATGATAGTTTCACGGTGTCGCAACACTGATTCACTCTAGAACGAAAAAAATCGCGAAAAATACACAAAATTTCATCGCACTAGTTCGAAACAACATCCTCACATGTTGAGAGCTCCACCGGAAGTCCATAAGTATATTATCTACGTAATCTAATAATTTATTGTGACGATTCATTTTTAAATATTATAATGAAATCAGGCATCCCTGCTAGCAGCTGATTGGTGTTGACAAACGAGGGGGGACCAACTAGTAAAACAACTTTCACATAACACAAGGGGTGTATCGATAGTAAATAGTTCGCGCAGTACAATATACGTGGAACTAGTGCATCACGCAAAATTTATTTTTATAAGAATTTACTCATACTGTCATGTCTGTTGGTCTGTGGTAAAACTTCATTGAATTCAATTGAAACCGAATGTGAAACACACTGACAATCTCTCTACTGCAGTAAGCTTCACACTCTGACACACACAGCAATCGCTGACATACCGAACTCCAAAGCTCAGTTTAACCACCATCAGCTGATCTCTTGAAATAACGAAATATCTCTGTCAATAGTGTGAGAGCGGCCTTCAAATGAGGTTTGTATGAACATTCGAATTAGTTCGAGATAATGGATGAAAGACAAACCAGATAGCTGAAATATCTGTTATAGAATACACATAAATTAATAGTTTCCTCCTTCAGTTTTCATGTTTAATACTTTACTCCATTTATAATTCTATTTTTTCGAACTTGCTCACTACCAACAGTGAAGACAATGAAGCAGCTAGACTACTTGGTGTCGTAACCAAAGTAAGACACACGTGTTTCAAGTTTTGAACTTGAGAGAAAATTTAAAATTTTCAGACTAGACCAGATACGTCTACTCGCTATAATGATTCTAATTCTTAGGTATTAATTTCAGTCGGTGTTGAACAGTCGTTCGCACCGCACGCATATAGCTCTTGGCTCCTGGAAAATTTTTCTGGCTACCTAGAGTTTCATTGATTCAGGGCTTCAGTCTTTTTCAAGGCTACCTGAATCACTAACAGTCTTTTTAAAGACTAACAATTAGCCAGCCAAGGCTATACAAAGAGTGATATTAGAGTGACTAAGTGATATTAGAGTGACTAAGTGATATTAGAGTGACTAAGTGATATTAGAGTGACTAAGTGATACAAAGAGTGATATTACAGTGACTAAAAAATTAATCAGCCTTCTTAAAGGCTAGCTATTCAAAGAACTATTATTCAAAATTCAAAATTCCATTCATTTCAAAAATGCCTGCGTCCAATCGGAAAGGCAACAAGCCTAAGGCTAAAAATAATTCAATACGGAATAAATCACAATCCGTTATTCAACATTTTTCCAATAACATTCACGATCTTATAGAATCTGAATGTAAAAATAAGAGACAACGGACGGATTTCCCTTCCGTTGATCCTATGCCGTCTAACAATATTTACGAGATTCTTCCTGAATCCGATTGTAGCGACATAGAAGAAAATTCTTCAAAAATTCCCAAAATGGACGCTTGTCGTTCTGGGAGGAAACAACAATCTATGCCACCAGTGACGGTGATGATTCCGACTTCAAAGCATTCCGTACTGAGCTTTCTACTTTCCTCCCGGAAGTAAAAGTCTCTTTTCAAATCGGACGAAGAGGAGAATGTCGAGTCTTGGTTGATGGATTGGAAGATTACGAACGACTTATTCGATATTTGTCCGAGAAACTTCATAAATTTTATTCATATGATATAAAATCAGACAGACCCTTCAAGGCTGTCTTGAAAGGCTTATCAAATGGTCAAAGTATTGATGAAATTAAAAATAAAATCAAAGAATTGCTTGGTTTTGCCCCTTCCCAAGTAATACTTATGAAAAAAAGAGCGAATGGTACTTCTAAACCACGCTCTGGAATTTCCCATGAACTTTACCTAATACACTTCAATCGATGTGATGTAAACAATTTGAAAACTTTAGAAAAAGTACGTTTCATTTCCCACATTAAAATTCATTGGGAACATTATAAACGGCATAATCGTATTGCAAACTTAACGCAATGTCGTCGTTGCCAAGGCTTCGGTCATGGAACCAAAAATTGTCATATGGATATACGGTGTTTGAATTGTGGTAAATCGCATTCGAAGGACGTTTGTCCAATGAATGAAACCACTGATAAATTTTCATGTTCAAATTGCAATGGAAATCATAAATCCAATTATTTGAAATGTCCTGTCAGGGAAAAAATTTTAAACGCTCGTTCGCTTAGACAACAAGTCAAATCAACGACCTTAAATTTACAGAACATACCTGAAAATCAAAAAACCGTTACAAATGCCACGCCTAATTCTTCTAAGGCACCTATTTCTTCGAATTTAAAACAAAAAACAGGTACGCCTTCCAATTCGTCTTCTAACGAAAACAATTTATTGACAGGTAGATCGACCTCGTCATCATCTTCTTCTAATGTCAGTTATGCTGGTATATTAGGTAGAAATCTACCACCTATTTCTTCTAATGTAAATGATCAAAACACAGGACTGCCTTGCAGTCCATCTTCTAACGAAAACAATTTATTAATAGCTAGACCGGCCAAATCATCTTCTTCTAATGGCAGTCTACCTACAAATATTCCTTCAATGCCATTCGCTTCTTTAAATGAAGTCGATTTAGGCGATATAACTGAAAATAAAATGATCTACCTACAAGATCAACTTTTTCAAATGGTCATCCAAATGAATTCGACTTCATCACTTTTTGAAGCATTTCAAATCGGATGGAAATTTGCAAATAATATTATAATGAATTTAAAATTTAACAGAGATGTTAAATAATCATTTGAATATTTTAAATTGGAATGCTCGATCTTTGAAATCGAGTGAAGATGAATTTTATAATTTTCTCGAAGTTCACAAAATCCATATTGCCATTGTGACAGAAACTTTTCCTAAACCAAATGTCAAATTGAAAAGTAATCCACATTATGTGGTTCATCGATTTGACAGGTTTACTGGAATGGGTGGTGGAGTTACCATTTTTGTCCAACGGTAAATTAAACATCGAATTTTACCTTCTTTCAATACTAAAGTTATTGAAAGCTTGGGAATCGAAGTTGAAACCATTCATGGAATTTATTTCATCGCTGGAGCGTATTTGCCATTCCAATGCACCGGCGAACAATTAAATTTCTTTAAAGGCGATTTGCAAAAACTCACAAGATATCGACCGAAATTTTTCGTAATAGGGGACTTAAATGCTAAGCATGTCCAGTGGAATTGTAGGCAAAATAACAGTAATGGCAAAATACTTCATAATCAACTCTCAGCTGGTTACTTCACAGTTCTTCATCCCAGTAATCCTACTTGTTTCTCTTCCGTGAAAAACCCGTCTACAATTGATCTGGTTCTAACGGATCAAAGTCACATTTGTAGTGAACCGATTACACATGCTGATTTTGACTCAGATCATCTTCCTGTAACATTCAGACTTTCCAACGAAGCTATAATTAATCCAATTAGTTCTATATTCAACTATCATAGAGCTAATTGGTTGGATTACAGATCTCACATTGAAAATCATGTGGATCATGAAACTATTTTAGAAAATTCTGCGGACATCGACACAGCAATTGATAATTTGAATCATTACATTATCGAAGCTAGAAATCTTTCAGTTCCCAAAGCTCCAACTAAATTAAGTTCTCCTATCATCGATGACAATCTTCAACTGCTCATTCGGTTGAAGAATGTTCGTCGACGACAATATCAACGTTCTCGTGATCCTGCTATGAAAAACATAGTTAAGGAATAACAAAAAGAAATTAAACATAGATTTACTCTTTTGCGAAATGAAAATTTCGCTAAAGAAGTTGAACAAATTAAACCATATTCTAAGCCCTTCTGGAAACTTTCTAAGGTTCTTAAGAAACCTCAGAAACCAATTCCTGCTCTCGAGAAAGGAAATCAAATACTTCTTACAAATGGCGAAAAAGCTCAAAAACTTGCTCAGCAGTTTGAGAGTGTACACAATTTTAATTTGAACGTTGTGAGTCTTACACGCTTAAAAATAGTTACTCAAAAATGAGTAAGATCTCACTCATCTACAGAAAAAGTGGAACAACTCTAATTTAGAGTAACTCCGAAGTTACTCAAATTTGAGTTCTTCCACAGGAAACGATATTTGGGTAAAATCTACTCATTTACTGAGTAATACTTTATTCGTACATGTACAAAAACAGAGTAACTATCACTCAAATTTTGTGTGAAATTTTATTTCACATATGCCAAATTTGCAAAAAAATTGCTCCTTTTCTGAGTGTATTGTATTAAAATGTTAAATAATTGAACTCAATTCTATATCAAGTGGTGGTCGCTTGGAGTAGTGTGTTTTGCTCAGGCACCAATCATACACTTATTCCTCATAAATGACATTTGAGCATATTCGTTTCCATTTAAAGCACAACACGAAGCTGATCATTCCGGTTTTTGCAGACACAACACCGTTTGTGTTGATCGACTCACCCTCGAAATACGCGTCTCACTAACAAAAAATACAACCTGTTGCCACAGACTAACAGATAGGACATTCAAATTAGATTCTTCAATCATTTTAACGGTCATTTCGAATATTCCTTTATTTGGGACAGTACTCACATGTGTCATGATGGCGCCACGTTACCCTATCAAAAACATCCTGTCTGTCATCTAGACTGTGTTTATTTTTTTCATTTACCAACAGAGTTGCCATTCATACAGAATTACCTATAATGTATTGATTTGTATACGTCCATGTGAATTTCATGCAGGATGCAGATTTAATACATATTGCCAAAACTATATACATAATTGTGCCTACTTCTCATCCTCCAACGCAAGACAAAATCGAACCCGTTTTGTTACAATATTTACTTGCTTCTGGTCTGCCGCAACTTAATTTCGGGTGATAACTACCAACACAATAAAAAATAGTCTAGATGAACAACGTTGAGTCAAATAAATGGTTACCTTCCAACATCGCGAAAAAGTTAAATATATTATCAACGTAATCCAATAATTTATTGTGACGATTCATTTTCAAATATTTTGATGAAATCAGGCATCACTGCAAGCAGCTGATCGGTGTTGACAAACGAGGGGAAACCAACTAGTAAAAAAACTTTTACATAACACAAGGGGTGTACAAATAGTAAATAGTTCGCGCAGTACAATATAGGTGGAGCTAGTGCATAACGAAAAATTTTTTTTATAAGAATTTACTCATACTGTCATGTCTGTTAGTCTGTGCTGTTGCTACAAATGGTTATTGCAACTTTTAGACTTATCGCGAATGCGAATAGTAACTATAAAACGAGATTTTGCGTTAAACTCAAATTTAGAATAGGAGTTACTCAATATCATTGATGATAACTACTCAATTTTTGACGTTTCCATGTATCATTTGAAAATGAGTAACTAGTACTCAAACTTTAAGTAACTTTTTCTAAGCGTGTATTGAAAATGAAATCTCACTGAAATATGAGCATATTTCAACCCAAGTGTTATCACACGATGACATTATTGAGACGAATTTTGATGAAATTAAATCAATTATTAGGAAACTCAAAAACATGAAGGCTCCTGGTAATGATGGAGTTTTTAATATTCTTATTAAAAATCTTCCCGATGTTGCCTTGAGACTCCTGGTTAAAATTTTCAACAAGTGTTTTTCATTAGCTTACTTCCCAAAAAGATGGAAAAACGCCAAAGTAATTCCTATCCTGAAACCTGATAAAAATCCAGCAGAAACATCAAGTTATCGACCAATTAGCTTACTTTCTTCTATCAGTAAACTTTTTGAAAAAATTATCTTGTTGAGAATGATGTCTCATATAAATGAGAATTCAATTTTTTTACCAGAACAGTTTGGATTTCGTTATGAACATTCAACTACTCATCAACTTGTCAGAGTAACGAACATGATAAAAGCAAATAAATCTTCTGGGTTATCCACTGGAGTTGCTCTTCTAGACATAGAAAAAGCATTCGACAGTGTTTGGCACAAAGGTTTAATAGCAAAAATGTCTGATTTCCAGTTTCCTATTTATTTGATCAAAATGATTCAAAATTATTTAACTGATCGTACTCTTCAGGTTAGCTATCAGAATTGTAAATCTGAATTGCTACCCGTACGAGCCGGTGTTCCGCAGGGTTCGAGCGTAGCTCCAATCTTGTATAATATTTTCACTTCTGATCTTCCAAATCTACCCGTTGGTTGTCAGAAATCGCTATTCTGTGACGACACAAGTCTGTTAGCCGCAGGTAGAAATCTAAGAGTGATCTGCAGTCGCCTACAAAGAAGTTTAAATATTTTCAGTGATTATCTGTCAAAATGGAAAATTAAACCAAATGCAGCAAAAACGCAATTAATTATCTTTCCTCATAAGCCAAGAGCTTCTTTTCTTAAACCAAACAATAATCACATTCTCAAATTGAATGGCTTGGAATTGACATGGTCTGATCAAGCTAAATACTTAGGTTTAACGTATGACAAAAAACTCACTTTCAAGGATCACATTGAAGGAATCCAGGCAAAGTGTAATAAATATATTAAATGTTTATATCCTCTTATAAACAGAAATTCTAAGCTCTGTCTAAAAAACAAGTTGTTAATTTATAAACAAATTTTCAGACCAGCCATGCTTTATGCAGTACCAATTTGGTCGAGTTGTTGTTCCACCAGGAAGAAAACGCTTCAAAGGATTCAGAATAAAATTCTGAAAATGATTTTGAAGCGTCCTCCCTGGTTTAGTACAAATGAGTTACACAGACTCACAAATATAGAACCATTGGATGTAATGTCACATAATATTATAAGCAAATTCCGACAAAAATCGATGCAATCTTCAATTGAATCGATTCGCTCTCTGTATTAGTTAGTGAGTTAGTATATAAGTTCCTTTTCCCCATTACACAATACAAGTAGGTTTAGAATTTTCCCTACACAAAAATCTCAGAATTGCGGAAGCAAATAATGTCCTCATGGTAATAACCAAATCATATATATAATAGGGCTGAAAAGTCACCACTTGTGGCTGAACACCCAATTTAAATCTTAATAATTTAATTTTAAATCATATTCCAATAAATAGTTATTTAAGAAAAAAAAGGTATTATTTCACTTTGGTAACGACACATACAAAACACGAATCTTATGAATTTGATCGAAATATGGGTATGTTTGGTAGTGAGAAGCAATGTTATTGGCAATAACATTTTCCATAATTAGTATATATGCAGGGCTATAACTTATTGCCTTTCATAAGTACTTTTTATTGAAAAAATAAATCCAAGACGCTTAAATGTAGAACCGATTCAAAACGGTTCTGCCAGTCTTTTATGGCAAGAATCCGACAGAAACAGAACCGTTAACAACCTCTAGGCGAAATTATCTGCCGGAAACGGTTGTTGCATTGTTGCCAGACTTTTGCCGGAATTCTGGCAGAATTACGGCAAAAATGCCTGTCAGACATAGCCAGCCGTCTGGTGGGAAATCTGCCCGCCGCGTACAAGTGGGTTGGCTTGATCACAGATTGTTGAAAAAATGACCTGGCATCCCTGTCAGTCAATTGCTTATAGGCCCTTTTGAAATGTTTACGTTTAATCTTAAATTTGATCTGACTTGAATTATAAATCAAGTTGATGGTATAAATCCTAAATCTAAAACACGGTTCAATATAAATCGTAGAATATATAGTACAACGTTTATAATATTGAGTGTTGTATTCACTACAAACTAAGCAAGAATGATGTATAATTTAGGGTTAAAAAGTTTGCTGTATACAACTTAAAATTAGGGTAAGTTAATTCATGTAAGAAAAAAATAAACATTGGGATCTCTATGAGAGGAAATTAAGTTGATATAAGAATGCTTTAACGTAATATTATCGTTATTGTTTTTGTGATTCTATATCATGACGATTGTGGTTCATACAAATTATTGTGTAAATGTTGCAACACTAACTTAAGCAGTGGGTCGATATTATATAGCGGCATTGTGCAACAAATTTGAATCGACATTTTGAAACAAGTGATTTATTGTAACGCATTTGTTTTTTTTTAATTTTGAGCCAGTTGTTTGATTTTCTAAGTTTGTTTGTTGAAGTAACAGTTTATACAAATCGTTCCTCCGTTTTCCAACGATCATTCTTTCGAAGATTCTCGCATCATATGGATTACCACAAGCAAGTCATCTGGAACCGCTGATATTTTTACTGTACTAGAATTTTGCTATGGAAGTTTTTCGCTTATCGTTTTCTGATAATGTCAAGATCTACCACATCATCCGCTACTTAAAAGACGCATCCTTTCTCCAGTGGCAATTTTGAATCTTCGTAGTGTGTTGTGAAGTGAACCGTATGATAGTAAATCTCGACAAGTGCTTAGCCAGTACGTTCACAAAGAAAAAGGTGCCTTTGCATTTCGAATACTTTTTGGATGGATGGAAGATCGACTAGCGTTAAGGATCTTGGCGTCCATCTCGATGCACATTTTACATTCAAGCAACACATCAGTTACATTGTAGCTAAAGCTTCCCGTAGTTTAGCATTCTAAGTGAGGATGACTAAGAACTTTATAGACTTACACTGTCTAAAATGCCTTTACTGTTCGCTTGTTCGTTCAACTCTCGAATATTATTCTAGAATCGAGGCAATACAACACTATTGCCATGGAACGATTCTCACCAGCTATCAAGTTATGAAAGTCGCGGGTTATTTATCGGCTCGACACAATTCAAGTTCGACGGAACATTAACTTTAACGGTAGGATTGACGTTCTGTTTTGCTCAACGGAGTTAATATTAATGTGCGACCTATAGATCTTTATAAAAGTACTTTTGTTCGTTTTCTTATCAGGGCTTGCAAATTGAAGCAACGAATATTATCAATAGAGTTACACCCTCTGTGTTAGGTAGAATTCACTGCGCAACCCAACAACACAATCGTATGTTAGGTAGAATTCACTGCGCAACCCAAGCAAGGAGGCTGTTTCGTTCGCTCATTAGTTCATAAAGATGTGCCCCAGCTGATGAATATGCTTCATGAGGTTAGCATTTGATGAATGGTTCTCATATTGAAGATGCCTATGAGAAAACTAGATTCATAACATTCAGTTTCGATGAACATTAATTGAAAAAACATTGATTTTTGTGTTTCTACGATATATACACAATGTTAACTCCCAAGAAATAAATTGATCGTTTTAAAAACGGGCTCAAATGCAAAATCTGTGCTATACAATGTTTGAAATATTTTTGAATTGTGATCAAATTTGGTCATGGAGTACAAACGTTATGTTTAAAAATGATTTCTGTAAACCTACACTGAAACAACACCGAAAACATTGCCTGTATGACCTTGCTTTGCGTCTTGTAGCACGACGTGAAACAAAGTTCTTCATTCTCGTGAAAATTAGGTTTTGCACGATGACCACTCGAATGAACTACCAATGAACTGCCGATGAATCAAGTTCACCTTTTGACAGCTATCAGTGGTTTGTTTCGATTTTCAGATGAAGATTCAAAGTTCGGAAATGATCAAAAAGTGTTTGTTGAAATCTTGTTCCTCGGCAAAAGGGACTAAAAAAATTGCTCTGTTTGCGTTTCCACTACCAAGCTGAAATTTCTTTATGAATAGGTTAAATGAAAAAAGGAGAGAGAAGTGGATTGAAGCCCTCAGACTGAGTGCAGGTTTCCGTTCGCTCTGTCAGCGGGAAACAATCCGTGTGCGTATGCGGATAGTTTGTGATTTTACTTGCTTTCAACTGCATCCATATCGCTAAATTTGATGATCCTTCGTTTCATGTAAGGCAGCGTGCAAAATTCGAAATAAAACGATGAACTTCCGATGAACTTATCCACTGTAAACAAACCACTGATAGCTGTCAAAATTAATTCATTTTGTTCATTTTTGTGAGGTTATGTCATGTTCGTGCAAAACCTAATTAGGTTTTTTACCGTCACTGCTAACCTCAATCGGATGAACACATTTTGACAGTTCAGCAGTACTGTTTGTAAACAGAAATTTCTTTTGTTTGTTTGTTGACAAATTGGATCAGATCATTTACGGTCCGTATCACCTAAAAAAAGTTTTAAAACATTTTTTCACGATTGAATACGTTTTGTTTTTGATATTTATTAAATAAAAAAGACTAGTTGCAAAGTGTAAAGATGATTGTTTTAGATGTGCTCTTAGATTTTTGTTTAAGCTTGTTTGTAAACAGTACCGCTGAACTGTCAAGGATGAATACTTGTTCATTTGTGTCGTCACGATAAAAAACCGAACATGTCATAACCTCACAAAATGAACTTTTTTTGACAGTCGACGTGTACTTGTTTACAGTTTAAAAGTTCATCAGAGGTTCATCGTTCGAATGTAAAAATTGCAAGTCGCCTCACACTCAACAGATTCATTAATATATCGCTCCTTGATGCTGGAAACACATACAGGGCAATCTTTTTAGTTCTTTTCACTTTGGAATACGTTTTTAACCGGTACTTTTTCGTCATTTTTCAATTTTTAACTTGCAGTCACAAAACAAAACAAGTACACGGCAACTGTCAAAGATGAACTTGATTCATCGGCAGTTCATTTGTGTCGTCATCGTGCAAAACCTAATTTTCAGTTCATTTGGTTACTGAGACTAGAGGCGTGCAAAACCAGCCCTCTGCTATGACGTCATGAAACTGTGGCCAGCATCATTCTGCAAAAACCAAAACAATGAAGAAGAATGGCTGACAAGAAATTGGATATTACAAACTACTTGTTTATTCAGTACCCTTTAAAGCACTTCCCCGCAAATTATCGATCCGAATATCATCACTACGATAAGGAAATTAAGATTTTACTCGAATTGAAATGCTCGAATGTTTGTTTACCATACTCTGAGCGTTCTGATTGCCCACCAAATGCCCCAGATGTTGGCTACGATAGCACTTGCTGGAGCGCCCTATCCTTGCCACCGGGCTGTGCAAAACAGCTCATTTTAATGAACAGCTTCGAACCGATCAGCTCACCAAAGTGAATCGATTCTATGTATCAGCTCATCAGCTCTTTTAGTGTGAACTTGAGGTTCATTTTGTGCGCCTTTTTTTTCATGCACCGGTTTTCTTTCATATGTATGATCGAAATTGAATCATTGATTTCTAATGATGCAATGAATGCAATGCGAATCACCTTATCTTTAATTGATGTCGACTAAACTGAATCTCTTAAAGAGCCGAAGATCCTATCAGCTCGTAGCGTGTTCCCTTCGTCATAATGCAGTGAACAGGGTAACAAATGAGTGAGCTAGTGAGCTGCGGTTCTTTTGAAAAGAGCTGTAAGCTGTCAGCTCACTTCAATGATTCGATTCACTGGAACAGCTCAGGAGCGAATTGCCCATCTCTAACTGAGACTAAGAACACAGGCAATTTACTTAGCAAGGGAACTGGTCTGCTTAGTAGCATATACTCTCACGCATCGAGCTTCTCTCTAGTTATGTCAAGCAATGTGTTCACAACGGGGTTTTTGTTGTTGCTTCGGTCATTTGAGAATTCACAATACAAGCCCTGCTTCTTATACGACTCACCAACTACGGCGCGAACGGTTCTGTTATTGGTTTGCAGAAATCGTTCAACTGTGTATCTTCTGGGTATGATTTTAATGTGCCATGAAGCAGAATACGTATAAATTTTCTGAATATTAGGAATTATCATTAGGGCCAAATTGCGTCAGTTGATAGATTGTAAATAAATAAATAAGGGCCTATCGTAATATATTCCCCTTTTATATATAGGAACCAAGCCGAGTTTCGCGTAACCGCTTTCAAATGGTAGATGTCGCATGTGAGACTCTTGTTTACTCGTAGAATGGAACAGATGTATTGGCATATTGTCGCAAAACTGAAGTGTAGAGGCGCTGCTTGTTTAAAGATGATTCTTTCAGCAACCCACATTATCGAAATGACGGAACCCACATTATCGAAATGACGGAATGCGTAATGAATTCTTACTCGACTGCATGATTTTTCAGTGCTCGATCGGTTTAGTGCTAGAATTTTCGCCTGAGTTGGCTGCTCGATCAACCTGATTGACAGTGACATTATGATTGTCATGGAATATTCGCTCATTTTATGAATGTGTTAGTGTAAAATTTAGGCGACTTAAGCCATTTCATTACACTCCAGCTAGAGGAATGGATGATGCTGACTAAGGTAGGCCGTTTTGTTAATTTCCAGCGAATTTCAACAGTTTGTGTTGGAATTCTAAGAAGAACTAGTTATTTACTAGTTCTGTATATCCGAAAATATGAAGATTTAAACTTGTATATTCAGTTATATAATGTTTTCGTTTAAAAACAAACTGAAAATCAGCACGAAAACGTGCAAAATCAGGAAAGAAGAAGAAGAAGACGAATTGACAATTCAGTCCGCATCTTCTCACTCAATTCCGAATGATTTCCGAATCAACCGGTTGTAGGCGAACCGGTTCATTCGGAATCGGTTGTTGCACTGGAGTTGGAATTGATTCGGAATCCATTATGATTTCCACATGAAATTCCGAATGAAAATTTCTCGCCGATTCGGAATTGATTCGGAATCCATTCGGATCTGATAATGTGGGAAGAGCTGTCAAATCGGTAGGAAAATTTCTAATTACGTCACCTTTTCAACGATTCCTTATGAAAACGGGCAAATTCATTTGAAAAATCATAGTAGAAGTTGAAAAAAAAAAAGTTTTTACTCTGAGGTGGTAATGTTGATCTTAGTTCATTGTGCGAAATCTATCGTTTATTCAGAATAGGGCATTAAACATGGTTTGATATCATTTTTCAAATGCCTGGAAATAACAAATAAAGTATCCAAAATAAATAGTACTCGATCGCTATACATTCTAGTACTCGAGAAATCTACATTACACTGGTTTCTGTTTTAAAAAATGTTGGTCCGAAAAAACTTAACCTTACCTAATTTCACACATTTCTAAAGATTTTCCATGTTTAATCGTAGAAAGAATCCTCCTTTTCTTAGTTCCCTTTTTCATTGGCAGGTGTCGCTACCGGTAAATCAGCTTTGCGACAATGTACCAATCACAGTTACTACACCCTCATTGAACATAACTCAAAATTGAGTGACACATCACTCAAATTCATTAAAAGTGCACGTACTCTAAACTTACCACCTATCTACTCATTTTTGAGTTAAGGGACGAAATTGTCAAAACTTGAGTAATTTTTACTCAAAATAAGAAAAAAAGTACGGGTGTGTAATGTCAGAGACATAACTGGATGTCGTGAATACGAATAAAACTGACAAGATTTCTTTACACTTTCGAATTCGAATGGATTGTTGATCGATTGTATGAAGATATGTGCCTGACTACCTCAAAATCGTCGTCCTTGCGCGAAAAACCCAAACAAATGTAAAGAGTTTTCCGCGTTGTATTAAAATTTTCAGAAAACCTAATTTTTGATTTATTTGTGGTTATCTCACTGTTCAAAATATTATCCTAAATTCCTGATCATATTTTTGATGAAATAGTGAAAGAATTAGGTTGCTGCCATTAATACAAGTCGAGATATTCACGATTAAGTTCTGCCCATTCTTCCATATGGCTAATTTTTAAAAGGCGCCCCATAGTAAAGTAAGTCGTATTCACGACAAAATATTTTGTTCAATATTTGAGTAAGTTCAACTCAAAATTTGAGTTCCTTGCTCTCAAAATTCAGTTTATGAATTTTAGTAGTCGCAACTCAAACCAAAAGTTATAATTTTGGCACTCACGCACAGGTTGATTATATAGTATAATGCTGGTAAACTATATGGATTGTGTTGCAAAGGTTTACTGAATAGATACATAGAATAAAAAAATAATAATGCAAAAGTAAATCCCAGACTTACAGCTCATAATATATTATCATTAAATATTTCATTTTATTAGTACACCCTTTTCAGATGTTGCGCTTTTCAACATCTATTTTCCCCTAAAAAAATAAACGCATACTAATACAGCTTCGCCCAACATCCTTAATTCCGAATTCCTATTCCTTAGTCCTGGCGTATCCTTGCCCCTTTCGGCCAGCACCGCTGTCACCACTTGCAAGCTCCCGGCCGAGCGGTGGCGGGAGAGGAATAACGAAGAGGATGTTTCTTTCAGTTCTATATGGAGTAACACTCTCCAATTCGGTTTCTCTTTTATGTCATTGTATTGATTCATCCATGTATTTGAGATTAATATCACGTAATTCACCTTTTCTGAGTTTCAACTATTCACAACACTTCATGGTGAACTTGTCGGATATATGCCTCCACATTTACTTGTTTACATTAATAAAAGAAGTTATTCTTCAACACATACTTTTGTTGTCGTATATTATCAACACTACCCTAACATGAACAATGGTTGTGTCTAACTATTTTTCTTTTGCATGTGAATATCAAACCTGCACATGAAACTATTAAATCTTCACTCATTACAGCAATCTTTCACTCAATTCTTTAGGTGCCTTCCGAAATCTATTATATCCCATTATAAACAATATTTCTTACTTGATTTTGAGGTCACTTGATACTCAAGCCTCACAATGCACACATGTTCCTATGGATACTGTATTGTACTCCGAACTAGCCACTAACTCTTGAAGCAAAACTACTTAATTTGTCCACGGGCCGACTAACTAACTGACTACGCGAAACGACTACTTAATTCATGAAAACAGAACTAACTTGTCTACGGGCCGACGCCCGAGACTAACGAATATTTTCCGCGCACTCTGAGACTGAACTAACCCGAATACTCGAAGCAAAACTACTTAATTTGTCTACGGGTCGACTCCCGAGACTAGCGCCTAGTAAAACTGAATTAACTTGTCTACGGGCCGACGCTCGAGACTAACGAATATCTTCCGCGCACTCTGAGACTGAACTGACCTAACTGCTAATTTGTCTACGGGCCGACGCCCGAGACCAACGGCTATTTACCGCGCACTCGTTAAAATTGAACTGACTCCCAACTCTTCCCAACTATGGGTTTTTAAGCTCCTAACATTTACTTTCGGGTGAAGCCCGAAGATTTTAGTACAAGCCGAGCTTGTGATTTCAAGTAGAAAGTTCATCCGACTTTCTCCCGAAGTTCTACCGAAAGTCGAGCCCACTGTCGCTAGGCCAGAGGCAGTGACTAGTGTCCGTGAAAATAATAGCTTTGTTTTTACAACATTGCTGCGCTGACTAATGCTCGGAACTGTCTATGGTTTTATAACAAAGTTTCTTAAACATCGTTGCGATGACTAATGCTCGAAAATGTGCACGCTTCTATAACAAAGTTTATACCTGAAGGTTGCGGCTACGCTGATATGAGAGTTTCCATCACAATTTCCTATTTTTTTCTAAAATACTAGCAAATTCAAAGGAAAATTTGCTAAGGGCGCTGCACCTGCCAATGAAAAAGGGAACTAAGAAAAGGAGGATTCTTTCTACGATTAAACATGGAAAATCTTTAGAAATGTGTGAAATTAGGTAAGGTTAAGTTTTTTCGGACCAACATTTTTTAAAACAGAAACCAGTGTAATGTTGATTTCTCGAGTACTAGAATGTATAGCGATCGAGTACTATTTATTTTGGATACTTTATTTGTTATTTCCAGGTATTTGAAAAATGATATCAAACCATGTTGAATGCCCTATTCTGAATAAACGATAGTTTGCCAGCATTATACTATATAATCATATATATATATATATATATATATATATATATATATATATATATATATATATATATATATATATATATATGTATATATATATATATATATATATATATATATATATATATATATATATATATATATATATATATATATATATATATATATATATATATATATATATATATATATATATATATATATATATATATATATATATATATATATATATATATATATATATATATATATATATATATATATATATATATATATATATATATATATATATATATATATATATATATATATATATATATATAGCTTGTGATTTCAAGTAGAAAGTTCATCCGACTTTCTCCCGAAGTTCTACCGAAAGTCGAGCCCACTGTCGCTAGGCCAGAGGCAGTGACTAGTGTCCGTGAAAATAATAGCTTTGTTTTTACAACATTGCTGCGCTGACTAATGCTCGGAACTGTCTATGGTTTTATAACAAAGTTTCTTAAACATCGTTGCGATGACTAATGCTCGAAAATGTGCACGCTTCTATAACAAAGTTTATACCTGAAGGTTGCGGCTACGCTGATATGAGAGTTTCCATCACAATTTCCTATTTTTTTCTAAAATACTAGCAAATTCAAAGGAAAATTTGCTAAGGGCGCTGCACCTGCCAATGAAAAAGGGAACTAAGAAAAGGAGGATTCTTTCTACGATTAAACATGGAAAATCTTTAGAAATGTGTGAAATTAGGTAAGGTTAAGTTTTTTCGGACCAACATTTTTTAAAACAGAAACCAGTGTAATGTTGATTTCTCGAGTACTAGAATGTATAGCGATCGAGTACTATTTATTTTGGATACTTTATTTGTTATTTCCAGGTATTTGAAAAATGATATCAAACCATGTTGAATGCCCTATTCTGAATAAACGATAGTTTGCCAGCATTATACTATATAATCATATATATATATATATATATATATATATATATATATATATATATATATATATATATATATATATATATATATATATATATATATATATATGTATATATATATATATATATATATATATATATATATATATATATATATATATATATATATATATATATATATATATATATATATATATATATATATATATATATATATATATATATATATATATATATATATATATATAATTATAAAAGAAATTATTATTAGAAATAAAGAGAAGAAACATGAAATTCAAATATATTGTGCTTTGAATTCAAATATATTTCATTTTCACCTGAATTTCATTTCACTTGGAATCAAATACATTTTTACAGCAAATTAGTTTCGTTTCTAAAATCAGGCTTTCGTGCGACTGTGTGTAGATTCAATTGGATTTATTTTAAATTCAATAAATTGTTATTTAAAAAAATTTTGACTGATTATTGTAAATTTAATTTTTATTTAGTATTGAATGCATTTTGTGCGCTCAGCTGAGTATGGTAGCGATTGGAACTCCTCTTCTTCCTTTAGTTCAATAATTTACAAAAACCTTTTTTTTTCTTTTAGAGGTGAGGAATAATAGCGAGTGTAGTGTAGTGTAGGAAAAGGTTTTAAATTATTTTCATTTTTGAATTTCATAGATCCGAACGAGGATAAAATAAAAACCTCGAGCACGATTCTGTTCGTGCGTTTTTTTAAATTATTGTACAAAGGTAAATTTATGTAGAGATTATGTCAATTAAATAAGTTCTATTTGCGTTCGTTTTGGACAGCAGCGCTCGATCTTCGGGCGCTTTTGTACGGGTTTACGTTTTCCGGCCTCGACAGCTGGAGAGAGCGTGTGTGCACAGGGGCCCGCCCTTAGGGGTAGTTAAACGGAGGTGAGTGGTACTTTGTCGAAGACGCGTGGTGACTCAAGGGAGCCATCCGTGAGTCCGAGAGTCGGCGCTAAGACGCTGTTTGTGTTTCGAGGCACAAGTTTCATTTCGTCCTACGGCGGCCTGTTGCGGAATCTTAGTACGCGGATGGCGCCTAGGGCACGTTGGCTTGTGCTAAGGGCATAGCTCATGTTGACTTCAGCAAAAACCCAGCCGTACCACCCTCTGCACCTATAGAATCGGCCAAGCGCACACGCCGGGGTTCGTCGTCTCCTACAACTCAACAGTTTGGCGCCATTTCATTTGTGTTGAAACAACATAGGCGGCATCTTGCTGGCGTGGAAATCGGCTCTATCTACATCATCAGTTCTCCAAAACCTGCGCAGGTAAATCGTTTTCACGTCCATGTTAACAGACCGTATGAGTTAAAACCTTACAAACTATTGTCCAATACGAACGAAATGCAAGTGGAATACAGCGACTATTATTGAATTTCCGTTTTTTAATTCCTTTTCCGTTTAAGTAGCCTTTTAGAGAAAGTTCACTTAGTCAGCTGTTCGTTTTTTCGGCGTTCGCTTTAAATCGACGGAGTGCAACCATTTTGTATATTGTCGGGATTGGCGATTTTAGTTCGTTTTGCGATAGGAGTAACCGCCAAAAGGTCCCCTGAGTAAATCTCAAAAATAGTCGGGCAATAACGCGACTGGTAGCCTCGCGCTTCGCGAGAGTGGCGCAAAAGCTACCAGTTTTCCAAAACTTAATTCAGGTGATTATGGCGACGGTTACATTTGGCGCCCAACGTAAAAAAGTTTTCAGTTAGTTGTCCTTTAAATTATAAGCTTGGTCTTTACACAAGACAGTTTTTTTATACATATTTATTATCATTTATAATTTTTTTTCCTTTCCTGTATATATTAGATTACATAGATAAGATTTACTTATTTGGTGCAAGCAGAATTTCGTTTTTTTTTTCTTTTTTATATTATTCGTTTTTTTCTTCTTTTGGTTAAGGTTCACTTTATTGGGGTTTTGAGTACATTTTCGGAATTTATTTTGGGAAGTAAATTCACAATAATTCATCGTACATATTAGGATTAAATTGTTCGTTTTGTTTAGATTTTTTGAACATTTTAGGAATTTGGGAAAAAATGCCTCAAAACTACATTTTGCCTACTGCAGATCACCTTACAGAGAGCGAGGTAGATTTTGAGTTGCGTCTACGGAATGAAACAGTAGATCGCAGGGAATCTTTTGATGATAAGTAAAGATTCCTTAGAAGGTTATTCAAGGAAGATAAGAGAAATATGATACGATATGAGGGGAAACATTTTTTAGTTGATGAATTCGACAAAAAAATGCGAAGGAAATTGTGATTGCCTTGGGGGAAAAATTTGATCGGACATTAATTTCAAGACTTCGGCATTATTGGATCCGTGCAGCTACCGCGAAAGTTACGGACGAGAAGCAAAAGACACTCAAAGAAAAATTTTGCGAAAAACTTGAGCAGATTTTGAGGGAACACGGCCAGGAAATAATGAATAATACAGAGAACAATCAGAATCAGGAATCAGAACAAATTGGCTCAAATGGCACGTTCCCCTTGATACAAAAATACCGTGGTGGAAAAAAAGAAACGCGTGACGAACACAATACGCGACGATGAAACTCACGAAAAGAAAGATTAGAAAGGAAACACAAAGTCAGACAAGAAACAAGCAGTGAAGATAGTTTGGAAAGAGACTGGAGGAATTTAAGAATACGGCATTCTCGAATGAGAAGTGGCTCAGAAAGTGAACTTAGTGAAGACATTAGACAAAGCTGCATGGAAAGAGGTCGTAGAAGTGTAGATCCTCGAGGCAGAAGGCAACGTCGCCACTCACCCGTCTCTAGTGGCAGCCCAAGCAGAGACAGGGGTCACTACCGAAGGTCTAGAGTAGAGAACTGGGACTTGAATTTTTCGGGAGATAATCGATCGATTCAAGTAGAAGATTTTCTCAATCGAATAAAAAAACTTGCGCGGCATGAGAATGTTTCGAGTCACGAATTATTGAGAAACATTCATCACCGCCTGAAGGGAGAAGCTAACGATTGGTGGTTCACCCGTGAAGAAAATTTTACACGCTGGAGTAAATGTGAAAACGAAATTAGATTTCGATATGGAAACCCTAATCGAGACAGGGGGAATAAGGCCTCAAATTAGGGAAACAAGGCAAAGAAGAGGTGAAACCTTTGTCGCATACGTAACAGAGGTAGAAAAGCTTAATCAATGCCTTCAGCGACCGTTTTCGTCGGAGACTCTTTTTGAGTTAGTATGGAAAAACATGCGGCCCCATTATTGCACTAGATTGTCCGTAATGGATGTGTACGACCTCGAGCATTTAATTGAATTAAATCATAGGATCGACGCGAACGATTCAAGTTTTTTCAAATCTTATCAAACCGGGCGACACGACGTGCAAAATATTGAACTTCAAGAATCTGGCACAGATTATTCCGAAGATGAGGAGATTCCAATAGCAATGGTTGGAAATAAACCAAACTTCGTACGTCAACATAATCGACCTGAGTTAGTTAGAAGAAGAGGGAATTTTCAGCGTGAATGGCAGAAACAGCCAGACTTGCAAAACCAGTTTCAGATTACCGGTACGTTAGTTTGCTGGAACTGTCAGAATTCGGGACACAGCTGGCGTGATTGTAAAGCCAGAAAGCTAGTGTTCTGTTATGCCTGTGGAAAACTCGGCAGAACCACTAGAACTTGCGAGAGCAATCATCCTTCGTTCAGCCAGGGTTCTGCTTCAAAAAAATCGTCCCCAACAAACTAGAAGCGAGATGTTTACAAGGGAATCAAAACATCTCGCCTTTGCAAATGATTCCCACCGAATTTTTTAATAAAAATAAAAATGAAATTTTGCAGATACGGGTCAACCCAACCGCTTGTCCTCACATAAAGGTTAAAATTTTGGGAAAGGAAGTAATCGCTCTCCTTGGCTCAGGAGCGGGAGTGAGCGTAAGTAGTTCAATGGACGTGATTGAATCACATGGTTTCCAAGTGTTTCAATCAAGTATAAAAATATGTTGGGCTATGCCAATATTCCGTACTCGCTTAGTCAACAAACGAGAGTAGTTCCAACGCTTATCGTTCCGCAGATAAAAAAAACCACTCATATTAGGAATGGATTTCTGGCATGCGTTTCAAATCCGTCCCATGATTCTATCTGACGATAGGATGGAAGAGTTACAGCTGTTCAAGACTCCACCCGTACAAGAAAACTTAGGGTTGAACATGATAAAAGTCGAAGAGAAGGGTGTTCTGGGCGACAGTGAATTTATAAAGATACTCGTTACACAGCCCACGAATAGCGATGACCAGATCATTGTGAAGGCCAAGTTCGAGGAGGATGACTCGTTGGACGTACCGACATTAGATCTGCCTACAAATATAGAAGATGCTATCGAGACCGTAGAAACAGAGCATACTCTGACTTCGGAGGAAAAATTAAAGCTCAAGAAAGCGCTTCAGCACTTCGATTGGACGAGCGAACAATATCTGGGTCGCACCTCACTGATAGAACACGAGATTGAATTGAATGAGGGTAACAAGATGAGAGATTTGCCAATGTATCGATATTCTCCGACAATTTGGAAAAAAATCGAGCAAGAATTAGAAAGGTGGAAAAGTTTAGACGTCATTGAGGAATGCACATCGGAATTTGCAAGTCCTCTTGTTCCAGTTAAAAAAACTAATGGCAAGATCCGAGTATGTCTCGACTCTCGGCGGATAAACTCTGTTACGAAAAAGGATGCATATCCGATGCGTAACATGTCAGAAATTTTTCATCGTTTACAACGAGCAAAATATTTCAGCATCATTGATCTCAAAGATGCATATTTCCAAATTCCACTCAAGGAAAGTTCACGTAATTTTACTGCTTTTCGAACACCAAATGGCCTTTTTAGGTTTAAGGTGTTACCATTTGGTTTGAAAAATGCACCTTTCACGATGAATAGGTTGATGAACCTAGCCATTGGCTTCGACCTAGAACCATACGTATTCGTTTATTTAGATGACATTGTCATCGCCACGGAATGTTTGGAAGAACATTTTCGATTATTGGAAGAAGTGGCCAAACGCCTCAAGAAGGCCGGATTAACAATATCGGTAGAAAAAAGCAGATTTTGTAGGAAATAGGTGCGCTACTTAGGTTACCTGTTGACGGAGAATGGCCTGTCTGTAGATAGCGCAAAACTCGAACCGATTCTCAACTATCCGAGACCGAAAACAATACGCGATGTAAGAAGATTGATGGGCTTAATGGGCTTTTACCAAAAGTTTGTCAATAATTATAGTCCTTTGACGGCACCAATCACGGACTTGTTAAAAAAAAAACAAGAGATTCAAATGGTCAGAAGAGGCAGAGCAAGCTTTCTGCGAGTTAAAATCTGCCCTGACTTCCGCACCCGTGTTGGCTAATCCGAATTATTCCCGTCCATTCATTATAGAAACGGATGCTTCTCTGTTAGCGGTTGGTGCAGGAATGCGAAGACGTTAAACAAATTATTGGCTACTTTAGCAAAAAACTCTACCACCCAAAGGAGATATCCAGCTACTGAAAAAGAATGTTTGGGAGTGCTTTTAGCTGTAGAGAACTTCAGACACTACATTGATGGCTCAACCTTTACGGTGATTACCGATGCGAAAAGCATCACGTGGCTGTTCTCAATTTCAGCAGCCAACGCTAATTCTCGTTTGTTACGATGGGCGTTGAAGTTACAATCGTACGATTTCATTCTTCAGTATCGGAAGGGAAAAGAAAACGTTTTAGCGGACTGTCTGTCTCGCATCGAATCGATCCAGGTAACGGACCCGGATTATAATGAATTTAAAACAAAAATATTAGAAAACCCGGAAAAAATTAAAAATTTCATGGTGTCAGGAGAAAAAATATTCAAACATCTCGACACTGTTAAAGTATCCACGGATAAACGATTCAGTTGGAAATATTATCCGCCGCTAGCAGAGCGCGAAGTACTGGTCCGAAGTACCCATGAATCAGCCCATTTGAGTTATGAGAAAACATTAAACAAATTGAAGGAGAGGTATTTTTGGCCAGGAATGGCAAAAGAAACTAAAACTTTCTGCCGAGAGTGCAAGCCTTGCAAAACAGCGAAAAGTTTAAACATCAACTCAACGCCTCCAATGGGTTCTCAAAAGAAATTTTGCGATTATCTATGGCAGTTAATAACACTTGATTATGTAGGACCTTTTCCATCTTCGGGAAAGTCTAGAAACACCTGTTTGCTTGTAGTTACGGATGTCTTCACTAAATTTGTGTTAATAGATCCTTCTCGTCAAGCGACCGCACCCACGCTAGTGAAATTTTTAGAAGAAAACGTATTCCTTATGTTTGGTGTACCAGAAATGGTACTTAACGTGGTCAGAGAACCTTCAGTTAATTGCGAATGCAATTCGAAACTCCGTACACGACTCGACTAAATATTCACCTTTTTTTCTTACGTTTGGTAGAAATATAGTGAATAATGGAACCGAATTTGAAAATTTTCGATACACAAGCGCGGAACCACATAAAGTTGATAATGAATCAAATCGGGAAAAATTATATGAAGATGTACGAAAGAAGAGAGGCCTACCAAAAACAAGCAAAATATTACAATTTACGTTCGAATAAAAATGCTCCAACTTACTCAGAAGGAGAAAAAGTGTGGAAGAAACATACAATCTTGTCAAATAAATCCAAAGATTATTGCGCAAAACTTGGCCCAAAATTTTCGGAAGCAATAATACACAGCTATGAATTAGTTGACGAAAAGGGGAATATTCTAGGAATATTCCATGCAAACTTTTTAAAAAAAATACTAAATTTGTAACGAAGAATATGTTACTAACCACACAGTGGTCAAACACCGAGAAAAATTGATATTAGCGCAAAGTTTAGGATTAGCGAAACGCTTAAAAAATAAATTAGTTTACAGGGATGCCTAACGAGAACAATATTTTTCCAAAGCTACTTAACCTATGTTAGTGTATTAATATAAATTTGGGTTAGGAAAGGCAAAGGTACTTACGGTTTGATCGGGGTTTTTTTTTGTTTCTTTTTAAAAAGTTCAAGTCCTATCATATTTGCCGGCCCTGCAGGTGTTCCACATTCATACGTCCGATTCTTCCCTCGGCGATTTTAGTTCGTTTTGCGATAGGAGTAACCGCCAAAAGATCCCCTGAGTAAATCTCAAAAATAGTCTGGCAATAACGCGACTGGTAGCCTCTCGCTTCGCGAGAGTGGCGCAAAAGCTACCAGTTTTCCAAAACTTAATTCTGGTGATTTTGGCGACGGTTACATGTTTACATACATAATTCTTAACCTATCTATCATATGAAAGCACTCAATTTCGAACGATTTCAATAGTGCAGATAGTTTGAAGTCGTCAATTGCTTCGAAAGTTATTACTTCCGTACATTTTCCGTTTGAATGATGTAACAAAATGGAATCTTAGCAAAAGTTGTGTTAAATATCACAAAATCAACTAGTACCAATGTTTGATTCAATGAAAATGTTTTAGGATCAATAATCTCTGACATTTGATTCAAGGACGAAAATTTATATCAACACCCATGAATTTGAAGCTGAGGCGCAGTATATTTGATTCAATTTAATTCAAAAGTTAATATAATTTTTTATTTGAATCTATCCATCAACATTTTTGATTCAAATACATTTAACAATTATTTGAAGTTGACTTAAAGACTCAATATATTAAAATCTAATGTGTTCTATTTCTCTGCGTGTATATATATATATATTTATTTTCATATATATATTTATATATATATATATATATATATATATATATATATATATATATATATATATATATATATATATATATATATATATATATATATATATATATATATATATATATATATATATATATATATATATATATATATATATATATCGGAAATTTCGAATTACTCGATTATTTAATAATCGAGTATAATTTTGAAACTAATCGATTAATATTTATTCGATTATCTGAGTTATTAATCGATTACCCGATTATTCATTCGATTATTACTATTAGGCTCTCTGACAGCTCACTTACAACCACAAATGCAAATGAGATTGGTTTGTTTTCATCAGGAAACGCATGCATTAAACACGATTCAGACGATCAATCAACTTCGGTCGACGTCCAGATTAATTTATTAATTTTTTTAGCAGAATATTACTCACGTATCCGACGTAAAAATGTTCCATGAACTTGACGTAGTGTCCTTTCATATGAATTGCTTACAATTAATGTTGTTGTTCCGGAATCATTACATGCAGGTGATAGTCGCTTGATGCTGCGTGTGAATCGCTTTTATATATTGTTTTGTTTTCATCAGGAAACGTGTTGACTACCCATTTTTCAGTAGGGTCGCTATTCATTTTTCACCGGGCATAGAAACCTCAATGGGATATTTAAAATTATTCGATTAGCTCAATAATCGAATATTAGTTTTAAGCTAATCGATTAAATATTACTCGTTTATCTGGGTTATTGGCGATTAATCGATCGATATTACGACATCCTTATCGATACCTCTTTTTAAAACGGTTTGGAAATTCAAGTTGAACGGATGGTTTGCTTGTGGTCTGTGCTGGTATTGAGTTTTAGTGTGTTAATAGAGTCTGTGGGTTAATTTTGTACACAATCAGGTGTGGGTATATAAAAACAGTTTATTTTCATTGAATTTCTTCAAAATTTCGGAATAAACATCACCAATACACTCGCAAGCAACGGAGGTGTTGGCAGTCACCGGTAGAAATAAACTATTCATTCGTATAAACGAATAGGGTAACGGCTCCTTATTTCATCTGAGCTCCTATTTTCATCTCATTCCTTCACCTCATTACGTTGAACATGAATAATATTTTACAACCTACCTGAACCAAACTGTGAAATGTTTTAAAATGATTATAAAAGCTATTGTCACACTTTTCTATTGAAAGAAATGGTTTTAAGTTCTTCGGTTATCGATTTTTTCATTTAAAATAAACTCACTTTTCCACTTAGGATACTTTTTCGTCTCAAGATTTACAGTTCGTCATGTTTCTGAATATCTACTAATCGATTCGTCTCATAACATGATCACTATTTCGTAAAATTACACTACCATTGAATGCTGGATGGCATCATAATTAGTAATGTTCACTTGCCACTTGTTTAATTAACGATTTAAAACTTCAAAAATTACCCGACAAACAATAAAAGTCTTTAAAAATATGAGATGAAATTTTTTCACTTAGTTCACTTGATTGCGCTTTGTTTCCATCTCATTTGGTTTCGCAAAGTTGCCAAGTTATCTCATATTGTTACAAAAAATAAATTGTTTTTCTTCTTCAAATTATTATTCAAGTATGTTTTTGGTATCCGTGACATTAGTTTAATTATATATTTTTGATATTAATATTCAAATAAAACTGGTTTGGCTTCGAACATTACCAGAAAGAGCGTGTTAAATGCTAATGAAATAACCATTGTGGCAAATCTAGTAGCACTGGTTTCATTCCGCTATACGTCAACATAACGCTGTGAAGTGTGTGTGTTTCATCGGCTGTGCACAGAGACGCCAGAAATGTATGTATTACGTTGCGTAGAAAGTTTATATCTGCTCTATCTGTTTTCACTAATAAAATGATGGTAATCATAATCAATTATCTGTATAAAAGATTTCCACTTTAACATGTGATTTGTCCGTTGATTACTTTTAAAGAATCACTGCAATCAAATACTAATAGATACTCAGAGAGAAAAGTCTAATTTTTTACTTCTCACTTTCTATGAATCTGTACAAATCTGTATTGAATTAAGGAAATCTGTATAACATCTGTACTTTGATTTCAATTAGTATGCGAACGCAAAAATCTATACAATACAGATAAATCTGTATAAATGACATCTCTGGCTCTACACTTTGTTTTAAGAAGGGCTAATGAATAAATAGTAACAATTACATTTTAGTTTTTATTTAAAGTTCACCAAGGTAACGGAAACGACCGAAAAACTTTTAAACGTTGAAATGATTTCAACCTGGTACTAAAAATATCATATGTTGTCTCATAGCTGGCATTAGGCCGTTTTTAAGAAGAATTCTGACATTTTGAACCTGATAGTGTAATAGTGGAATATTTTGTTTTGATTGCTGTCGCCATTGCTAATTTATAGGATGAATAATGGATCAACGATAGGATGGATAAAAATCCATTGAGATGGAATTAGAAGCAGAGTAGTGAACACATCATAAGTGTTTGTAGCTGTTTTATAAATATTTGTTAAATTTTCAAGAAATGTGAATCAATTCTCAATGTGGATCAAGGCGAATGAAGCAGTGATATGAAATAGTTATAGTGATTTTAGTGGCTAAATCGGGGTTTGAAGACGACGTCCTTACAAATGAGATGAAATAGGGAGTAAGAATCTTGCACAAACATGCAGTACCTACGATTTTCGAAAAGTGTGATCCGGATGAAACGGAAGATTTTTTTTAATATTTTTTTTTGCGGTAACAACATAACGTTTTCTTTTCCAGTGATGTGTTAAAAATTTTGTATTCCGATGAAGATGAATTTAGTGAAGCAGAAGCCCTAAATTCGAAGAAGTAAGATTCTCAAATAAAAAAGTTTTTTTCTTTACGATTTCATCAAATATTTGCTTTAGGCGTAAAAGTGAAACAAATGTTACTCCACAATAAGCTTTGAAAATCTTGCCCAGACTTCTTAAATCACAAGAAAAATACAAAAAAATTAAAAATAGTTTGAAACAGAAATGCTTCCGGCTGCAAAAACGTGTTGCATCTCTAGAGCAAAGCATTGTCGATGCAAGAAAATGTGCGATGATATCACAATGTGCAACAGACCATTTAAAGGTAATTTCAAATGTTTCTCGAATTTTGTCTCGTTGTTCGTATGAATAATGTTGACATTGTTTTTGTATTTCCAAGATTTTTTGTCGAAACAACGATTTATTAGAAGAAATCGCGTTAAAACAAATGAAAGATCATGAATACGGTAACGAGTTAAAATGCTTTGCCGTCACCTTAACCCATTATAACCCGGGGGTTTTAAAATTTGAATCAAATGAACTGATAGCATCAGTTCCATCATATTATGTGTTGAAGATTATATTAAACGCAAAACCCTAGGCTTTGGATGATGAGTTACTGGGCGCGTACCCCTCTGTGGCGGATGGGGGTGGGAGTCAATTTATACTTCGCGTATTGACAAAGTCGGACCATACCAAGATCGATCGTTCGCTTATAAATGTAAAAAGATGAAAATTATTCTGTTATCTGGATCGATCACGGAGTGGACAGGACTAATACTGCTTGAAATCAATAATAAGTCATTAGGTGGTTCCGAGCATTTTTATGCCTGGAATTGGTCACCAATTTGCATTATAATGATGATGATGATGATGATGATGATGATGGTCCCACCTCATACCCCTACAAAGGTGTGAGCAGAACGAGTTATCTAAATGATAATTAATATTTTTGCACATATCTTAACCAGTAAACAAAAGAAAACGATCTGATTAATCTAGCAGGTATAGATTCTTCTTCAAAAGAACGACTGACCACAAAATAACATTCAAATATCTCGGATTTACTATCGAACCCGATATCTTTACACCAGTATCAGACAGTAATTCACCTGGCCCTTCCCGCCGGACCAGTTCATCGCTACACACATCAGCTACGATGGAGTAACGAGACTGCGGATGAGCAGAGCCAAGCCCAATTCCATCAACAACTGTCGATCCCAATTAGTTTCCCGAATCTATTCCTTAAATTATTATCCAACCTTGCGATCAATGTCAAGAGCAAACTTAACACACTGAATGCTAAGGCTCTTCGGCCAGTCCTGTTCGCTTTCCAAATAGTCACTACCTGCTTCGCGCGCGAGGCTCAAACGTTTGTAGACTGCTCATTATTTTTAACTCTCAAACAAACTAAAAATCCATCATCATCATACCGAACATAGTAACTTAATACGTCTCACAATAACATATATAAACAAAAAAAAATACAATCTTCGTAATACGTAAAAAATAAAAAATCTAAAAAAATTGAACTAACTAACTAAATATTTGCTTACAAAGCGGACTTTATGTGTGAAATACATAACTTTTTGAACTCCACCAATGTCGCCGCGCGCTTGATCTCTCTTGGCATCGAATTGAAAAAACTTATTCCCTTGTACAACAATGAGTTTTGCGATCTGGCTAACAAAAAGCTTGGTGTTCTAGCATCAGACGCGTTTCTAGTATTGTACCTATGCAAATCAGTTCCTCTTTCAACTCGATCACACAAATATCTAGGAAGCATGCCATTTAATATCTTGAAAATAAATACCATGGTTAAGTAGTAAATTCTCTGTTTAACTGAAAGCCATTGTAATGCGTTCAGTAGAAAATCTGAGGAGGTATATCTACTACATTTTAATCGCATGATCTTATTTTGCATCTCAAGATTTGTGTGTTATTAGCAAGAAACAGAATGGATGGGCAAAAGTCAATGTGTGGTGAAATGACTGTTTTATACAAAAGAATCTTACTATGGGTCGTTAAGTCATTTTTCAAACGACATAATACACCATATTTTTTGACAATCTTCTTGATGACGTTATTGATATGAGATTTGAATGTTAACTTTTCATCAATTATGACTCCAAGATACTTCATTTCTCTAACGCCGTCAATAATTTCACCATCAATTTCCACATTGGCGTCATGACCGGTGCTAACAGAAGAAATAACCATATATTTAGTTTTCGCGACGTTTAGTTTCAGTTGCTTAAATTTTAACCAGCGAACTTAGATCCTCGTTCAAATGTGCAACAGCTTCATTTAAATCTTTAGCCGTAATGAACAGAACAGTATCATCAGCAAACAAATTTATATCACAGAAACGTAAGACTCGCTTCATATCATTAATATACATGATAAATAGAATAGGACCTAACACACTTCCCTGAGGCACACCAAGTGAATTGCCGAGGGAACTAGACATTACATCGTTAAAAACAGTCTTTTGAGATCTACTACATAAATAGTTTTCAAACCATTCATGTGCCATTCCCCCGATGCCAAAACGCCGTAATGTCGGCAACAATAAAGGTCTTGAAATTGTTTCAAAGGCTCTCTTCAGATTCAAGAGCAAAAATACTCTCTTTGGCTTCGATTTTCTCCTTCCATTTTGCCAATACTAGGTTCAAAGCGGTTTTACAAGAGTGACCCTTACGATATCCCGATTGTTCTGGTATTAGCAAACTGTTAGAGTTCAAATAGTTAATCAGCTGATCTTTAACAACAAGTTCCAAAATTTTTTCCAGCGTGTGCAACATGTTAATGGGACGGTACTCCTCGGCTTTATCCGTTCCAGTAACCTTGGGGATAGGAACCACCAGAGATTCTTTCCACACTTTTGGCACGTGCCCCGTGAACAATGATTCATTTACCAAATCCAGTATATCGTGTCCGAAAACATGAAAGCAATCCTGTATCACTTTTGAGTTTACATTGTCAATACCCGTTGATTTTCCCAAATTAAAACAAATATTTTTCAATTGTTCAAAAGTGATTGGTTGAAATTCATCAAGTCTACAATAGTTATTCATCGGTGTTATTTCAACAGGTTCACCTACCAATTCAATACTTTGATTGATCTGCTGAACACTATTTATGAAATAACTGTTGAACTTTTCAGATATAATTTGTTCTGTGTGTTCTTCTATACCGTCAAAAGTTATGCTTTTCGATGCAATATGTGTAGGCTTGATAAGCTGTTTGAGAATTTTCCATAACTCTCTACTGTTTTGTTGATTTTGATCGATTCTCCTGTAAAATTTATGAATTTTTTCCTTCGGCGACGGAAAGCCAACTAGCCCAAATAAAATCATTTTGTGTATCGTTTCATATTGCTTATATATTTTCGAGCATGTACTCCAATCTACTTTTCCGCCTCCTCACTTTCTTTCTCTAAACCTAAAGCACTTCTTTCGCTATCCAGCTCTACACATTTCATTTAACCTGACTATCATTTTCCTACATTATCACACACCGTCATCTTACAAAAATCGCTCTACTCACGGTAAGGTGGACACAAGCACTTGGCCTACCCCAATGATTACTGCTTTCACACATCACACCTGACTGCACGGAGCAGGAACTGACTCGTCTAGCAGAGCCATTCATTCAGCAATTCCTCCGTAGAACACTTGATGACGTCATGACAGCCAAAGGCGTCAGCCTACTAGCGCGGATCCTCGAACTCATGCGTGTCCGATACGTTTGTCGACGACGTTCAAACCCTTCCTCAATCACTTAGTTGCCGATCGCGGCACGTGTCCACAGCTGTCGAACCGTACGGTTTGTCGTCCAGCGCCAGTTGATGGTTGTCCACGCCGTTCTTCTCTGGCCGTTGCGGCTCAACCTGAAGTGTACCGTTTGGCTCTTGGATCGTGGTCTGCCGCTGCGCATTAAAACCCTGAAACATTGGATCCATTGTACTTTGCCCTCATTTAATTTCGCGTCTTTAATTTTTCTTACCCTTTTAGGGGAATCTGTTGCATGTACTCTATCTCGATTATTGAAATTCGTGATTGCTGTACTTGTGAACACAGGTTTCCTATCTTGCGGTCGCGTCTTAATCTGGAATCGGCTTCGCTTCGACACGGTAGCCCTTGAATATTCTCCGGAATGTTTATTCCTTCGACTGTGACCGCTCTTTCGAGTCGGGTACGCTCTTGTTAGCACGTTCCGTCGCAGTGAGCAATGGTAAACCGCACGAAACCACTTTTTCTTCTGCGGAGCAGAAAAGCATCCGCTTACAATGGTTGCTGACTGAAAAATGATTGTTCCCAGCTTCAGGTTCTTCTTTTTCACTTTACCGCTTGCTGCAGTTTGACAACTGTGCGATAGTTCGTATCCGCTTGCGTTTTTTCTTTTTTGACGAAGGAGCGGTTCGTGCCTATGCAGTGAGGTCAGTATTGCTGAATTGTATTTTGATGAACGTTTTCCAACTATCATCTTAATTTAGATGTATTTTTTCCAGTGCATGCTCATTTTAAAGCTCCAAACAACTTAAACGTTACACAACATTATCAAAGCGGATGAATTTTTCATGCATCGTTGCAAATGATGCATGAAAAATTCTAAAACTTAAACTTTTCCATACAAAAAGTCGGTCAGAGACTGTGGATCGCTCAGACGGAAATTTGTTCTAATTAACATTAGACAAATGACCAAAATATACTAATCATAATACGCAAGCTTATGCTCACCAAAACACCAAATTTCTTGACATAACTAAACTAAACTGCAAAATCATATACCAGCGAGTTCTGGCAAAATCAGCAATCACAAACACTACAAAATTCCTTGATATAACTAAACTAAACTTCAAAATCATATACCAGCAAATCCTGGAAAATTTGGCGATCACAAACACCACAAAATATGTGCAAAATGTCTCCGACTGAGTTTTTATCCTCACTTCTCTGTACCCTTCCACTTTAGCTCAACAGGCACAAATCAATACTAATTTATTATAAAACTAAACTAGTAAGATTATTCTTAATTTACGAGAAGTTACAAAAATAGGTGATAGATATGTACAAATTTTAGGTACACAATTGCACAAGTAAAGGGGTATTTAGTCCCTAGAACGTCATGAGTCCATAGCAAGGGTTTTACCGCGCCCAGAATCGCGTTACTTCTGACGATTTGTCATGACGACCCCTGATGCGAATGTTTCCCTTACGATCTTATGGATTATATGGACACTGGATCTGAGAAAATTTTCGACACCAATCCAGGAATTGTAATGGTGATTCCGCAAAACGTATTTTTACTGAGTGGCTTTTATCGTGACACTGGATGGTAACTGGTGTTGCTCATAGCTTGTTCAACGAATATCAGTTTCTCCCGATCTGACCAAACGGCTAGCCTGCGAAGGCTCCGATGTTCTCACGGTATCTTTCTTGTACGGACCTACATTAGTATTTTGAACCAAGGTTCGCGGTTTACGAAGTGGTGGGCGCTTTGCTTCGTCCATTTGCAGTTATCGTTGTGCGCGAGTTTTGTCCCAGTGCGATTCCACTCTGCGCCAACTAGCTGCGCTATCGCTATTGTCCTGTGTTGTTTGTACTGTTATCTGGTTCTTGAGTTCTCCTTTTCCGTGATGGACGTATCCTCCTGATGGTTCCCTCAAAGCTGCATTAACTTTGGTGCGTTTTCTCTCGGTACGCTAACGGACTGCCTGAAGAAGGCTATTTTCCTCGTACTTGGGTGCGTTTTCTCTCGGTACGCTAACGGACTGCCTGAAGAAGGCTGTTTTCTTCGTGCTTGGGTGCGTTTTCTCTCGGTACGCTAACGGACTGCCTGAAGAAGGCTGTTTTCTTTGTGCTTGGGTGCGTTTTCTCTCGGTACGCTAACGGACTGCCTGAAGAAGGCTGTTTTCTTTGTGCTTGGGTGCGTTTTCTCTCGGTACGCTAACGGACTGCCTGAAGAAGGCTGTTTTCGTAGAACTCTAAATGATTCTCTGCTGGTTGTCGACATAACTCAAGCTATGGTCTAGCTTGAATCCGTTTTCTCGCCGAACGGTAACGTGTGAACATCCTCAGTTTTTTCTGGGAGGAAGTCCGATCCCGTCCCTGACGTCTCGACAGCAACTTGCTGCGACTGTCAGTTGTCTTGGGCCTTCCCCAACCAATCTGTCCACCTTATGACTCGCTTTCCTCGATCCTATGACTTGGATTGACAAGACTCCCGAGTCTTTGCTTCGACCATCCGTTTTCTCCCGTTACGGTAACGGTCGGCCTGCTGAAGGCTTTCTGTCTCCTCTACTCGACTGTATGCGTTTTTCTCTCGGTTCGCTACCGGCTGGCCTGCAGAGGCTCTGCTTCGCTGAATCTACGAAGGTTCCATTGTGCGTTTTTCTCACGGTCCGCTACCGGCACGCCTGAAAAAAGGCTTTTCGCTTCACTAATCGTACAACTTGGGTGCGTTTTCTCACGACACGCTAACGGTAAGCCTGCAGAAGGCTTGTTTCCTGCAAATCGTCTTACCAAGGTGGGAAGGTAGTCTAAAAGTTGTTGCTCGCCGCACCCTGATAATGTGTAAATCATCCCGATCATTTGCGGTATTTCTGGAGCTTCAAAACTCTTTGTTAACAGATTTGGTCTGCGTACATAGCTGTATAAGAGTTCTCTAATCGGCTTTGATGTCCTTCGCATGATATCGTCCCCTTTTTCCAGTGGTAACGTCCTCTAAGAGATACAGATTTGCTCCAAGCGTCTCTTTAACAATAGCTGGTACAAATTTTGGATCTAATTTCTGACTGATGTGATTCAATTTCGATGATAACCCGAATGTTCTGAGCCACACCAAATC